>NC_092007.1:11674203-12020259 GCF_044704955.1 Pristiophorus japonicus | reverse complement strand
CACACACTCCCACCCACACACACACACACACACACTACCCACACACAAACACACACACACACTACCCCCCCCACACACACGCACTCCCCCCCACACACACTCCCCCACGCACACACACACACACTCCACCCCCCGCACACACACACACACTCTCCCCACACACACACACACACTCCCCCCGACGCAGACAAACTCCGCCCCCACACACACAGACACAGACACTCCCCACCCACACACACACGCTCCCCCCCCACACACACACACACACACACACACTCCCCACACACACACACACTACCGGCACACACACACTCGCCCCACACACACACACACACACTCCACCCACACACACACATACACTTCCCCCACACACACATACACACTCCTCCCACACACACACACACACACATTCCCATCCCTACACACACACACACACCCCGCACACACACACACTCCCTCTCCACACACACATACTCCACCCCACACAGACACTCACTCCCCCCCACACCCACACACACACTCCCCCCCCACACACAAACACTCCCCCCCACACACAAACACGCACCCCCCACACACACACTCCCCCCACACACTCACACAGCCCCCCCACACACACACACTCCCCCCCACACACACACTCCCTCCCACACACACACACTCTCCGCCCACACACACACACACACTCTCCCCCCACCACACACACACACACCCTCCCCCCCCACATACACACTCCCCCCCCCACACGCACACACTCTCCCACACACACACTCCCCCCCCCACACACACACACACACACACTCTCCCCCCACACACACACACACATACACGCACACTCATCGCCGCGCCCCCCACCCAACCACACACTCCACCCGCCACCCCCCATTGATGGTATTGGTAGAGTGAGGGCTTTGTCGGGCCATGAGGTTACAGATTGTGAAGGAATACAATTCTGTTGCTGCTGATGGCCCACAGTGCCTTTTGAGTTGCTAGATCTGTTCTGAATCTAACCCATTTAGTGCCACACAGCACGATGGAGGCTGTCCTCAGTGTGAAGATGGGACTTTGTCTCCACAATGACTGTGAGGTGATCAGTGCTACCAATCCTGTTATGGACAGATGCATCTGTGACAGGTAGATTGGTGAGGACGACGTAACGTTGGTTTCTCCCTCGTGTTGGTTCTCTCACCACTTGCTACAGGCCCAGTCTGATATCTATGTCCTTCAGGACTCGGTCCAGCTCGGTCAGTAGCGGTGATACCGAGCCAGTCTTGGTGATGGACATTGAAGTCCCCCACCCAGAGTACGTTCTGTGTCCTTGCTACCCTCACTGCTTCTTCCAAGTGGTGTTCAACATGGAGGAGTACTGATTCATAGAATCATAAAAACATAGAAAATAGGTGCAGGAGTAAGCCATTCAGTTGATCATTCCCTTAGTACCCCTTTCCTGCTTTCTCTCCAAAGCCCTTGATCCCTTTAGCTATAAGGATCATATCTAACTCCCTCTTGAATATATCCAATGAACTGGCATCAACAACTCTCTGCGGCAGGGAATTCCACATGTTAACAACTCTCTGAGTGAAGAAGTTTCACCTCATCTCAGTTCTGAATGGCTCACCCCTTATCCTTAGACTGTGTCCCCTGGTTCTGGACGTCCCAACATCGGGAACATTCTTCCCACATCTAACTTGTCCAGTTCCGTCAGAATCTTATATGTTTCAATGAGATCCCCTCTCATCCTTCTAAACTCCAATGTATAAAGGCCCAGTTGATCCAACCTCTCCTCATATGTCAGTCCCACCATCCTGGGAATTAGCCTGGTGAACCTTCGCTGCATTCCCTCAATAGCAAGTACGTCCTTCCTCAGATTAGGAGACCAAAACTGAACACAATATTCCAGATGAGGCCTCATCAAGGCCCTGTTAAACTGCAGTAAGACCTCCCTGCTCCTATACTCAAATCCCCTAGCTATGAAAGCCAACATACCATTTGCCTTCATCACCGCCTGCTGTACCTGCATGCCAACTTTCAATGACTGATGAATCATGACACCCAGGTCTCGTTGCACCTCCCCTTTTCCTAATCTGCCGCCATTCAGATAATATTTTGCCTTCGTGTTTTGGCACCAAAGTGGATAACCTCACATGTATCCACATTATAATGCATCTGCCATGCATTTGCCCACTCATCTAACCTGTCCAAGTCACCCTGCAGCCACTTCGCGTCCTCCTCACAGCTCACACCACCACCCAGTTTAGTGTCATCTGCAAATCTGGAGATATTATACTCAGTTCATTCATCTAAATCATTGATGTATATTGTAAATAGCTGGGGTCGCAGCACTGAGCCCTGCGGCACTCCACTTGTCACTGCCTGCCATTCTGAAAAGGACCCGTTTATCCCAACTCTGTGCTTCCTGTCTGCCAACCAGTTCTCTATCCACGTCAGTACATTACACCCAATACCATGTGCTTTGATTTTGCACACCAATCTCTTGTGTGGGACCTTGTCAAAAGCCTTTTGAAAGTCCAAATACACCACATTCACTGGTTCTCCCTTGTCCACTCTGCTAGTTACATACTAAAAAATTCCAGAAGATTTGTCAAGCATGATTTCCCTTTCAAAAATCCATGCTGACTTGGACCGATCCTGTCACTGCTTTCCAGATGTGCTGCTATTTCATCCTTAATAATTGATTCCAACATTTTCCCCACTACTGATGTCAGGCTAACCGGTCTATAATTACCCGTTTTCTCTCTCCCTCCTTTTTAAAAAGTGGTGTTACATTAGTTACGCTCCAAACCACAGGAACTGATCCAGATTCGATAGACTGTTGGAAAATGATCACCAATGCATCCACTATTTCTAGGGTCACTTCCTTAAGTACTCTGGGATGCAGACTATCAGGCCCCGGGGATTTATCGGCCTTCAAGCCCATCAATTTCCCTAAGACAAGTTCCCGAATAATAAGGATCTCCTTCAGTTCCTCCTTCTCACTAGACCCTCGGTCCCCTCGTACATTCGGAAGGTTATTTGTGTCTTCCTTCGTGAAGACAGAACCAAAGTATTTGCTGAGGGTGGACAGCCGGTGGTAATCAGCAGGTGGTTTCCTTGCCCATGCTTGACCTGAAGCTATGAGACTTCCTGGGGTCCGGATTCAATGTTGAGGACTCCCAGGGCCACTCCCTCCCTTCCGACTGTATACCACTGTGCCATCACCCCTAACCTGCCAGTGGGACAGGACATACCCAGGGATGGTGATTGAGGAGACAACTTACAGTCCCACCTAGCTTTGTATCATCAGGACCCCTCATCCAAATCATTGATATAGATTGTCCGCATGCGTCAGACACGAGATTCCCAAAGTGAGCGCTCGACTCGGAACTCCTTCACGGCAAACGGGCTAAAGGTGGGCAGTGGAAACGTTACAGGGACCACCCTCAAAGCCCCCCTGATAAAGTACAACATCCCCACCGACACCTGGGAGTCCCTGGCCAAAGACCAATCCGCCCTAAATGGCTTACCCCTTATCCTTAGACTGTGACCCCTGATTCTGGACTTCCACAACATCAGGAACATTCTTCCTGCATCTAACCTGTCCAATCCCGTCAGAATTTTATGTGTTTCTATCAGATCCCCATTTTCTCTCCTAAATTCCAGTGAATATAATTCTAGTCGATCCAGTCTTTCTTTATATGTCAGTTCTGCCATCTCGGGAATCAGTCTGGTGAACATTCCATGCACTCCTTCAATAGCAAGAACGTCCTTTCTCAGATTAGGAGACCCAAACTGTATGCAATATTGAAGGTGTGGCCTCACCAATGACCTGTACAACTGCAATATGACTTCCCTGCTCCTATACTCAAATCTTCTCGCTATGAAGGCCATCATGCCATTTGCCTTCTTCACTGCCTGCTGTACCTACATGCCAACTTTCAATGACTGATGTACCATGACACCCAGGTCTCGTTGTACCTCCCCTTTTCCAAATCGGTCACAATTCAGATAATATTCTGCCTTCCTGTTTTTGTCACCGAAGTGGTTAACCTCACATGTATCTACATTATACCGGATCTGCCATGCATTTGCCCACTTACCTAACCTGTCCAAGTCAGCCTGCAGCCTCTTAGCCTTCTCCTCACAGCTCATACTGCCATGCAGCTTAGTGTCATCTGCACATTTGAAGATATTACGTTCAATTCCTTCATCTACATCATTAATGTATATTGTAAATAGCTGGGGTCGCAGCACTGAAACTTGCAGCAACCCACTAGTCACTGCCTGCCATTCTGAAAAGGATCCGTTTATTCCTACTCTTTGCTTCCTGTCTGCCAACCAGTTCTCTATCCATGTCAATACATTACCCCCAATATCTTGTGCTTTAATTTTGCACACCAAACTCTTATGTGGGACCTTGTCAAAAGCCTTTTGAAAGTACGAATATACCACACCCACTGGTACTCCCTTGTCCACTCTTCTAGTTAC
Organism: Pristiophorus japonicus; assembly: GCF_044704955.1. Classification (NCBI taxonomy): domain Eukaryota; kingdom Metazoa; phylum Chordata; class Chondrichthyes; family Pristiophoridae; genus Pristiophorus; species Pristiophorus japonicus. Next base: position 12,015,777 of record NC_092007.1, on the reverse strand, counting down.
ATCCTCAAAAAATTCGAGAAGATTTGTCAAGCATGATTTCCCTTTCAAAAATCCATGCTGACTTGGACCGATCCTGTCACTGCTTTCCAGATGTGCTGCTATTTCATCCTTAATAATTGATTCCAACATTTTCCCCACTACTGATGTCAGGCTAACCGGTCTATAATTACCCGTTTTCTCTCTCCCTCCTTTTTAAAAAGTGGTGTTACATTAGTTACGCTCCAAACCACAGGAACTGATCCAGATTCGATAGACTGTTGGAAAATGATCACCAATGCATCCACTATTTCTAGGGTCACTTCCTTAAGTACTCTGGGATGCAGACTATCAGGCCCCGGGGATTTATCGGCCTTCAAGCCCATCAATTTCCCTAAGACAAGTTCCCGCCTAATAAGGATCTCCTTCAGTTCCTCCTTCTCACTAGACCCTCGGTCCCCTCGTACATTCGGAAGGTTATTTGTGTCTTCCTTCGTGAAGACAGAACCAAAGTATTTGCTGAGGGAGGACAGCCGGTGGTAATCAGCAGGTGGTTTCCTTGCCCATGCTTGACCTGAAGCTATGAGACTTCCTGGGGTCCGGATTCAATGTTGAGGACTCCCAGGGCCACTCCCTCCCTTCCGACTGTATACCACTGTGCCATCACCCCTAACCTGCCGGTGGGACAGGACATACCCAGGGATGGTGATTGAGGAGACAACTTACAGTCCCACCTAGCTTTGTATCATCAGGACCCCTCATCCAAATCATTGATATAGATTGTCCGCATGCGTCAGACACGAGATTCCCAAAGTGAGCACTCGACTCGGAACTCCTTCACGGCAAACGGGCTAAAGGTGGGCAGTGGAAACGTTACAGGGACCACCCTCAAAGCCCCCCTGATAAAGTACAACATCCCCACCGACACCTGGGAGTCCCTGGCCAAAGACCAATCCGCCCTAAATGGCTTACCCCTTATCCTTAGACTGTGACCCCTGATTCTGGACTTCCACAACATCAGGAACATTCTTCCTGCATCTAACCTGTCCAATCCCGTCAGAATTTTATGTGTTTCTATCAGATCCCCATTTTCTCTCCTAAATTCCAGTGAATATAATTCTAGTCGATCCAGTCTTTCTTTATATGTCAGTTCTGCCATCTCGGGAATCAGTCTGGTGAACATTCCATGCACTCCTTCAATAGCAAGAACGTCCTTTCTCAGATTAGGAGACCCAAACTGTATGCAATATTGAAGGTGTGGCCTCACCAATGACCTGTACAACTGCAATATGACTTCCCTGCTCCTATACTCAAATCCTCTCGCTATGAAGGCCATCATGCCATTTGCCTTCTTCACTGCCTGCTGTACCTACATGCCAACTTTCAATGACTGATGTACCATGACACCCAGGTCTCGTTGTACCTCCCCTTTTCCAAATCGGTCACAATTCAGATAATATTCTGCCTTCCTGTTTTTGTCACCGAAGTGGTTAACCTCACATGTATCTACATTATACCGGATCTGCCATGCATTTGCCCACTTACCTAACCTGTCCAAGTCAGCCTGCAGCCTCTTAGCCTTCTCCTCACAGCTCATACTGCCATGCAGCTTAGTGTCATCTGCACATTTGAAGATATTACGTTCAATTCCTTCATCTACATCATTAATGTATATTGTAAATAGCTGGGGTCGCAGCACTGAAACTTGCAGCAACCCACTAGTCACTGCCTGCCATTCTGAAAAGGATCCGTTTATTCCTACTCTTTGCTTCCTGTCTGCCAACCAGTTCTCTATCCATGTCAATACATTACCCCCAATATCTTGTGCTTTAATTTTGCACACCAATCTCTTATGTGGGACCTTGTCAAAAGCCTTTTGAAAGTACGAATATACCACACCCACTGGTACTCCCTTGTCCACTCTTCTAGTTACATCCTCAAAAAATTCGAGAAGATATGTCAAGCATGATTTCCCTTTCATAAATCCATGCTGACTTCGACCAATCCTGTCACTGCTTTCCAAATGCACTGCGATTATATCTTTAATAATTGATTCCAACACTTTCCCCACTACCGATGTGAGGCTAACGGGTCTATAATTCGCTGTTTTCTCTCTCCCTCCTTTTTTAAAAAGTGGGGTTACATTAGCTACCGTCCAATCCACAGGAACTGATCCAGTGTCTATCGAATTTTGGAAAATGATCACCAGTGCATCCATAATTTCTAGGGCCAGTTCCTTAAGTACTCTGGGATGCACACTATCAGGCTGAGGGGATTTATTGGCCCTCAATCCCCTCAATTTCCCTAACACAATTTCCTGACGAATAAGATTTCCTTCAATTCCTCCTTCTCGCTAGATCCTCAGTCCCCTATTATTTTCGGGAGTTTATTCGTGTCTTCCTTCATAAAGACAGAACCAAAGTATTTGTTCAATTGGTCTGCCATTTCCATGTTCTCCATTATGAATTCACCTCATTCTGACTGCAATGGACCTGCATTAGTCTTCACTAATCTTTTTTCTTCACGCATCTATAGAAGCTTTTGCAGTCGGTTTTTATGTTCCCTGCAAACTTACTCTCGTACTCTATTTTGCACCTCCTAATTAACCCCTTAGTCCTCATCTGCTGGGTTCTAAATTTCTCCCAGTCCTCAAGTTTGCTGCTTTTTCTGGCCAATTTATATGCCTCTTCCTTGGATTTAACACAATTTCTCTTGTTAGCCATGGTTCAGCCACCTTTAACTTTTTAGTTTTACGCCAGACAGGGATGTACAACTGTTGTAGTTCATCCATGTGATCCTTAAATATCTGCCATTGCCTATCTACCGTCAGCCCTTTAACATAGAAACATAGAAAATAGGTGCAGGAGTAGGCCATTCGTCCCTTCGAGCCTGCACCGCCATTCAATGAGTTCATGGCTGAACATGCAACTCCAGTACTCCATTCTTGCTTTCTCGCCATACCCCTTGATCCCCCTAGTAGTAAGGATTTTATCTAACTCCAGTCGCCAGTCTATCTTAGTCAATTCACGTCTCATATCATCAAAGTTACCTTTCTTTAAGTTCAAGACCCTAGTCTCTGAATTAAGAGTGTAATACTCCATCTGAATGAAGATTTCTACCATATTATGGTCACTTTTCCCCAAGGGGCCTCGCAGAACCAGATTGCTAATTCATCCTCTATCATTACACAAGACCCAGTCTAGGATGGCCTGCTCTCTCGTTGGTTCCGAGACATATTGGTCAGGAAACCATCCCATATACACTCGAGGAAATCCTCCTCCACAGTACTGCTACCAGTTTAGTTTGGCCACTCCATATGTAGATTAAGGTCACCCATGATAACTGCTATACACTTATTGCACGCGTCCCTAATTTCCTATTAGATTATATTCCCCAACCTCCTTACTGCTGTTTGATGGTCTGTACAGAACTCCCACTAATATTTTCTGCTTCTTGAAGTTTCGCAGTTCTACCCATATAGATTCCACATCATCCAAGCTAATGTCATTCCTTACGATTGCGTTAATCTCCTCTTTAACCAGTAACGCTACCCCACCTCCTTTTCCGTCCTGTCTATCCTTCCTGAATATTAAATACCCCTGGATGTTGAGTTCCCAGCCTTTGTTACCCTGGAGCTATGACTCCATAATCCCAATTACATCATATCCGTTAACAGCTATCTGCGAAGTTAATTCATCCACCATTTTACGAATGCTCCTCACATTGAGACTCAGAGCCTTCAGGCTTGTTTTTAACTCTTTTTGTCCTTTTAGAGTTATGTTGTAATGTGGCCACTTTTGATTTCTGCCCTTGATTTCTCTGCCCTCAACTCTTGCTTTTCTCCTTTATATCTTTTGCTTCGGCCCACTTATTACTTCCCTCTGCCTCACTGTATAGATTCCCATCCCCCTGCCATATTAGTTTAAACCCTCCCAAACAGCACTAGGAAACACTCCACCTCGGACATAGATTCTGGTCCTGCCGTTGCAGACCGTCCAGTTTGTATTGATCCCACCTCCCCCAGGATCGGTTCCAATGTCCCAAGAATTTGAATCCCTTGCACCATGCCTCAAGCCATGTATTCTTCTGAACTATCCTGCTATTCTTACTCTGACTAGCATGTGACACTGGTAGCAATCCTGAGATTACTACTTTTTAGGTTCTACTTTTTAATTTTACTCCTCGCTTCCTTAATTCAGCTTGTAGGACCCTATCCCGTTTTTTCCTGATATCGTTTACACCTATATACACCACGACAGCTGCCTATTCACCCTCCCCCACCAGAACGCCCTGCAGCAGCTCCGAGACAATCTTGCCCCTTGCACTAGAGAGGCAACATACCATCCTGGAGTCTCGTTTGTGGCTGCAGAAAGGTTTATCTATTCCCCTTACAATAGAATACCCTATCGCTATAGATATCCCACTCTTTTTCCTGCCCTCCTCTGCAGCAGCGCCACCCATGTTGCCATGAGCTTGGTTGCTGCTGCATTCCTCTGATGAGCCAGCTTTCCCAACAATATTCAAAACGGTATATCTGTTTTGGAGGGAGATGGCTGCATTATCTTCCTTCCCCTGCTCTTACTGCTGGTCACCCATTCCCTATCTGCCTGCGGAACCTTTACCTGTCTTAGTGGGAGTGCAGTGAAGTTTCACTGGACAGATTGCTTGGATGAGGGGATTTTCCTCTGAGGCGAAGTTGAGTAGTCTAGGCCTATACTCTCTAGAGTTTCAAAGAATTTGAAGTGATCTCATTGAAACGAAAACATTTCTTAAGGGACGGAGATGGTAGATGCTGGGAGGATATGTCTCCTGGCTGGGGAGTCGAGAATTTCAGAATAAGGGGTCAGCCACTTAGGACTGAGGTGAGGAGGAATTTCTTCAAATCAAAGGATTGTGAATCTTTTGAATTTTCTGACCCAAATCACTGTCAATGCTCAGTAGTTGACTATTCCCAAGACAGAAACCGATAGATGTTTGGATATTATGTGAACCATTCGACTCATCCTGTCAGTGCCAGCCACAATGGAGCCATCCTTCCTATTCCGACTTTCCAGCTCTTGGTCCATAGCGTTGTTGGTTACTCCACTTCAAGTGCTAATCCAGTTACTTTTTAAAATGCGATTCGGGTTTTTGCCTCCTCCACCCTTTCATGCATTGAGTTCGAGGCCCATTCCACACTATAGGTGGAAAAGGTTCTCCTCATCTATCCATCTAATCCATCTACCATTTATTAAAATCTATGTCACATGGTTGTTTGATAAATGAAATATGGCCTTCATATCTACTCTATCCAGAACCCTCATGATTTATTATGTTCTTGTATACTTACTTGTATTCCCCCAGCACGGACACCACTGGAGCTGAAAAACTTTGCAGTATTTCTGTCCCAGCAAATGTGTAACACTAGTGCGGCAAAATAAGAGTCTTCGCCTACAGTGCAGTAGATGGGTCTCCATCAGTCCAACAAAAGAGGGGCCTCGAATATGAATAGAATCAGCTTTAGCAGCAGAAGGGCATTTCCACGTCTTATATTACTGTAGGCATCCTAGTACTGGAGGACCATGTTCATATCTCGTGCAAATGTAGAGTACAACTAGTACCTTAGAAGCGGTAGCACCACCAGTGTAAGTGTAGGGATACACTTGTGCCTGACGATAACCTTCACCACTAGTATAAGTGTAGGAGTACTGGTACAACTGGAGGAGGATGGTCAGTTTTAGTGCAAATGTACGCTGCCACTAATATCAGAATAGCACTTTCACTTCCAGTGTAACTGTACGTGTGCCACTAGTACCACAAGAACATGGTCATCTCTGGTGTAAGTGCAGGGCTACCACTCATACCGAAGGAGTACTTTCACACCTAATATAAATGTAATGTGTCATGAGACCCGGAGCAGCATGTTCACCTCTAATATAAGTACAGAATTACCAGTAGTACAGGAAAAGCTTGTTCATCTCTAGCATAGTGTACGTGTACCACTAAACCCAGAGTAGCGTGTTCAGCTCTAATATAAGTATATGTTTATCACTATTACAGGAGAAGCATTGCCACCTCTATTGTAATTGTAGGGGTAACACGAATGCCGCTAAAGTGAGGAAGTAGTTAGGGGTTTAGCAGCTTTGAAAGTCGATAAAACCCCAGGCCCGGATGAGCCGTATCTATGCTGTTAAGAGATGCAAAAGAGGAAATAACAGTGGCTCTGTTCTTTATTTTCCAATCTTCTCTGGCTACAGGTGTGGGGCCGGAGGACTGGATGATAGCTAACGTGGAACATATGTTTAAAGAGGGAGAAAGCGATAGACCAAATAATTACAGGCAGTCAGCCTAACATCTGTGGCGGGAAAATTATTGGAAAAAATCTAATTGACAGATAAATGTCATTTAAAAGATATGGATTAATCAAGGACAGTCAGCATTGATTTGTTAAGGGAAGGTCGTGTCTGACTAACTTGGAGGTAACCAGGAAGGTCAATACCATTAATACATTTGATGCAGTTAATATGTATTTTAGCAAGGCCTTTGAAAAGGTCACACATGACACACTGGTCAGGAAAGTAAAAACCCATGGGATCCAGGAAAAGTGGGAAGTTGGATCCAAAATTGGTTGAGAATCAAAGCGTAATGGTTGTTTGGTGTTTGGCCAATTTGTGACTGAAATGTTTTTACCAGTGGTGATCCGCAGGGCTCAGTATTAGATCCATTGCTCTATGTGGCATATCAACGGTTTAGACTTGAATATACGTGGTATGATTAAGAAATTTTCAGATGTTACTAAAAGTCAGCTGTGTCGATGAAAATGAAGAAGAACGCTGTAGACTGCAGTAAGATATCAATGAACTGGTTAGGTGGGCAGAGCAGAGGCAAATGGAATTAATCCGTAGAAGTATGAGGTAATGCATTTGGGGTGGTAAACAGGAAATGGAATACACATTAAAGGGTAGGACACTGCAAAGTGTAGAGGAAAAAAGGGACCATGAAGTACATGTAAACAGAGCCCTGAAATTAGCAGTTCAGGTGGATAAGGTAGATATGAAGGCGTATGGACCTAGAACTGTAAAATTGTGCAGGCTGGATAGCTGTTTGATGGCCAGCGCGGACATGTTCGGCTGAAATGGTCTCCTTTCATGCTGTAAACTTCCAAGATTCTATGATTCTATACCAGCAGAGCACTGTCAGCTCGAAATAATTATAGTTTACCACTAATATCAGAAGCGCACTGTCAGTGCCAGTGTAATTGTGTTGGTATCGCTGCTATCGGTGGAACACGGTCACATCGAGAGCAACTGTTGGTGTGCCAATGGTGCAGAACAAGCTGGAGCACCGCTGGTGTAAGTGCAGGAAACCACTCGATCAGGACATTCACGACCAGCACCTGACTGAGTTCAGCGTTATCGCTGGTGCCAGAGGAGCAAGATTACCTCGAGTATAAGTTCAGTGTACAACTGGAACTGCAGTGGCACTTTCTCCTCTGTTGGAAATGTAGTGCTATGAATAGTACCAGAGATGTAAGATCACCACGATTTTAAGTGTGGGTCATCCACAGTTACAAGAGAAGCACTCTCACCTCAAATGTAAGTGTAGGTTTACAACAACTACCAGAGGAATGCGGTTACCTTCAATGCCCTACGACTGTGCTCACAACCAATTGTGCATGACATGGCTCACCAGCTGTTCTGGACGGGTTTGACCAATCAGACTGAGTCAAGGATAGGGGCAGGACATGCAGGGCTACAGGAGCTGCCATCACTGCTCCTGTAGTAATAGGCTCAGCAGCTGTACTGTAAGATTGACCATTCAAATTGTAATGAAGATTTTATTTGAGCACGCTTTTTAGAAAATTCCCGCTAACACATTCAATTATTTCATTAATCTGATGAATCAGACGAAAACAATTTACCTCAGTCTATTTGTTAAATGACTGTAAATAATGCTAATTATGAGTTAACCTGATTGACTCTCTGGTGGATTGACGTGTGGATAAATATATGTTCCCTTCCATTGCCTCAGACGTGTGCCTATCAGAATATTTCAGTTCCAAACGAACACATCCACTGTCACGAAAATGGGCCAACTAATGATGCTACAGATAAAAGCGATTTATTTCCCGATTCTCGCAGTCATCGGTGTACCAGGTGAGTCATCTTAACCTGTTTGTTATTGATCTGTGTGAACTGACTCCTGTTCTCACCACATGTCGGATAAGATAACGTGTTTTCTAGATGGCAGCATTACAGGGTCAGTAGAGACTGGAACAATCTCACTGAAGCGCCCATCCACACTTTCTGCTTTCCCCTTAAGCTGATATCATTAATGAAGTTACAATATTCTCTGAAACTACAGTACAAGGATTTTGGCTGATTTCTGGATTGTCTTGATGCCCCGTGCACAGTGAGCACTGCAGCAGCTCAGTAAAGTATGTGGGTTGCTTTTGAAGGATAGAGGTCCATTATTAATCATATTCCACACTGGTCCGTGCTGACAGTAACACCGAATGGAGCAAAATGCTCTCACCAGATATTTCCATATATATTTTTACATTTCAATCAGACACTCCAACATTATTTCTCTGCTCTCTTTTCCTTACAGCGAACTTGGTGAGAATTGTTATTTTATCCCGAAGGAACTGTGGCCTTTCCAAGTGTATCTCTGTCTACATGATCGCCATGGCATCCGTGGATCTACTGGTCATTATCGTCAATGTAATGCTGCACCATATTTTCAGTAATCGCTTTCCATTTTCATTCCTGTCCCACACTCCCGTGTGTAAGCTCATTTTATACATGACTGCTGTCAACCTTGATTTGTCTGTTTGGTTCACTGTTTCCTTCACATTTGACCGATTTGTGGTTATCTGCTGCCAGAAGTTTAAAACAAAGTATTGCACCAAGAGAACTGCGGCCATGGTTATAACAGCTTTCACAGTCCTCATCTTTTTAAAGAACATCCCTGTTTTGCTTGCATTTGAACCTCATCAAACAATTAACAAGGTACATTGGGGCTGCGTGACAAGTGTAGCATTTGTTTCCTCTCCTCCAGGTGCGGCATACATCTGGTTTCACAGCGCCTGGGGCATTTGGTATCCCTTTACTTTAATTGCCTTGTTAAATTGTTTGACAGGCAGACGTATTTTAGTGGCCAGTAGATCCCGCAGGGGACTCAGGGGCCACAGGAGTGAAAAGCAGAGCGATTCAGAGATGGAGAACCGAAAGAAATCCATAATTTTACTCTTCGCTATAACGGGCAGTTTTACATTGTTGTGGCTGACTGCTGCTGTGAGTTTGGTGACTACCAGGTTGGCAGGCATTAACTATTACCGAGGTGACCGCACAGACCCTGGATATATCGCCACTGAAACAGGACTAATGTTAAAGTTTTTGAGTTGCATTCAAAACCCGTGTATTTATGCAGCGACCCAGAGGAAATTCAGAGAAGAGCTGAAGACAGTGGTGAAATCTCCCTGGACATTCATTCTGAGGTTGGTTAGAAAAAGACAATAAAACGATTAAATTCTAAAGAAAGCGTCCTCGTCACTAAAGCTCAATTTTACCTCTATTTCCACCGTAGAACATCCGTTTTCTCTGGTGATTGAAAAATTGGTGAGATCTTGTGTGAACATTTCAGCCATTTTGTAGCATGTGTTTGATTAATCATTGCTTTAGTTTTTCGCACTTGCTTCGCTGAGTAAACATAATCTATTCCTGCAAATGAAGCACAGTCACGTTCAGGGATCAAGGATAACAATGATGAGTTCAGCAGTGGAGCCGGACATCGGGACAAGACAGGAATCCACCATACACTGCAGATAAAGGGATCAGGCGTCGCACTTAAAAACCATCAACAAAGTGTCATTCTCTGCTAAAATCATCAAAGGTCTTGTGCTCGCCGATATTGGTAATTTTCCTGTAAGTTTGGTGTGAATAATACAGGCGCGGATCTCTCTATTGGACACCATTCCTCATTGACAAATAGAGCAGGCTTTTGTCGGGTGATCAGTGGAGTAAACAGTTGGAACTCGGTTTATCGATGTGACCTTTCACCTCTTGTGTCCCAGATACTGACTGAAATTGTGGATTGTGCACCGACTGCTGTCTCTGACTCAGCACAAAGATGGAGCTGGCTCTTGTATTGTGCTGTCGATAAAGTCCTGATGAGTAATATTATTGATATTCTGTGTCAAGGTCTCTCCTCAGATACAGGAAATGAATGTTAAAATAATGACTGCCATAATTTTTTAAACTATCAATTGATGCAAGTAATCGGATGTAAACGGATACGATATAGTTACAATTATGGAAACATGGTTGCAGGGTCACCAGGGTTGGGAACTGAATATCCAAGGATGTTCCATATTTAGGAAGGAGAGGCAAAAGAACAATGGTGTGGCATTGTTAGCTGCGAGGGATAAATTGTAAGGTTGCAAATAGGGGGTCAGAATTATGCTGAAGGTAGTGAACATATAATTGCCTATGTGGGTAAAACGTCCTTTTCCAGGCAGAGCACACATACCAATTAAACTGTAGCTTAACCTTAGTAACACTTAAACAGCCGAAGTCAGTTGTTTTGTTTAAAAGTCCCTGAGGAAGAGATTAAGAAGCCAGTACAAACCACCCTCGGCCTCGGATAGACTGGGGTAGAGGGCAAAATGTAACAAAACAATGATGAGAGATGCACAGTTGCATGTACCACTCAGAGCCCGTCTAATAAGAGCCGACAAAACAATGTCACTTCGCTGATAACAGTAGACCTATCGATGATTTTGAGGAGGATAGCTCCTCTCCAAAACCTGTATAAATTATGCTTGAAAATTCTTGTATTTCGGAGGTTCCACGACTGAACCTTCCCTTGCAATTGTTCGTAATAAAAGCCGATTGAACTTGGGATTTCGTGTGTTCACTTCCGTGGTCGATATACAACAGGAGAAGGGCGAGGTATCGATTAACTGCATCAGTTAGTCCACCTTGAGGGAGCGAAGCCTCCTTTTTCCCCAACAGAAGGGTAGGTGTCGATTAACTATATCAGTTAGTCCACCTTGAAGGAGAGAAGCCTCCTTTTTAACCCCTACATTTGGCGTCACGAACAGGATGCAGACCCTCTGACATGGATGATGTGACAGCTGAATGGCAGTGAGTATGTTTTGTAACACCTGCAGCTGTAGCATTGATGGGGAAGGAGGTAATCTGTATAAAGAAATAGAAGGGGAAATCTGTTGAACAAGTTACAGCGAACCACAGAAGGATGAAAACCAAGGGCGGGATAGCTTTATTGCCTGAAAAAGATGGGGGAAGAGGACCCCAGCGATCGTTAGAGGAAAATTAAGCTGTATGTCCCGAAGCGTGACACGGTAATAACACGGAGACGCCGGTATTTATCGTGTGCAGCGCAAAGAAGAAGGATTACAACCTAAAAAGTGGGGTGGAATACCAGGATCCTAGGAAAACTGGCCAGTGGGATACAATGTTAGCTGAGAAAAATGGAAAATTAATAAAAGATAATTGCTGGAAAAACACGTTCAATTTAAAAAGGACAGCGTGTTTATATTAAAAAATAAAAATGCAACCTTGAAAGCTGCAGCTGCTAGAAAAAGAAACAGAGACATTTAGAAAAATGGAATGGTGAAAATCATCAAAATACAAAACCTAATTTGAAGAAAGGAGATGAAATTAGCTGTGAAAAAGATATTGGTTTAAATATAAAAACTTACGAGTTAAACCCGACACAGAAGTATTGTGCCGAGAAAGAGACACAAAGATGTTTAACTATGGAATGGAGGAAGATCATCAAAAAAGAAAAATGATTATGTTTGGATTCAAAAGGGCAAAAAAACCTAAGTTGTGTGAACTCCGCAAAGGAAGGAAAAAACTGGGAATTAGAGAATTCTTAAAAAAGCTGGAACCAGCACAGAAGTTTAGATTTTATGCAGAGAGAAATAAAACACAAGATTTTCTCAGTGAATGGGACCGTAAAAATGAAATGCTGGATTGCATATAGCTTGTTGTAAAATTGGAATTCAGTCAACAAAATAGCTATTAAAGATGTGTGGTCTTGTTTTAAATCAGTGAAAAAATCTTTGAAAAGTATTAAAATTGGAAGTTTAGACAAATTGGTGTTTAATCTAAAATGCTGTCTTTCCCGATAAGAAGGTTTTATTATGACAACTTTACAAATGATTTCTGCTGTTTTAATGGAGTTCCAATTCCTAAGCCAGTTTTGAAAGCACAAAGACTTGGGAAAAACATTGTCATGATTATGCGAAGTCACATAATGACTTCAGGCCTTCTTACAAACCTCTAAAGAAGTTAAACCTTTCCATTGACAGCTGTTTTATACTGGACATTATTAATTTGGATTTCTTAATAAAAGAAAGACTCACTTGACAGATGGAGGAAATGGTGGGATTTTCAGAACAAAAATAAAACGAAGAACATAAGAACATAAGAATTAGGAACAGGAGTAGGCCATCTAGCCACTCGAGCCTGCTCCACCATTCAATAAGATCATGGCTGATCTGGCCGGGGACTCAGCTCCACTTACCCGCCCGCTCCCCGTAACGCTTAATTCCCTTATTGGTTAAAAATCTATCTATCTGTGACTTGAATACATTCAATGAGCTAGCCTCAACTGCTTCCTTGGGCAGAGAATTCCACAGATTCACAACCCTCTGGGAGAAGAAATTCCTTCTCTACTCGGTTTTAAATTGGCTTCCCCGATTTTTTAGGCTGTGCCCCCTAGTTCTAGTCTCCCTGAGAAGTGGAAACAACCTCTCCGCCTCTATCTTGTCTATCCCTTTCATTATTTTAAATGTTTCTATAAGATCACCCCTCATCCTTCTAAACTCCAACGAGTAAAGACCCAGTCTACTCAGTCTATCATAATAAGGTAACCCGCTGTACTCCGGAATCAGCCTAGTGAATCGCCTCTATACCCCCTCCAAAGCCAGTATATCTATCCTTAAGTAAGGTAACCAAACCTGCACCCAGTACTCCAGGTGCGGCTTTACCAATACCCGATATAGTTGCAGCAGGACCTCCCTGCTTTTGTACTCCATCCCTCTCGCAATGAAGGCCAACATTCCATTCGCCTTCCTGATTACCTGCTGCACCTGCAAACTAAATTTTTGGGATTCATGTATAAGGACCCCCAGGTCTCTGTGGACCTCAGCATGTTGTAATTTCTCCCCATTCAAATAATATTCCCTTTTACTGTTTTTTTTCCCAAGGTGGATGACCTCACACTTTCCGACATTGTATTCCATCTGCCAAACCTTAGCCCATTCGCTTAACCTATCCAAATCTCTTTGCAGCCTCTCTGTGTCCTCTACACAACCCGCTTTCCCACTAATATTTGTGTCATCTGCAAATGTTGTTACACTACACTCTGTCCCCTCTTCCAGGTCATCTATGTATATTGTAAACAGTTGTGGTCCCAGCACCGATCCCTGTGGCACACCATAACCAACGATTTACACCCCGAAAAGGACCCATTTATCACGACTCTCTGCTTTCTGTTCGCCAGCCAATTTTCTATCCATCCGAATACATTTCCTCTGACTCCACGTAACTCTATCTTCTGCAGTAACCTTTTGTGTGGCACCTTATCGAATGCCTTTAGGAAATCTAAATACACCACATCCATCGGTACACCTCTATCCACCATGCTCATTATATCCCTAAAGAATTCCAGTAAATTAGATAAACATGATTTCCCCTTCATGAATCTATGCTGCGTCTGCTTGATTGCACTATTCCTATCTAGAAGTTCCGCTATTTCTTCTTTCATGATAGTTTCAATCATTTTCCCCAATGCAGATGTTAAACTAACTGGCCTAGAGTTACCTGCCTTTTGTCTGTCCCCTTTTTTAAACAGAGGTGTTACATTAGCTGCTTTCCAATCTGCTGGTACCACCCCAGAGGCCAGAGAATGCCTATGTAATAATACTCACCTGCTACAGAGCACAGATAGATACTCAAATAAAACAAATTCAAGAGACAGAAGCTAAGATAAATAAGCTGGAAGAGATGTTCAGCCATGAACTAATTGAATGGCGGTGCAGGCTAGAAAGGACGAATGGCCAACTCCTGCAGCTATTTTCTATGTTTCTATGTTTCTATGTTTCTATGAACTAATTGAATGGCGGTGCGGGCTCGAAGGGCCGATTGGCCTCCACCTGCAACTATTTCCTATGTTTCTATGTTTCTATGTAAGACAGGAGCAGACGGATTGTGCAATACACAGCTGTAACACCATCACCTGTGGTAATAGAGCCAATGTACCTCATGGTCCACAACCTCAAACTAACAGTCAACCAGACAGGGATAACGAGTGTGCAGTAGAGCGGCCCGCAGCACATGATAATGACGACATATCAGCGTCCCCACCATTCCCACCAATGGACGTAGAGCAGCCGACATTACCACACAGGAGGGACCTCTCAGCCCACAGCAGAGATAAATTCTATTGAATAAGTTACCAACACCGAAGTCAAAATAGTAGAAATACAGGATTCTGACAAAAGATTGGAGTAAAATATGAATGTGATTCAAAAGGCAGGCGAAAGGTTAGGGGAGTATGGGGAACGATAATGGATTGAATACAAAGACCACTCTGGGGTTGATGACCCTGACAAAAATGTGCAGTATTCTTGAAAATGTTTAAAGACGGACTGGGAGATGCACATCCAAAGATAATTACGTTAGGATTTATGATAACTACGATGAAACTTTGGAATGGGCAGAACATGGAGAGGAGTTAAAGTTAGAACAAAAGGAGAAAATAGCAAAAGTAGCAGCAACAGTGGTTGCAGCAGAGACGAAGGAGGAGGAGATACACCCCCACGCAGCTTCCCTGATATGTTTTAACTACAATAAGGGAGGCCACTTCAGTAGGAATTGTCCACAGAAAAGAAGAGCTTACGGAAATTCTCAAGGGAAATGTCACAATTGTGGTAAACTTGGACATTTGGCCAAAGATTGCTGGAGTAAGGGAGGAGGCGCAGGGAGGCAAGGCCCACAACAGGCAAAGAAGGGAACATCATTAACCAGGGAAGAGCTGATGGACATGCTCAGACAGGTACCAGCATCACTGCTACCACTGCCAACACCGCCCCGACCTGAGACACCCTTTAATGAGGATATCATCAAAATGGAGCGTCCGTTTCCATAACCAACTTAGATTTTCCCCGGACCCGCAGGACTGTAAACATCCAAGGTGTGGGTGCGGGTTATCAGAAAGCAACCCTAAGTGAGATGGTGTTATTGGAAGTACAGGAATTAATGTTACCTACTCGGTTTTGGTACTGTCAGAACACAGAAGGCAGCATCATGTGCATCCATATCTTAAGTGAGATAGGGTACTGATAGAGCCCCAGCGTAACCGGATAATTTGGGTGGATAATCACGAAAATCAAATTAATTTGGAGCACCCGGGACACCAGCAGCAACAAGTGGCCAGAATAACCCGAATCCAGCCTGCGTGGGAAACAAAAGATTTCTCCCATCGAACTTCAGTCCACTCTTAAATGTCTCTCATGTAATTACATTTTCCACAGCACTCTGAGAAGATATACAAATTCCATTAACACTTTAGACACCTCGTACATCAATATAGCACATCGAGAAGATGCAAATAATCCACCCAACTCTTTACGCACCACAGCTAGGAAGTATATAAAAGTATATATTAAAATGGAAACAAATGCATATTATGGCTCCTTAGATGTAAGTAACCTATTCCCATCGCCTGATCAAAATCCTTCTGCTATGGCTTATATTTGCATGCCTGACCTGGCAATATCCATTGCGTCATTAGCAAACTGATACATGATACCTGCACGGGTTAGATACAGAGTAAAGCTCCCTCTACACTGTCCCATCAAACAATCCCAGGGCAGGTACAGCACAGGGTTTGAGACAGAGTTAAGCTCCCTCTATATTGTCCGAACAAACACTCCCAGGGCAGGTACAGCACGGGGTTAGATACAGAGTAAAGCTCCCTCTACACTGTCCCTATCAAACACTCCCAGGGCAGGTTCAGCACGGGGTCAGATACAGAGTAAAGCTCCATCTACATTGTCCCATCAAACACTCCCAGGGCAGGTACAGGGGGTTAGATACAGAGTAAAGATCCCTCTACACTGTGCCACCAAACAATCCCAGGGCAGGAATCTATAAACCACTCTACATAACCCTTTATTTCCTTATCGTTTTAGAAACGGTCTACCTCTGTCTTAAACGTATTCAATATCCCGCCTTCCACAGCTCTCTGAGGCAGCGAATTGCATAGATTTGCAACCCTCTGAGAGAAGAAATTTCTTCTCGTCTCAGTTTTAATTAGTCGGCCCCTTATTCTAAGACCATGCCCTCTAGGTCTAGTCTCCCCCATCAGTGGAAACATCCTCTCTGCCTCCACTATATCAAGCCCCGTCATAATCTTATACATTTTGATTAGGTCACCTCTCATTTGTTCTGAATTCCAATGAGTAAAGGCCCAATCTACTCAACCATTCCTCATAAGTTAACCCACTCATCTCCGGAATCAACCGAGTGAACATTCGCTGAACAGCCTCGATAGCAAGTATATCCTTTCGTAAATATGGAAAACAAAACTACATGCAGTATTCCAGGTGTGGCCGCAGCAATACCTTGTATAAGTGTCGCAAGACATACCTGCTTTTATACTCCATCCCCTTTGCAATAAAAGCCAATATTCCATTGGCCTTCCTGATCACTTGCTGTACCTGCATACTAAACGCCAGCATGGACTGGTTGAGCCGAATGGCATGTTTCTGTGACGTTTATCCTGTTTCGAAGTAGATGTGTGTCGTTGAAGTGTAATCTCAGGCCCGACATTAATCTCATTGTCGACAGGGCTGCAGTGATACTGTCGTATATATGGACGTGTATTTACTGTTACAGCCACCAGAGGGCTCATTCCCTGGAGTTCCGAGGGGTCCCATAATCCCTTGTGAGCAGAGGTATTTCAGAAGGCTTCACAGGTTTGAGAGGCACTCTGGAGACCTGCAATCAAAGACTAAGATCACACTTTAATTTGAGCTCACAGTGTTCAGTCTGACTCTTCCACCATACACTACAACTGGCGATGAGATACAGATAGCGAACTCAAAGTTGCAGATGAAAGTGAGCATCCTGGAGAAATTTTAGGAGGGAGATGATTGGGAAACTATTGTGGAGCGACTCGACCAATACTTCGTGGCCAACGAGCTAGATGGGGAAGAGCGCACTGACAAACGTAGAGTGATCCTCCTCACTGTCTGTGGGGTACCAACGTATGTCCTCATGAATAATCTGCTCACTCCAGCAAAACCCATGGAGAAATTGGACGACGATTTATGCACAGTGGGCCGAGCGCATTTGAACCAGAAGGAAAGCGTTCTGTTGGCGAGGCACCGGCTCTACACCTCAAAAGGTCTGAAGACCCGGAAATGGCGAGCGATATCGCCGAGCTGACAGGCATTGCAAGACTTTGCGAATTTGAAGGACATTTGGAGCACAAGCTCAAAGACTTTTTCGTACTTGGCATTGTCCACGAAAGCATACTTCGCAAGCTTTTGACTGTAGAGACCCCAAACTTGAGAAAGGCCATCGTGATAGCCCAGCCGTTCATTGCCACTTGTGGCAGAACTAAGCGAATCAGTCAGCACACAAGTGCTGCTACAAGTACTGTGAACAAAGTGATGTTGTTTTCGAATCGTAACGTACAGTGTAGGTCACACATACCTGCAGCTACACTTCCGCAAATGTCTCAGAGTCCACCATCAAGAGTGATGAATCAAGGCCATTAACACCTTGTTGGCGCTGTGGGGATGATCATCGTTTCCATTCATGTCGATTCAAAGGATACGTTTACAAGTGCTGTGGAACAATGGAACACTTCCAACCAGTGTGCAGGCGAGCTGCTAAGCCTGTTAAACCTGCAAACGACCATGTTGCAGAGGAGGACAGATCCACGGAGGATCACGATGAACCAGAGCCTCAGAGGCAGAGTTGCATGGGGTGAACACATTCACTACGAATTGTCCCCGATAATGCTGAATGTTGAACTGAATAAACTCCCACTGTCAATGAAGCTGGACATGGGTGCGAGCCAGTCCATCATGGGCAAAAATACTTTTGAAAGTTTGTCGTACAACAAGGCCTCAAGGCCAGTCTTAACTCCAGTTTGCACGAGACTAAGAACTTACACTAAAGAACTGATTCCTGTAATCGACAGTGCTACCGTAAAAGTCTCTTATGATGGAGCGGTGCACAAGCTCCCACTCTGGGTGGTAGCGGGCAATGGTCCCATGCTGCTCGGCAGGAGCTGACTGGGAAAAATACGCTGGAAGTGGAACGACGTCCGACCGCTATCGCCTACTGGCGACACTTCCTTTGCCCAGGTCTGAAACATATTTCCTTTGCTGTTCGAACCAGGCATCGGGAATTTCCAAGGAACAAAAGTGCAGATGCACCTTATCACGGGGGTGCGCCCAATCCATCACAAGGCGAAAGCAGTACCGTACATGATGAGAGAAAGGATAGAGATCGAACGAGACCAGCTGCAACGAGAGGGCATCATTTCACCGATCGAGTTCAGCGAGTGGGCCAGTCCTATTGTCCCAGTCCTCAAGGGAGATGGCACAGTCACAATCTGTGGTGATTACAATGTAACTATCAATCGTTTCTCCCTGCGGGACCAACATCCACTACCAAAAGCCGACGAACTCTTTGCAACACTGGTGGGAGGAAAGACGTCCACGAAGCTGGATCTGACCTCAGCCTACATGACGCAGGAACTGGAGGAATCATCGAAGGTCCTCACCTGCATCAACATGCACAAAGGTCTTTTTGTTTATAACAGATACCCGTTTTGAATCCGATCAGTGGCGGCGATATTCAAGAGAAGCATGGAAGGTTTATTGAAGTCGGTTCCAGACACCGCGGTCTTCCAGGATGACATCTTGTTCACCGGTCAGAACACAGTCGAGCATCTGCAGAACCTGGAGGAGGTTCTTATTCGACTCAACCGCGTGGGGCTCAGGTTAAAACGCTCGAAGTGCATTTTCCTGGTGCTTGAAGTGGAGTTCCTGGGAAGGAGGATTGCGGTGGATGGACTCAGGCCCACCAACGTGAAGACGTAGGCAATCGAGAATGCACTGAGGCCACAGAACGTGACGGAGCTGCGGTCGTTTCTGGGACTCTTGAACTACTTTGCTAACTTCTAACCGGGTCTCAGCACCCTGCTAGCATCACTACATGTCTTACGAGGAAAAGGGGGCGAATGGGCCTGCGGAAAAAGCCAAGAAATGCCTTTGTAAAAGCGAGAAAATTGTCATGCTCAAACAAATTGCTTGTGTTGTATGATCCATGTAAGCGTTTGGTATTAGCATGTGATATGTCGTCATATGGCGTCCGGTGTGTATTGCAACAAGCTAATCATTTTGGGAAACTGCAACCGGTTGCTTATGCATCCAGGTGTCTGTCTAAGGCGGAGAGAACCAAAAGCATGATTTAAAAAGAAGTTTTAGCGTGTGTTTATAGGTTAAATAAAATGCATCAATATCTGTTTGGGCTAAAATTCATATTGGAAACTGACCATAAGCCACTCATATCCTTGTTTTCCGAGAGTAAAGGGATAAATACCAACGCATCGGCCCGCATCCAAAAATGGGCGCTCACGTTGTCCACATACAACTAAGCCTTCCGCCACAGGCCAAGCACAGGAAACTACGCCTATGCTCTCAGTAGGCTGCCATTGCCCACGACGGAGGTGGAAATGGCACAGTTCTCAGATCTAGCCATGGTTATGGAAGCATTTGAGAGTGAGAAATCACCCATCACTGCCCGGCAGATCAAAACCTGGACAAACCAGGACGCCTTATTATCTCCAGTCAAAAGCTGTGTGGTTCACGGGAGCTGGTCCAGTGTCCCAGTGGAAATGCAGGAAGAGTTAAATCCGTTCCAGCAGCGCAAAGATGAAATGTCTGTACAGGCAGACTGCCTTCTGTGGGGAAATCGAGTAGTGGTCCCCAAGAAGGGCAGAGACACTTTCATCAATAGCCTTCACAATACCCACCCAGGCATTGTAATGATGAATGCGAAAGCCAGATCCCACGTGTGGAGTCCCGGCATTGATGCGGACTTGGAGTCCTGCGTTCACAGATGTAATACATGCTTGCAGTTCAGTAATGTACCCATGAGGCACCGCTAAGTTAATGGTCTAGGCCCTCCAAACCGTGGCTTCGGGTCCAAGTCAACTATGCAGGCCTATTCTTGTGTAAAATGTTCCTTGTGGTTGTAGATGCGTACTCCAAGTGGAATAAATGTGAGATAATTGTATTAAATTATGGACAAGGTCCCAAGTGGCTTCCCGGCACTGTTGTGGCCAAAGAGGAGAGCAGGGTGTTTCGGGTCAAACTTACAAATGGATTAATTCACCGGAAACACTTGGACCAAATCAAAATCAGATTCATGGACTACCCTGAGCAAGCCACATTGGAACCTACCTTTTTGGATCCCCCAACACACACACCTGTGGCAACCGACACTATGGTTGACCACAAAGCAGAACAAATCATTCACAGCAGCCCTGCAGGGCCCAACACACCAGGCAGCCCAGCAAGGCCAGCTGCACAGCAGCCCAGCGAGGGCCCAACAAATGTCTCAACAACACCAGCTTTCACACCGAGACGATCAACCAGGACAAGAAGGGCCCCAGATCGACTCAGATTGTAAATAGTTACACTATTGACTTTGGGGAGGAATGTTATTTTATGTGTGGACTTGTATTTACTCTGTACAGCCACCAGAGGGCTCATTCCCTGGAGTCCCAAGGGATCCCATAATACCTTGGGAGCACAGGTATTTAAGAAGGCTTCACAGGTTGGAGAGGCACTCTGGAGACTTGCAATAAAATACTACGGTCACACTTTACTTTGAGCTCACCGTGTTCAATCTGACTCTTTCTCCATACACAATAGATACCCACCCTCCTTTATGCCTGAGACACATGGACAATATACAGTCGGCACCTCAAAGCACTGGAGAAGTACCACCAACGCTGCCTCCACAAAATCCTGCAAAGTCCCTGGGAGGATAGGTGCACCAACGTCAGCGTTCTCTCTCAGGCCAACATCCCCAGTATCAAGGTGCTGACCACACTCGATCATCTCCACTGGGCGGGCCACATCATCTGCATGCTCGATGCTAGACTCCGAAACAGGCACTCTACTCCGAGCTACGTCACGGCAAGTGAGCCCCAGGAGGGCAGAGGAAACTCTTCAAGGACACCCTCAAAACCTCCTTGAATATATGTAACATCACCAACGGCTCTTGGGTATCCCTGACCCAAATCCACTCAAAGTGGAGGAGAAGCATCGGAGAACGTGCTGAATGCCTCGAGTCTCTTTCACGGGAGCACCGAATGCCAAGCGCAAACAGCGGAATGAGCGCATGACAAGCCGAGGACTCCACCCACCGATCCCTCCAACCACTGTCTGCCCCAGACACCGCCTGTGACAGAGTCTGTGGGTCCCGCATTGGGCTCATCAGTCACCTGAGAACTCGTGTTTGTGGAAGCAAGTCATCCTCTACCCCGAAGGACTGCCTGAGAAGATGACCTGTATGTAGTCCGTCTAGTCCTCGTAGTGTTCACCTTTATTGCAAAGGGGATAGAGTATCAAGGCAGACAAGTCCCGCGACAACTCTGCAGGATATTGGTGAGGCCGCACCTGGAGTACAGCGTCCAGATTTGATATTTTTATTTAAGGAGGGATATACTTGCATTGGAGGCAGTTCAGTGAAGGTTCATGAGGTTGATTCCTGAAATGATGGGGTTGTCATTTGAAGAAACTTTCAGCAGGTTGGGCATATATTGGAGCTTAGAAAAATGAGAGGTGATTTTATTGAAATGTATAAGATTCCGAGGAGACTTGACAGTGTACATGCAGAGAGGATTCTTCCCCTTGTGGGGGAATCTAGAAGTAGGGGGCATATTTTCAGAATAAAGGGGCGCCCATTTAAAACGGAGATGGGTAAGAATTTCTTCTCTGAGAGACTTGTGAATCTCTAGAATTCTCTTCCCCAGAGAGCTGTGGAGGGTGGGTCAGTGAATATATTTATGGTGTTGATAGACAGATTCTTGAATGATAGGGGAGTCACAGAGTATGGGGAGCAGGCAGGTTCGTGGAGTTGAGGCCATGATCAGATCAGCTATGATCTTATTGTTGGCGGAGCCGGTTCGAGTGGTCAAATGGTGGACACCTGATCCGAAGATGTTCTAATGTGTGTTGTGTTTCTGTGCCAGTGTGTGTGTTAGTGTGTGTGTTTCTGTGTAAGACTTACGTTAATTAAGACAGGTTTAACCTGTAAAGTTTATGTCTTTTCCCTACACTTTACAGAGCTGGACTTGTGAGACAAAAACAACACAGACTCCGGGTGTATGTCACCCACCCCTCTAATGGGGTTATCTTAATTGGTTAACCAAAAGAGATACAAGCAATCACGATTGCATCAAATACACAATCATTTCTCATTATTATGTTGCAGCGATCTATCCCGTTAAAATATTTCCTAACAGTTAAACATTGCCGATTACATAAGTGCTCGCAAAGCAGACACACTCACACCTGAGAGTTAACTCCAACCGTGCTTAGCGATTGGAAATTAACCAACTGATTCTCTTGGTAACTGACCAGGTTACCAATCGCTGGATTGCAGTGCTGCCCTCATGTGTCACAGCCATTTTATACTGTTTTTTTCAGAATGACTGCCCACCGTGTACATAATTGTCCAGATTTAATTCACAGCGAATGTTTTTCACAATGTATGTGAGTTTCATTCTCGTATCTCCTTGTTGCAGCTCGATTACTGTTCCCAGGCAATGTCTTTTTGCAGCTGCGAGCGGTTAAAACACTGGAGAAAGCTTTTTGAATTCGCAATGCTTTCTGTGTCTTTACAAATGGTCATCATAGGTTTTTTGCCATGTTTGAGCAGTTTGCGAGCACAGTTATTTGCAGAAAATGAGACAAAAGAATGCTGTGGTCTTACAGATCGAACCAGAGGTAAAGGGACTCGAACTTTTCGAGTCCCAGTAACTTTTAGTTCAGTTCAGTATCCTCTCCTTTCGTCTGTGTTTCCTGAATCAGTGTGACACACTCCTGCTCCTGGCGTCTCCTGTTAACAAGGTAGGTTACTATCAGACAATGCAACACAATCGCTGGCTGTACAGCGACCAACACATGTGAGACAATCCGTATCCACGGAAGATTTTCACTGTTCGATACAATGTCCAGCCAGGATGTATCATCGGCAATCTTAAACATTTCTTTACATACTTCACGGTTTTTCTTGGCCATAAGAGTGGCTTTGGAACTGTTTAACACATTTCATTAACTTTGCCAAGTGTTCCGGTGGAGCTGGGATGCCAAAGTCAAATCGCACCATGTACTGGTGAAATTGCTTCTTTAATGCATCTTCCACAGCAAGATCTACTTGCCTCTGCTGATAAATGCATAACGAAATCCGTGCCCCAAGTCTTACAGTTTGGGCTGCGGTAAAGCATATGTTCCCATCCCGCTGGGATAATTCAGGTTGGCACTATACTGGTATTGCCATTGTATGGTGGTGACACAATACTCACCCTTCCCTCTATATGCAGATCGTACGGGGAAAATGCTGTCCCGCAATTACCTTCACGGTATAGCTCCATGCTATCACATCCCACTTAAACCCGCACGCTTGGGCTGCATGTTCTGCCACATCGAAGGGACAAGTGAACGTGTCCCCGAACTTCAGCACATCTAGTTAGGCCTGGGGCTACCCATGTTGTCCCATCTACCCACGTCACATACTGCGGGGCTTCATAGTAGCTGACGAAATGGTCTCCCTGACGTAATCCTACGTTCTGTACTCGGAACAAAGGATTTGAGGTTATTTTCTCAGGCATGATTGGGTAATAACATAAAGTCACGCTGTTCTGGTAGACGGCATTCGTGCCTCACCGGGTATACCGTTACCAACCGCCTGACTTGGCACAGAGTCTGAGCTAGTTGGTAAATGCGCAACGCCCTCAGAATGTCGATCAATTGCCCAGGATGGGGGCTTTCCCTCAGCAATATTCTGCAGGTTCTTGTCAGGCTCGTTCCATTAACCAAGATGCGCACCTTACACGTATATTTAACGTCAGCAGGCTGCAGCTCGTGGGGGTGCCGCAGGGATCAGTGCTGGGGCCTTGGCTATTTACAATCTATATGAATGACCTAGGTGAAGAGACCGAGTGTAATGTATCAAAACGTGGTGGGACAGTAAGCTGTGAGGAGAAGACAAAATGACTGCAAAGGGATATAGATAGACTAAGTGAGTGGGTAGTAAGGTGGCAGATGGAGTATAATGTGGGGAAATCTGAGATTATTAACTTTGGTAGAAAGAATAGAAAAACAAAATATTTTTTAAATGGTGAGAATCATTTAAATACTGGTGTTCAGACAGATTTGAGTGTTCTTGTGCAAAAATACAGACAGCTAGCATGCGGGTGCAGCAAGCAAGTAGGAAGGCAAATGGCATATTGTCCTTTATTACAAGTGGGTTGGAGTAAATGAGTAAAGACGTCTTGGTAGAATTGTACACGACCTTGGTGAGACCACACCTGGAGTACTGTGCAAAGTTTTGGTCTCCTTATCGAAGGAAGGATATACTTAACTTGGAGGCGGTACAACGTACGTTCTCTCGACTGATTCCTGGGATGAGAATGCTGTCTTACGTTAAGAGATTGTGTCGAATGCTCTAGGGTATTCTGTATGTTCTAGAGTTTAGAAAACTGAAAGGTGATCTCATTGAAACATACAGAATGCTTACAGGACATGACAGGGTGGCTGCAGGAAGGATATTTCCCCTGGCTAGAGAGTTTTCTTAGCAGACACCATAGCAACTAACTTAAAGGCTGAAGCTTATATTTTGCAGAACAAATGGTCTTCTGTGCATTACATTACAACAACAACTTGTATTTATTTGCATGAATTATATTCAAAATAGCTCTGCACTTGCATTTTTAACCTAAGATCTAATTCATTTGTGGATGCACGATTTCGTTGCCATTATTGATCAAAGGCATATGTAAAACCTGGACAATATTGAAGCCTGTAATAGATTATGAACTGGAGGTGCCAAATCAGTTCATAACCAAAAACATGGCTCAAGTACCTCTCTAAAATAATGCATGTGTATACATACATAATTCAATTAACCAACTTATCAGCATAAGCAATTGTCTAAAATACACAACAAGATTACAAAGGGTTAAACGGATTTCAGCTCTAAATCCATAAAGGTGGGTGGAGCTGAGACAAACATACAGACACTCTCTTTTCTAAAGACAGGCTTTGGAGCAAACAACAAATTCATCATCTCCCGAAATATTCACTTTAGTTAGTCTTGCGACAAATGCACATTTTCCAAGCAAACTGGAATTTCAACATTCAAGCTTCTTTTAGTCAATTATATCCGATGTTTTTTTCTTTTTTTCTTTACACAAACACTGACAACGTCAAGTGTCAGTTTCAACTTCCCCTTTAATCCTCGTTCCTTTAAAACCTTTTGAATTTGCAAAGACTTTTGCGTCACTAATAATTTGGCCAACCCATGTTTTCAGCCATCTTGGAGCAATGTTCATGCAGTTATTAGCAGAAAATGAGCCCCCATAAATGCTGTAGTCTTACAGACGCTGCAGTTTAGCAGCACTGAATCTTTGGCTGATATATGCCAGTACTTTTTAAAAACTATTAGGGTTTCTGCCTCTGCCACCCTTTCAGGCAGTGAGTTTCAAACCTCAAACACCCTCTGCGTGAAAGCGTCCCCTCAAATCCCAACTAAACCTCCTGCAGCTGAGTTTGCATTGTTTCCCCCTGATTGTCAACCCGTTGAAACGACTTCTTGAGCAAGTCCCTGAAGTCCTGCCACATAAAGATGTAGAGGAAGGGGTTGATGCAGCTGTTGATGCAGGCGAGGCCACGGCTGAATGGGACACTCACCATCAGCACCATGAGCCAGTCTTCGTCGTATGGGTAGAGCAGCAGGGCGAGGATAGAGCAGATGTTGTAGGGCGCCCAGCACAGGAGGAAGCCCAGGATGATGGCGGCCTTCAACCTGAAGGGCTTGCTACTGCTGGGCGCCCAAGCGGTTCCGCCTCAGCCGCAGCCCGATGTTGGTGCAGCTGGCAGTGATCACCAGGAATGGGAGGAGGAACCCGATGAGGAAGTTGGTGCGTGTCAGTGCTCGGTACCGGGCATCATGCAGGCTCTTCTCCTGCTCCGGCACCGCCCGGTCATCATCCTCTCCATGGTCCGTCGTGTTCAGTGTCAGCCCCTCGCCCTCTAGCGGGTACTCGGTCACCCCGGGACACCAATTGTCGGAAGACGAACGATGGCGCACTCCCGATGGCAGTTGTCACCCGCATCCCCAGGCTGAGCAGGTTGGCCAGCCACAGGCCGCAGTGGTTCTGGGACCAGATGGGCAGGACCACCGAAAAGCAGCGGTCCACGCTGATGGAGGTCAGCGTAAAGACGTTGGCGTGCAGACAGAGCAGCACCGCCCCATTGCTGAGCTTGCAGAGCAGCCAACCGAAGGGCCAGTGGTTGTCCAGGGCGATGCCAGTGATGTAAAGAGGGAGCAGCAGAGAGACGGTGAAGTCTGCCATGGCAAGGCTCTGCAAACAGACGGTCTCTCATGTACCTACATTTTGCACATTACTCCGAGAAGATGTACAAATTCCAGTTAACAAATTAGACACCACGAACATAAATATAGCACTTCGAGAAATCGTATAAAATCCACACAATTCTTTCTGCACCACAGTCAGAAAGTATATAAAACACATATTAAAATATATACAAATACATATTATGGCTCCTTACCATTACGTAACCTCCTCCCATCATCTGATCAAAGTCCTTCTGCTGTGGCTGACATTTGCATGCCTGACCTGGCAATATCCATTCCGTCATTAGCAAACTGACATATGCTACCTGCACGGGTTAGAGGCAGAGTAAAGCTCCCGCTACACTGTCCCCATCAAACACTCCCAGGGCAGGTACAGCACGAGGTTAGATGCAGAGTGAAGCTCCCTCTACACTGTCCCTATCAAAAACACCCAGGGCAGGAACAGCACGGGGCTAGATACAGGATAAAGCCCCTTCAACAATGTGCCACCAGAAATAAACCCAGGGCAAGTGTTGTGTATCTCCAAAGCATGCACGCCCATGTTCCGCCACCAGGGAGCTCATCCCCTGAAGTCCCAAGGGATCCCAGCATCCCTTGGAAGCGTTGTACATAAGCCGGCCCCTGAGGCCTGCTCCTCAATCTGGAGTGTCTTATTAAAGAATGAGGTCACTGTTACTTTAACCTCCCTGTGTGCAGCCTCATCTGTGTTCGGAACACAAAAACTGGCGACGAAAATACGAATCCAACGCAAAGATGC
Source organism: Pristiophorus japonicus (assembly GCF_044704955.1). Lineage (NCBI taxonomy): Eukaryota > Metazoa > Chordata > Chondrichthyes > Pristiophoridae > Pristiophorus > Pristiophorus japonicus. The sequence continues at coordinate 11,988,336 of NC_092007.1, read as the reverse complement.
AGCAAACTGTGGGCATCCTGGAGAAGTTCTCGGAGGGTGAGGACTGAGTAGTCTATGTCGAACCCTAGACCAGTACTTTGTAGCCAACGTGCTGGACGGAGAAGGGAGCGCTGCAAAAAGGAGAGCGGTCCTCCTCACAGTCTGTGGGGCACCGACCGACAGCCTCATGTTGAATCTTGTGGCTTCGGCGAAACACACAGATAAGTCATATGAGGAGCTGTGTACACTGGTTCGTAAGCATCTTAACCCAAGGGAGAGTGTGCTGATGGCGTGGTATCGGTTCTACAAGTACCAGCGATGTGAAGGTCAGGAAGTGGCGAGCTACATCTCTGAGGTAAGGCGACATGCAAGATAATGTGAGTTTCATGGCTACCTGGAGCAAATGCTCAGAAACATTTTTGTACTGGGCATTGTCCATGAGACCATCCCACGAAAATGTTTGACTGTAGAGACACCGACCCTAAGTAAGGCCATTTTGATAGCACAGGCGTTTATGTCCACCAGTGAAAACACCAAACAAATCTCTCAGCACCCAAGTGCTAGCAATGTTCATAAATTAACTGGAATTGTGTTTGCGAGCAGCAATCTACAGGGCAGAAACTACGAGTCTGCAACTGCTAGCAGGCCTCAGGTGACCCAGATGACTCAGTCCCTAAAAAAGGATGAATGCAAGGCAATTCACATCTTGTGTGCGTTGTGGAGGCTTCCATTCAACCTATTCATGCAGCTTCAAAGGGTATGTTTGAAAGAGCTGTGGAACAATGGGGCACCTCCAACGAGCTTGCAAACGAGCTGAAAGCTCTGCAAAACCTGCTAGCCACCACGTGGCAGAGGAAGATCTGCCCATTCTGGATCAAAGCAATTTCGAGCCTCAGAGAGAGGAGACGGATGTTGAAGTACACGGGGTGCACACATTTTCGACGAAATGTCCACCAATAGTGCTAAATATAAAATTGAATTGCTTACCCTTCGCCATGGAACTGGACACTGGTGCTAGCCAATCCATCATGAGTGAAAATATGTTTGAGAGACTGTGGTGCAACAAGGCATTCAGACCAGCCCTGAGCCCCATCCACACAAAACTGATAACGTATACCAAAGAGCTTATCACTGTGCTGGGCAGCGCCATGGTCAAGGCATGAACTGTCACTCTGGATTGTCCTGGACAATGGCCTCATACAGCTTGGAAGGAGCTGGCTGGCAAAATTCGCTGGAACTGGGATGACATCCGAATGCTAGCACATGTCGATGAGGCCTCATTTACCAAGGTTCTGAACAAATTGCCTTCCCTTTTTGAGCCAGGCATTGGAAACTTTTGCGGGGTGAAGGTGCAGATCAACTTGGTCCCAGAGGCATGACCCATTCACCAGAAGGCGCGAGCGGTATCTCACATGATGAGGGAGACAGTGGAAATCGAGCTGGATAGGCTGCAACTCGAGGGCATCATCTCCCCAGTGGAATTCAGTGACTGGGCCAGCCCGATTGTTCCAGTACTCAAAAGTGATGGCATGGTCAGGATTTGCGGCGATTATAAATAACTATTAATAGTTTCTCGCTACAGGACCAATGCCCACTACCTAAGGCAGACGACCTATTTGCGATGCTGGCAGGAGGCAAGACATCCACCAAGCTCAACCTGATTTTAGCCTCCATGACATCGGAGCTGGGGGAGTCATCGAAGGGCCTCACCTGCATCAACACGCACAAGGGACTGTTCATCTACAGCAGATGCCAGTTTGGAATTCGGTCGGCTGCAGTGATCTTCCAGAGAAACATGGAGAGCCTACTCAAGGCGGTAGCACACACGGTGGTTTTTCAGGATGAGGTATTGGTCATGGGTCGGGACACCGCCGAGCACCAACAAAACCTGGAGGAGGTCCTCCAGCGACTGGATCACGTAGGGCTGCGGCTGAAGAGGTTGAAATGCATCTTTATGGCAACAGAAGTGGAATTTTGGGGGAGAAAGTTTGCGGTGGATGGCATTCGGCCCACAGACGCCAACACAGAGGCAATCAGGAATGCGCCCAGGCCACAGAACGTCATGGAGCTGCGGTCGTTCCTGGGATTTCTCAACTATTTTGGTAACTTCCTACCGGGGTTAAGCACCGTTTTAGAGCCCCAACATATGTTATTGTGCAAGGCTCAGAACTGTCTATGGGAAAAAAAACAAGTAATTGCTTTTGAGAAAACCAGAAACATTTTATGCTCCAACAAGCTGCTTGTATTGTATAACCCGTGTAAAAGACTTGTGCTAGCATGTGACGCATTGTTGTACGGAGTCGGGTGTGTATTACAACAAGCTAACGTTGCGGGGAAGTTGCAACCTGTCGCCTATGCTTCCAGGAGCTTGTCTAAGGCCGAGAGGGCCTACAGCTTGATTGAGAAAGAGGCATTTGCATGTGTGTTCGGGGTAAAGAAAATGCGTCAGTCCCTGTTTGGCCTCAAATTTGAGCTTCAAACCGATCACAAACCCCTCACATCCCTGTTCGTCAAAAACAAGGGGATAAATACTGTTGCCACAGCCCGCATACAAAGGAGGGCACTCGCGCTATCAGCATATAACTATGCCATTCTCCACAAGCCAGGCATCAACAACAGTGCGGATGCTCTCAGTTGGCTACCATTGCCAACCACAGGAGTCGAAATGGCGCAGCCAGCAAACTTGTTGATGGGCACAGCCCGCAGACTTGGTGATGGTCATGGAAGCGTTTGAAAATGATAAATCACCTGTCACGATCCGCCAGATTAGGACTTGGACCAGCCAAGATCCTCTGCTGTCCCTAGTAAAAAAAAACCTGTGTACTGCATGGGAGCTGGGCCAGCATCACCGTTGAAATGCAAGAGCCAATCAAGCCGTTCCAGCGGCGAAAGGATGAGCTGTCCATTCAGGCAGACTGCCTGCTGTGGGCTAGTGCTCCCAAAAAAGGGCAGGAAGACGTTCATCTCGGATCTCCACAGCACACACCCGGGTACAGCAATGATGAAAGCGAAAGCCAAATTCCACGTGTGGTAGCCTGGTATCGACTCTGACTTAGAGAATCCTGTGTACGGCAACGCAGTGTATGCGCTCAGTGGAGCAACTCGCCCAGAGAGGCACCACTAAGTTTGTGGTCCTGGCCCTCCAGACCATGGTCGAGGATCCATGTCAATTATGCGGGCCCATTCCTCGGGAAAATGTTCCTGGTGGTGGTTGATGCTTTTTCAAAATGGATTGAATGTGAAATAATGTCGGGAAGCACTGCCAACGCCACCATTAAATGCATGAGGGCTATGTTTGCCACCCACGGTCTGCCTGACCTACTGGTCAGTGACAACGGGCCATGTATCACCAGTGCCGAATTTAAAAATTCCTGACCTGCAATAGGATCAAACATGTCACCTTGGCCCCGTTTACACCAGCCTCCAATGGGCAGACAGAGCAGGCAGTACAAACCATCAAACAGAGTCTTAAACGAGTCACAGTAGGCTCACTCCATGCCCGCCTGTCCCGAGTACTGCTCAGCCACCACACAAGACCCCACTCGCTCACAGGCGTGCCCCCGGCTGAGCAACTCATGAAAAGGAGACTTAAAACCTGACTCTCGCTGTTGCTGCATGATCATGTAGAGAGCAAGCGGCAGCAACAAAATGTAAAGTATAGTCGCGCCACTGTGTCACGGGAACTTGATCTGAATGACCCTGTGTATGTGCTAAACTATGGACATGGTCCCAAGTAGATCGCAGGCATGGTGATAGCCAAAGGAGGGAATAGAGTGTTTTTATTCAAACTAGACAATGGACAAATTTGTAGAAAGCACCAGGCCCAAATGAGGCTGTGGGTCACAGACTGCCCTGAACAACACACAGCCCACACCACCTTTTTAGAGCCCACAACACACACCAAAAGGATCAACGACAACACGCCGGATCAGGAAATCGAACCCATCACGCCCAACAGCCCAGCAAGGCCAGGCACACCTAGCAGCTCACCTAAATGATGGCACAATTGAGGAAGAGTGGAGGACTTTTAAGGAGCTCTTTCATAGTGCTCAACAAAAATATAGTCCAATGAAAAAGAAGGGCGGTAAGGGAAGGGATAACCAGCCGTGGATAACCAAGGAAATAAAGGAGAGTATCAAATTAAAAACCAAGGTGGCCAAGGTTAGTGGGAAACTAGAAGATTCAGAAAAATTTAAACAACATCAAAGAATGACTAAGAAAGCAATAAAGAAAGGAAAGATAGATCACGAAAGTAAACTTGCGCAAAACATAAAAACGGATAGTAAAAGCTTTTACTGCAATAGAAAACGCAAAACAGTGACTAAAGTAAATGTTGGTCCCTTAGAAGATGAGAAGGTGGATTTAATAATGGGAAATGTGGAAATGGCTGAGACCTTAAACAATTATTTTGCTTCGGTCTTCACAGTGGAAGACACAAAAACCATGCCAAAAATTGCTGGTCACGGGAATGTGGGAAGGGAGGACCTTGAGATAATCACTATCACTAGAGAGGTAGTGTTGGACAGGCTAATGGGACTCAAGGTAGATAAGTCCCCTGGTCCTGATGAAATGCATCCCAGGGTTTTAAAAGAAAGGCGGAAGTTATAGCAGATGCATTCGTTATAATTTACCAAAATTCCCTGGACTCTGGGGAGGTACCAGCGGATTGGAAAGCAGCTAATGTAACGCCTCTGTTTAAAAAAGGGGGCAGACAAAAGGCAGGTAACTATCGGCCGGTTAGTTTAACATCTGAAGTGGGGAAAATGCTTGAAGCTATCATTAAGGAAGAAATAGCGAGACATCTAGATAGGAATAGTGCAATCAAGCAGACGCAACATCGATTCATGAAGGGAAAATCATATTTAACTAATTTTCTGCAACTCTTTGAGGATATAAAGAGCATGGTGGATAGAGGTGTACCGATGGATGTGATGTATTTAGATTTCCAAAAGGCATTCGATAAGGTGCCACACAAAAGGTAACTGCAGAAGATAAAGGTACGTGGAGTCAGAGGCAATGTATTAGCATGGATCGAGAATTAGCTGGCTAACAAAAAGCAGAGAGTCGGGATAAATGGGTCCTATTCGGGTTGGAAATCGGTGGTTAGTGGTGTGCCACAGGGATCGGTGCTGGGACCACAACTGTTTACAATATACATCGATGACCTGGAAGAGGGGACAGAGTGCAGTGTAACAACATTTGCAGATGACACAAAGATTAGTGGGAAAGCGGGTTGTGTAGAGGAAACAGAGATGCTGCAAAGAGATTAAGATAGGTTCAGCGAATGGGCTAAGGGTTGGCAGATGGAATAAAATGGCGAAAAATGTGAGGTCATCCACCTTGGAAAAAAGGGAATATTGTTTTAATGGGTTGAAATTACAACATGCTGCGGTGCAGAGGGTCCTGGGGCTCCTTGTGCATGAATCCCAAAGTTAGTTTGCAGGTGCAGCAGGTAATCAGAAAGGCGAATGGAATGTTGGCCTTCATTGCGAGAGGGATGGAGTACAAAAGCTGGGAGGTCCTGCTGCAACTGTACAGGGTATTGGTGAGGCCGCACCTGGAGTACTGCGTGCTGTTTTGGTCACCTTAATTAAGGAAAGATATACTAGCTTTGGAGGTGGTACAGAGACGATTCAATAGGCTGATTCCGGAGATGAGGGGGTTACCTTATAATGATGATAGATTGAGTAGACTGGGATTTACTCCTTGGAGTTCAGAAGGATGAGGGGTGATCTTTTGGAAACATTTAAAATAATGAAAGGGATAGACAAGATAGAGGCAGGAAGGTTGTTTCCACTGGTCGGGGCGACTGGAACTAGGGGGCACAGCCTCAAAATACGGGGGAGCCAATTTAAAACCGAGTTGAGAAGGAATTTCTTCTCCCAGAGGGTTGTGAATCTATGGAAATCTCTGCCCAAGGAAGCAGTTGAGGCTACCTCATTGAATGTATTCAAATCACAGATAGATAGATTTTTAACCAATAAGGGAATTAAGGGTTATGGGGAGCGGGCGGGTAAGTGGAGCTGAGTCCACGGCCAGATCAGCCATGATCTTGTTGAATGGCAGAGCAGGCTCGAGGGGCTAGATGACCTAATCCTATTCTTAATTCTTATGTTCTTATGTTTATTCAGGAATTGTGCAAACTTTGCAGCCATAGATTATGCTTACTCAGTGAAACAAGCGTGAAAAACTAATGCAATGGATAAATCAAACAAGTGGTACAAAATGGATGAAATGTTCGCACAAGGTCTCACCAATTTTTCAAATCTCGAGAAAAAAGATCGTTCTCCGCTGGAAACGGAAGCGAAATTGAGTTTTAGTGACGAGGAAGCTTTCTTTTTAGTTGAATCGTCTGTTGTCTTTTTTAAACTAATTTCAGAATGATTGTCCAGGAAGATTTCACCGCAGTCTTCAGCTCTTCTCTGAATTTCCTGCATAAATACACGGGTTTTGAAAGCAACTCAAAAATGTTAACGTTGTGCCTGTCTCAGTGGCGATATATCCACGGTCTGTGTGGTCACCTCGGTAATAATTGATGCTTGCTAGTCTGGTAGTTACGAAACACACGGCATTTGTCAGCCACAAAAATATAAAACTGCCCGATAAAGCAAAGAGTAAAATGATGGATTTCCTTCGGCTTTCCATCTCTGAAACGCTCTCGTTCTCAGTCTTGTTGCCTCGGAGTCCTCTGCTCGATCTACTGGCGTCTAAAATACGTATGATTGTCAAATAATTTAACAAGGCAATTAAAGAAAAGTGAAGCCATACGCCCAGGCATTGTGAAACCAGATGTACACTAAATCTGCAGGTGATGAAATAAAAGCCACACTTGTGCGGCAGCCCCACTGCACCTCGTTAATTACGTACTGAGGATCAAATGCAAAGCAAACAGGGATGTTCTTTAAAAAGATTACAATTGTTAAAGTTGGTACAACCGCGGCCGCATTTCTCACGGTGCAATACTTTATTTTAAACGTCTGGCAGCAGATAAACACAAATCGGTCAAATGTGAAGGAGACGGTGAACCAAACAGACAATTCGAGGGTTACAGCAGTCACATATCGAATGAACTTACACGCGGGAGTGTGGGGCAGGAGGGAAACTGGGAAGCGATAATTGAAATAATCATACACTATTACGATAATGATCATGATCAGTAGATCTGCAGTTGCCATGGTCGCCATGTAGACAGAGATACACTTGGAAAGGCCGCAGTTTCCTCGGGAGGGAATCAGAATTGTCACCAAGTTCGCTGTCAGAAAAAGGGAGCAGGGAAATAATGTTAGGCTGTCTGATTGAAATAGAAACACAGTTACCTGTTAAGAACATTTTACTCCAGTCAGGGCGAGTATCAACACGGAGCAGTGTGAGAACTGGATTTGGACTGGAGCCATTTTCTGGGCAAACGACCCACACATTTTAATGAGCTGCTGCAGTGCTCACTCTGCCTGGGGTGGCAAGACGGTCTAGAAATCCTGGTGTTCGAGCTTCAGGGAACACAGTCACTGAAATAAAGTTATTGGTTTAAAGGACACGCAGAAAGTGCAGACACACAGTTCTGACATGTTTCCTGTCACTGCCAATAGTGTAAGTCAGCCAACTAGAAAATTGGTCACATTATCCTGTAGGGTTATGGTTAACAACCGATTAACAACACACATGTTACAATGACACACCGGGGATATTGACGGCTGCGAGAATCGGGTAGAAAATATCTTTGATCAGTAGAATTGCTGGTCGCCCCATCTCCTGTGAGAATGGAGCGTTTCTTTCGGAGCTGAAAGACACTGACTGAAGCACGGCTCAGGCAATGGAATAGAACCCATATTTATCCACGCGTCAATTACCCAGGGAGTAAATTGGATGAAATCGTCATTATCATTAGTGCAGACATTGAACAAATAAACTCGATCGGTTGGATTTTTATCTGGTACGTCAGATTAATACACAAGAACATTGAATAGTAAGATCTGTGTACACGATCAGTTTCTTGGTAAATTAAATCTGTTTGATACAAAAGAAACTTTTAAAGCATGCCCACTTGCGCGAGTGTGCTGTCAGAAATTATCTCACTTTGAAGAATCTTCACAGACCAGTGCAAGTGGTGGAATCTTACAGTTTCCAACGGACCATGAGCAGTATTGTGTTTGTGTTTCCCACATACACTCCCACACACACACACACTCCCTCCCCCAAATACACACCCCCCATACACAAACACCCCCCCCCCCACACACACACACTCCCCGCCACACACACACACACTGCCCCCCCACACACACACACTCCCCCGCACATACACACACTCCCCCCCACACACACACATACACTCCCCCCCACACAGAAACACACTCCCCCCACACACACACACACTCACCACCAACACATACACACTCCCCCCAACACACACACACTCCCCCCCTACACACACACTCACACACCCTCCCACACAGACACACACACACCCACACACACACACTCCCCCCCCACACACTCACACTCCCGCCCACACACACACACTCACACTACCCCCCACACACACACAAACTCCCCTCCCCACTCACACACCCACTCCCCACACCCCCACACACAAACACTTCCCCCCCCCACACACACACACACACTCCCCCCACACGCACACACACACACCCCCACCATACACAGACACTCACCCCACACACAGACATACAATCCCCCCACAAACACACACACACTCGCCCCCACACATTCACACTCCCACCCCCACACACACACACATTCTCCCCCCACAAACACACACACGCCCTTCCCCCCACACACACACACACTCTTCCCCACACGCACACACACACCCGCCACATACACACACTTCCCCCCCACACATTCACATTCCCTCCCACACACACACACCCCCACACAAACACACTCAGACTACCCCCACATACACACACAAACTCGACTCCCCACTTGCGCACACACTCCCCACACACCCACACCCACACACTCCGCCCCACACACACACACACTCCCCCCCCACACACACACACAAACACCACACACACACACACTCCCCACCCCCCCACACACACACACTCCACCCCACACAAACACACTCTCCGCACAAACACACACACAATCCCCCACCACACACAGACACTCACCCCACACACAGACATACAATACCCCCCACACACACACACTCTCCCCAACGCACACACACTCCCCCCCACACACACACACTCCCCCTCCACACACACACACACACTCTCCCCCCACACACACACACACACACTTCTCCCCCACACAAACGCACTCCCAGCACACACACACTCCCCCCCCACACACACACACACTCCCATCCAAAAACACACTCCCGTCCCACACACACACTCCCCCCCCACACACACACTCCCCCCACACACACACACTCTTCCCCCACACACACACTCCCCCCCACACACACACTCCCCCCGCACACACACACACACACACTCCCCCCCAACACACACACACATACACTCCCCTCCCCTCACACACACACTCCCCCCACACACACACAATCCCCCCCACACACACAAATCGCCCCCCCACAAACACACACTCATCACACACACACTCCCCCCTACACAAACACACACACACACACCCACACACAAACACGCACACTCCCCCCCACCATTCACACACACTCCCCCTCACACACACTCACACTCCCCCCCCACACACACACACTCCCCCCCCACACACACACACGCACTCCTACCGCAAACACACACTCCCTCTCCCTAGACATACCCTCCCCCCCACACAGTCACAGTACCCCTCCCACACACACACACTCCCCCCAACACACACACTCCCACCCACACACTCACACACAGACTACCCACACATAAACAACACACAGACACTCCCCCCCGACACACACGGACTCTCCCCCTCACACACACGCACACACACACTCCCCCCCCACACACACACACTCTCCCCACACACACACACACTCCCCCCCACACATACAAACTCCCCCCCACACATACACACGCCCCCCACACACATACACTCCCCCACACACGCACACACTCTCCCACACCCAGATACAAACTCCTCCCAAACACACACACACACAAACTCCCCCCACACAGACACACTCCCCCACCCACGCACACACTCCCCCTTCAGACACACACTCCCGCCCACACGCACACACACTCCCCCCCCCCACACACACACGCAGTCCCATCCCCACACACACACCCTCGCCCCCCACACACACACTCCCCCCCCACACACACACTCCCCCACCCCCACACACACACACTCCCCCCCACACAAACACACATCCCCCACACACACACACTTCCCCCACACACACACACACATTCCCCCCACACACACACACAGACACACTTCCCCCTCACACACACCCCACACACACATACACTCCCCCCCACACACACACACTCCCCCCCACACACACACTCACTCCCCCCACACAAACACACACACTCCCCCCGAAACACACACACACCCACCACACACATACATACTCCCTCCCACACACTCTCACTGCCCCCCCACACACACACACACTCCCCCCCACACACACATACTCCCCCCCCCACACACACACACTCTCCCCTCCCACACACACACTCCCCCCCCCACATACGCACTCCCCCTCCACACACACACACTCTCTCCCACACACACACTCCCCCCCACACACACACACACACTCCCTCCCCACACACACACACTTCCCCCCACACACACACTCACTCCCCCCCACACACACCCTCCCCCCCCCCCACACACACACTCCCCCACCCCCCCACAAACACACTCTCTCCCCACACACAGACACACACACACATACACGCACACACATCGCACCCCCCCACCCAACCACACACTCCACCTGCCACCCCTCCATTGATGGTATTGGTAGAGTGAGGGCTTTGTCGGGCCATGAGGTTACAGCCTGTGAAGGAATACAATTCTGTTGCTGCTGATGGTCCACAGCTCCTTTTGAGTTGCTAGATCTGTTCTGAATATATCCCATTTAGTGCCACACAGCACGATGGAGGCTGTCCTCAGTGTGAAGATGGGTCTTTGTCTCCACAATGACTGTGAGGTGATCAGTGCTACCAATCCTGTTATGGGCAGATGCATTGGTGAGGATGACGTCAAGTAGGTTTCTCCCTCGTGTTGGTTCTCTCACCACTTGCTACAGGCCCAATCTGACAGCTATGTCCTTCTGGACTCGGCCAGCTCGTTCAGTAGCAGTGATACCGAGCCTGTCTTCGTGATGGACATTGAAGTCCCCCACCCAGAGTACGTTCTGTGTCCTTGCTACCTTCAGTGCTTCTTCCAAGTGCTGTTCAACATGGAGGAGTACTGATTCATAGAACCATAGAAACATAGAAAATAGGTGCATGAGTAAGCCATTCAGTTGATCATTCCCTTAGTACCCCTTTCCTGCTTCTCTCCAAAGCCCTTGATCCCTTTAGCCATAAGGATCATATCAATTCCCTCTTGAATATATCCAATGAATTGGCATCAACAACTCTCTGCAGCAGGGAATTCCACAGGTTAACAACTCTCTGAGTGAAGAAGTTTCTCCTCATCTCAGTTCTAAATGGCTTACCCCTTATCCTTAGACTGTGTCCCCTGGCTCTGGACTTCCCAATATCGAGAACATTCTTCCCATATCTAACTTGTCCAGTTCCGTCAGAATCTTATATGTTTCAATGAGATCCCCTCTCATCCTTCTAAACTCCAATGTATAAAGGCCCAGTTGATCCAATCTCTCCTCATATGTCGGTCCCACCATCCTGGAAATCAGTCTGGTGAACCTTCGCTGCACTCCCTCAATAGCAAGTACGTCCTTCCTCAGATTATGAGACCAAAACTGAACACAATATTCCAGGTGAGGCCTCACCAAGGCCCTGTACAACTGCAGTACGACTTCCCTGCTCCTATATTCAAATCCTCTAGCTATGAAAGCCAACATACCATTTGCCTTCTTCACCGCCTGCTGTACCTGCATGCCAAATTACAATGACTGATGAATCATGACACCCAGGTCTCGTTGCACCTCCCATTTTCATAATCTGCCGCCATTCAGGTAATATTTTGCCTTCTTTTTTGCCAGCAAAGTGGATAACCTCACATGTATCCACATTATACTTCATTAGCCATGCATTTGCCCACTCACCTAACCTGTCCAAGTCACCCTGCAGCCTCTTCGCATCCTCCTCACAGCTCACACCGCCACCCAGTTAAGTGTCATCTGCAAACTTGGAGATATTACACTCAATTCCTTCATCTAAATCATTGATGTATATTGTAAATAGCTGGGGTCCCAGCACTGAGCCCTGCGGCACCCCACTAGTCACTGCCTGCCATTCTGAAATGGACCCGTTTATCCCAACTCTGTGCTTCCTGTCTGCCAACCAGTCTCTATCCACGTCAGTACATTACCCCCAATACCATGTGCTTTGATTTTGCACACCAATCTCTTGTGTGGGACCTTGTCAAAAGACTTTTGAAAGTCCAAATACACCACATCAACTGGTTCTCCCTTGTCCACTCTGCTAGTTACCTCCTCAAAAAATTCCAGAAGATTTGTCAAGCAAGATTTCGCTTCAAAAATCCATGCTGACTTGAACCGATCCTGTCACTGCTTTCCAAATGCGCTGCTATTTCATCCTTAATAATTGATTCCAACATTTTCCCCACTACTGCTGTCAGGCTAACCGATCTATAATTACCCGTTTTCTCTCTCCCTCCTTTTTAAAAAGAGGTATTACATTAGCTACCCTCCAGTCCACAGGAGCTGATCCAGAATCGATAGACTGTTGGAAAATGATCACCAATGCTTCCACTATTTCTCGGGCCACTTCCGTAATTACTCTGGGATGCAGACTATCAGGCCCCGGGGATTTATCGGCCTTCAATCCCATCAATTTCCCGAAGACAATTTCCCGCATAATAAGGATATCCTTCAGTTCCTCCTTCTCACTAGACCCTCGGTCCCCTGGTACATTCGGCAGGTTATTTGTGTCTTCCTTCTTGAAGACAGAACCAAAGTATTTGCTGAGGGAGGACAGCCAGTGGTAATCAGCAGGTGGATTCCTTGCCCATGCTTGACCTGAAGCTATGAGACTTCCTGGGGTCCGGAGTCAATGTTGAGGACTCCCAGGGCCACTCCCTCCCTTCCGACTGTATACCACTGTGCTGTCACCACTATCCTGCCGGTGGGACAGGACATACCCAGGGATGGTGATGAAGGAGACAACTTTCAGGCCCACCTAGCTTTGTATCATCAGATCCCCTCATTCAAATCATTGATATAGATTGTCCGCATGCCACACACGAGACTCCCAAAGCAAGCGCTCTACTCGGAGCTCCTTCACGGCAAACGAGCCAAAGGTGGGCAGAGGAAACGTTACAGGGACCACCCTCAAAGCCTCCATGATAAAGTGCAACATCCCCACCGACACCTGGGAGTCCCTGGCCAAAGACCAGTCCGCAGAAGTGGAGGAACTGCATTCGGGAGGGTGCTGAGCACCTCGAGTCTCGTTGCTGAGAGCGTGCAAAAACCAAGCGCAGGCAGCGGAAGGATTCGTGCGGCAAACGAGTCCGACCCTCCCCTTCCCTCAGCGACTGTCTGCCCCACCTGTGACAGGGACTGTGGCTCTCATATTGCACTGTTCAGCCACTTAAGGACTCATTTTAAGAGTGGAATCAAGTCTTCCTTGATTCCGAGTGACTGCCTATGATGATAGATTGTAAATAGCTGGGGCTCTAGCACCGAACCTTGCGATACCCCACTAGTTACAGTCTTGGAAATATATCGGCCGTTCCTTCATCGTCGCTGGGTCATAATCCTGGAACTCACTCCTTAAAAGCACTGTGGGAGCACCTTCACCACACGGACTGCAGCGGTTCAAGAAGGTGGCTCATCGTCACCTTCTCAACGGGTGATTAGGGATGGGCAATAAATGCCGGCCTTGACGTTCACAGCCCATAACAAAAGGTCTTTCTGTTCCTGCAATCCCTTTAAAATTGCAGCATTTCGTTTATCTATCTCCTCGTTCTTCCGACCAAAGCCCCTCCCCTCACACTTGCACCATTTACGTCAATAAGTGTCTCTGAAAATCGTCATCCTCGCCCCGTTTCTCCATCATCCTTAACTTTCCCTTTGCTTCAAATCCGTCGCAATCCAGAACAACCAAACACTGGTCCTCGCGATACGGGTGAGGGACACACCATATCCACATATTCTAGCCAGGGGGCCAGGCTCCGGACCCGAGGGTGAATCCTGTGCCTGGTGAGACAAGAAACTCGCATGAGGTTAAATAACGGGAAGAGGTTGCACAAGACTGGCGCTTGTGTCCCTGCTGGATTACAAGGTTGAGTGGCGATATGATCAAGGTGTTTCAGACAATTGACGATTTTGACAGGGGATAGAGAGAGAAACTATTTCGACTGGTATGGGGGAGGGAGTCCAGAACAAGGGGGCGTAACCTTAAAATTAGATTTCAGGCGGTCATAGAACCAGAGAAAGTTACGGCACGGAAGGAGACCATTCGGGCCCATCGTGTCTGCGCCGGACGACCAAGAGCTACCCAGCCTAATCCCACTGTCCCGCTCTCGGTCCGTAGCCCTGCAGGTTACGGCACTTCAAGTGCACATCCAGGTACTGTTTAAATGTGGTGATGGTTTCTGCCTCGACCACCCTTTCAGGCAGTGAGTTCCACCCTAGACCCCCACCGCCCTTTGGGTGACGACATTTCCCATCAAATCCCCTCTAAAACTCCCCCACCAATTATTTTCAATCTCTGCCCCCTGGTTGTTGACCCCTCTGCCAATGGGAAACAGGTCCGTCCTATCTTGCTACAGTTATACAGGGTATTGATGAGGCCACAGCTGGAATACTGCGTGCAGTTTTGGTTTCCAGATTTACGAAAGGATATACTTGCTTTGTAGGCAGTTCAGCGGAGGTTCACTCGGTTGATCCCAGGAATGAGGGGGTTAACTTATGAGGAAAGGTTGAATAGGTTGAGCCTCTACTCATTGGAATTCAGAATGATGAGAGGTGATCTTATCGAAACGTGTACGATTATGAAGGGGCTTGACAAGGTGGATGCAGAGAGGATGTTTCCACTGATGGGGGAGACTAGAACTAGGGGGCATGATAGAATAAGGGGCCGCCCATTTAAAACTGAGATGTGAAGGAATTTCTTCTCTCAGAGGGTTGTAAATCTATGGAATTCGCTGCCTCAGAGAGCTGTGGAAGCTGGGTCATTGAATAAATTTAAGGCAGAGAGAGACATTTTCTTAACCGATAAGGGTATAAGGGGTTAGGGGGAGCGGGCTGGGAAGTGCACCTGAGTCCATGATCAGATCAGCCATGATCGTATTAAATGGTGGAGCAGGCTCGAGGGGCCGAATGGCCGACTCCTGCTCCTATTTCTTATGTTCTTATGTTATCCCCTCGATAAACACGGCGTCTGAGTAGTACATAGCAACATCCCATAAACAGCAACTGAAATAGGTAAGTGGTGAACCTGGCCATTTTGCTGTTGGTTGAGGGAGAAATGTTGCCGTGGACACCAGGAAAGAGAGATTCCCATTATCAGAGATGCTCTCACAGCCTGGGGGTCATGCCAAAGCCCTTGACAGCCAATCAGCTACTTTGGAAGAGTAGTCACTGCTGTATTGTGGGAAACGCAGGACTCAAATTCGGCTCTGCCTGTTGGCATTGAGATAATGGCCAGATAATCTGTGATTTAGTGATGCTGGTTGGGGAAAACAGATTGGACCCAGGGAGAAATTCCTGGTCTTCATCCAAAAGTGCCGCAGTTACTTCTACATCAATCTGAGCGGGCAGATGAGACATTGATTTTAGCGTCTCTTCTGAAAGACGGCCCCTCCGACAGTGCGGGGCTCTCTCAGTACTGCCCCTCCGACAGTGCAGCACTCCCTCAATACTGCTCCTCCGACAGTGCGGCACTCCCTCAGTACTGCCCCTCCGACAGTGTAGCACTCCCTCAGTACAGCCCCTCCGACATTGCAGCACTCCCTCAGTACTGCCCCTCCGACAGTGTGGCATTCCCTCAGCACTGCACGTCCAACAGTACGGCACTCCCTCAGCACTGCCCCTCCCTCAGTACTGCCCCTCCGACACTGCAACGCGACCTCAGTACTGCCCCTCCGACAGTGTGGCGCTCCCTCAGTACTGCCCCTCCGACAGTGTGGCGCTCCCTCAGTACTGCCCCTCCAACAGTGCAGCACTCCCTCAGTACTGCCCCTCCGGCAGTGCTTCACTCCCTCATTACTGCCCCTCCGACAATGCAGCAATCCCTCAGTACTGCCCCTCCGACAGTGTGCCATTTCCTCAGCACTGTCCCTTCGACAGAACGGCACTCCCTCAGCACTGCCCCTCCCTCAGTACTTCCCCTACGACAGAGCAACACTACCTCAGTGCTGCCCCTCCGACAGTGCGGCGCTCCCTCAGTACTGCCCCTCCGACAGTGCGGCGTTCCCTCATTACTGCCCCTCCGACAGTGCGGCGCTCCATCAGTAGTGCCTCTCTGACAGTGCAGCGTTCCCTCAGTACAGCCCCTCTGACAGTGCGGCGCTCCCTCAGTACCTCCCCTCCAACAGTGCAGCATTCCCTCAGTACTGCTCCTCCGACAGTGCGGCACTCCCTCAGTATTGCCCCTCCGACATTGCAGCACTCCCTCAGTACTGCCCCTCCGACAGTGCGGCACTCCCTCAGTACTACCCCTCCGAAAGTGCGGCACACCCTCTGTACTGCCGCCTCCGACAGTGCGGCACTCCCTCAGTACTGCCCCTCTGACAGTGCTGCGTTCCCGAAGTACAGCCCCTCCGACAGTGCGGTGCTCCCTCCGTACCGCCTCGCCTCTCCAACAGTGCGGCGCTCCCTCGGTACTGCCTGTCTGACAGTACGGCACTCCCTCAATAAAGCCCCTCCGATAGTGCGGCGCTCCCTCAGTACTGCCCCTCCGACAGTGCGGCACTCCCTTGTACCGCCCCTCCGACAGTGCGGCACTCCGTCAGTACTGCCCCTCTGACAGTGCGGCGCTCCCTCAGTACTGCCCCTCCAACAGTGCGGCACTCCCTCAGTATTGCCCCTCCGACAGCGCGGCGCTCCCTCAGTACTGCCCCTCCGACAGTGCGGCACTCCCTCATTACGCAGGTACAGCTAGTAATCTGGATGGCAAATGGAATGTTGGCCTTTATTGCAAGGGGGATAGAGTATAAAAGCAGGGAAATCATGCTGCAACTGTGCAGGGTATGGTTGAGGCCACACCTGGAGTACTGCATACCGTATTGGTCAGCGTATTTAAGGAAGGATATACTTGCATTGGAGGCAGTTCAGAGAAGGTTCTCTAGATTTTTTCTGGAGAAGAAGTGGTTGACTGATGCAGATGGGTTGACCAGGATGGGCTTTTACTCATTGGAATTCAGAAGAATGCGAGGTGATCTTATTGAAACATATGATATAATAAGTGGGCTCAATAAGTTGGATGCAGAGCGGATATTTCCACAGAATAGGGTAAACTAAAACTAGGGGACATAGTCTCAGAATAAGGGGCCGCCCATTTAAAACTGAGATGAGGAGGAATTTCTTCTATCAGAGGGTTTTAAATCTATCCACCGAAGGAGATAATTCAGCAGGGGACCAAAAATATCTTCAAAGAGGTAGGTTTTAGGGACCGTCTTAAATAAGGAATGAGAAAGGCAAAGAGGTTTATGAAGGGAGTTCCAGAGCTTGGGGCCCAGGCAGCTGAAGGCACGGCCACAGATGGTTGAGTGATTATAATCAGCGGGTGCGCACAAAGACAAAAGGAGGAGAGGAAAGATCTCAGAGGCGTGTTGGGGTTGGAGGGATTACAAAGATAGGGATAGGTGTAGGGGCTGGAGGAGGTTATCAAGATAGCGAGGGGTGTAGGACTGGAGGAAATTAGAGAGATAGGGAGGGGTGTCGGTGCTGGAGGAGGTTACAGAGATAGGGATGGTTTTCTAGACTAATATGTCAAGGAGCCAACGAGAGGGCAGGCTATCCTAGACTGGGTGATGTGTAATGAGAAAGGACTAATTAGCAATCTTATTGTGCGAGGCACCTTGGTGAAGAGTGAACATAATCTGGTAGTCTTCTTTATTAAGATGGAGAGTGGCACAGTTAATTCAGAGACTAGTGTCCTGAACTTAAGGAAAGGTAACTTTGACGGTATGAGACGTGAATTGGCTAGAATAGACTGGCGAGTGATACTTAAAGGGTTGACGGTGGATAGGCAATGCCAAACATTTAAAGATCACATGGATGAACTTCAACAATTGTACATCACTGTCTGGAGTAAAAATAAAACAGGGAAGGTGGCTGAACCGTGGCTAACAAGGGATATTAATGGTAGTGTTAAATCCAAGGAAGAGGCATATAAATTGGCATAAAAAGCAGCAAACCTTGGAGAATTTTATAATACAGCAGAGTAAGACAAAGGGTTTAATTAGGAGGGTGAAAATGGAGTATGATAGGAAGCTTGCCGGGAACATAAAAACGGACTGCAAAAGCTTGTATAGATATGAAGACAAACGTAGGTCCCTTGCAGTCAGATTCAGGTGAATTCATAATGGGAAACAATGAAATGATGGACCAGTAAAACACATACTTTGGTTCTGTCTTCACGAAGGAAGACACAAATAACCTTTCGGAAATATTAAGGGACCGAGGGTCTCGTGAGAAGGAGGAACTGAAGTAAATCATTATTAGGTGGGAAATTGTGTTTGGGAAATTGATGGGATTGAAGGCCGATAAATCCCCAGGGCCTGATAGTCTGCATCCCAGAGTACTTAAGGAAGTAGCCCCATAAATAGTGGATGCATTGGTGATCATTTTCCAACAGTCTATCGACGATGGATTGGTTCCTATTGACTGGAGGGTAGCTAATGTAACAACACATTTTAAGAAGGGAGGGAGAGAGAAGACGGGTAATTATAGACCGGTTAGCCTGACATCAATAGTGTGGAAATTGTTGGAATCAATTATAAAAATGAAATAGCAGGACATTTGGAAAGCAGTGATGGGATTGGACAAAGTCAGCATGGATTTAAGAAAGGGAAATTCTGCTTCACAAAACTTCTAGAATTGTTTGAGGATGTAACTAGCAGAGTGGACAAGGGAGAACCAGTGGATGTGATGTACTTGGACTTTCACAAGGCTTTTGACAAGGTCCCACACAAGAGATTGGCATGCAAAATTAAAGCATATGGTATTGGGGGTGATGTACTGACGTGGATAGAGAACTGCTTGGCAGACAGGAAGCAGAGAATCGGGATAAACGGGTCCATTTCAGAATGGCAGGCAGTGACTCGTGGAGTGCCTCAGGGCTCAGTGCTGGGACCCCAGCTACTTACTATGTACATTAATTATTTGGATGAGGGAATTGAGTGTAATATCACCATGTTTGCAGATGACACTAAGCTGGGGGCAGTGTCAGCTGTGAGGAGCACCCTAAAAGGCTGCAGGGTGACTTGGACAGGTTTGGTGAGTGGGCAAACGAGTGGCAGATGCAGTATAATGTGATAAATGTGAGGTTATCCACTTTGGTGGCAAAAACACGAGGGCAAAATATTATCTGAATGGCGGCAGATTAGGAAAAGGGGAGGTGCAATGCGCCTTTGGTGTCACGGTACATCAGTCTTTAAAAGTTGATATGCAGGTACAACAGGCAGTGAAGAAGGCAAATGGTATCTTGGCCTTTATAGCTAAGGGATTTGAGTATAGGAGCAGGGAAGTCTTAGTGCAGTTGTACTGGGCCTCAGTGAGGCCTCACCTGGAATATTGTGTTAAATTTTGGTCTGCTAATCTGAGGAAGGAATTTTTGCTCTTGAGGCAGTGCACCAGACTGATTCCTGGGATGGTAGGACTGACATATGAGGAGAGGCTGGATCGACTGGGCCTGTATTCACTGGATTTTAGAAGAATGAGAGGGCATCTCATAGAAACATGTGAAATTCTGATGGGACTGGGCAGGTTAGATGCAGGAAGAATGTTCCCGATGTTGGGGAAGTCCAGAACCAGGGGACATCCTGTAAGGATATAGGGTCAGCTATATAGGACTGAGATGAGGAGAAACTTCTTCACTCAGAGAGTTGTCCAACTGTGGAATTCCTTACAGCAGAGAGTTGTTGATGCCAGTTCATTGGATATATTCAAGAGGGAGTTAGATATGGCCCTTATGGATAAAGGGATCAAGGGGTATGGAGAGCAAGGAGGAAAGGGGTACTGAGGTGAATGATTAACCATGATCTTATTGAAGGTGGTGCAGGCATGAAGGACCGAATGGCCTACTCCTGCTCCTATTTTCTATGTTTCTATGTTTCTATAAGTTTGACTGTTGTGGCGAGTTGAGGCTGACACAGACTCGAAAGAGGTTACAGCTATATTTTGCAGAGACTGGAAGATGCCTCGACATTTTCAACTTGTATCTTTATTCATTTCTAAGCAATATCCAATATATGCTGTGTACGTAAAATTGCATCTGAATACTATCTAAATTTAGGTATTTAATTGGCTGTTCCAGTTAGATCTCCGGTCTATCATAATGCTCCAGGATGTTGTCGGTTGGGGAATCGGTGATGGGAATGACATTGTATGTCAAAGGGTTGGCGGGGCAGGTGGGAGGGGGGGCGAGGTGGGGGTGGTGGAGCTGTTCAAATCTCTTTTTTTGGAAATTGTCATTGCCAGATACTGCTATGGTGCAAATTTAACTTGCCACTTACCACATCAATCCTGAATGTCGTCGAGGGCTTGCTGCATGCAGGCATGGATGGCTTCATTTTCTGAGGATTTGCAAATGGATCTCAACACTTTAATCATCAGGAAACATCCCCACTTCTGACCATATTTTGAAGAGAAGGTCTTTGATGAAGCAGCTTTAGATGGATGGGCCCAGGACACTGCCCTGAGGAACTCCTGAAACGATGTACTGAGGCTGAGATGTTTTACCTCCTGCAATCACAATCATCTTCCTTTCTGTTGGTATGACTCCAGCCGGTGCAGATGTTTTCCCCTGATTCACATTGATTTTAGTCCTACTAATGTTACGTGATGCACTTGATGACAAGGGAAGTAAATCTGACCTCATCTCTGGACTCAGCTATTTTTGTCCATGTTTGAAACAAGGCTGTAATGGTGTGTGGAGACAAATTACCTTTGCAGAGTTCAAAGTGAGCATCGGTGAGCAAAGGCCCCTCGATGGCACTGTCGAATACACCTTCCATCAATTTGTTGAAGATTGAGATGTTTGGATTGGTTGTTTGGATTGTTTTTTCCTGCTTTTTGTGGACAGGACATACCTGGGCAGATTTCTACATTGTCGGCTGATGTCAGCATTGTAGCTGTACTGGAACAGCTTGGTTAGAGGCGGGCTAGTTTTGCAGAACGGGTCTTCAGCACTAGAACTGGATTTTGTCGAGCCCAATAGCATTTGCTCTATCCAGTGTGCTCTGTCATTTCTTGATATCACATGGAATGAATCGAATTGGCTAAAGACTGGCTTCTCTTATTATGGTGACCTCCAGATGTGACTGATATGGTTCATCCACAAGGCACTTTTGACTGAAGATGTTTGCTTCCGTCTTGTCCCTTGCGCTCATGTGCTGGGCTCTGCCATCATTGAGGATAAAATGTCGATTGAACTTTTGTGCTTCAAATTGCAGTAAGTACAGATTCAAATATTACAGCACCCTCTACAAGGCATCGCAGAACTCTGTGAACAGAACAACCAACTGTGTATCTCATTAACATATCCCATTGAGGGATTGAAGATTGAACAGCACAGATTCTAAAACAGGAAGTGTAAGTTAGAAAAGTGTCAAATCAGTGATTGAAAGCGAAATAAAGAAATGGAAAAAATATTGAGAGGGAGAACATCGAGCCTCAAAGAACGATACATTAATATTTTTTAATGTTTGTTTTAAAAATAATCTCCATCAACAACTAAAATCTGAAAGTTTGTGACTCCACTTTCAACAATGTTAATTATCAGTGTCAGAGAGGTTGTTAATGTTAATTATCAGTGTCAGAGAGGTTGTTAATGTTAATTATCAGTGTCAGAGAGGTTGTTAATGTTAATTACCAGTGCCAGAGAGGTTGTTAATGGTAATTATCAGTGCCAGAGAGGTTGTTAATGTTAATTATCAGTGCCAGAGAGGTTGTTAATGTTAATTATCAGTGTCAGAGAGGTTGTTAATGTTAATTATCAGTACCAGAGAGGTAGTTAATGTCAATTATCAGTGCCAGAGAGGTTGTTAATGTTAATTATCAGTGCCAGAGAGGTTGTTAATGTTAATTATCAGTGCCAGAGAGGTTGTTAATGTTAATTATCAGTGTCAGAGAGGTTGTTAATGTTAATTATCAGTGCCAGAGAGGTAGTTAATGTCAATTATCATTGCCAGAGAGGTTGTTAATGTTAATTATCAGTGCCAGAGAGGTTGTTAATGTTAATTATCAGTGCCAGAGAGGTAGTTAATGTTAATTATCAGTGCCAGAGAGGTTGTTTTGCTGTAATTACATTTAACACGCTTTTAAAAATGTCACTTAGACTGATGTGGACAATCCCTAAATCTGATATGGATAATCACTCGATTTATGCTGCGAGATATGTCAATGAGAAACATTACAGAAGAACTTTATGTTGAGAACTGTGAATTGATGCATTGTGAAGAAAGAGCGAGGAGAATCGATATAAACTAAAAAATCCAATTTTAAAATGGGTGCCAGAACCGAGTAACCTGTGGCTTAAGAGACTCAAATCATTGATGGTGGCAGGACGAGCTGATATAGCTGGTCAAAAACATATGGAAAATGTGATTTGTAAATAGAGAGACAGCATACAAAAGCACTTAGGTTATGCTAAATCTTTGTAAACCATTGATTCGGGCTCAACTGAAGGTTTTTGTCCAAATCAGGATGCCACAAATGAGGAAGGATATCAACCCAGAGAAGCGTTTCGAGTATGTTAGCAGTGAGGAGGGATTTTATTTACGTGGATAGTCTATAGAAGCTGGGATTATTCTCCTCAGAGCAGGGAAGCATAAAGGAAGATTAATTAGAGGTGTTAAAAGTTATGAGTGATTTTATTAAAATAAATTCGGAGGAGGTATCTCCATGACAGACAGATCGGTGACCAGAGGAAAAAGATTGATGTAATTTGCAGAAGTGCAGGAGGGTAGATCAGGGGAATGTGTTTACATCGCGAGTTGTTATGAGCTGGTATACACTGCCGCAAAGGGTGCTGGAAGTATATGTAACAGCACCCTTCAAGAGGGAAGTGAATATAAAATTCATACAGAAATCTTTGAAGGTCTATGAGGAAAGAGCAGGGATGTGAGTGGAACTGGATAGCTCTGTCAAAAAGTCAGCACAGACACGGTGGCCGAATGGCCTCTTTCTGTGCCGTATCATTGTGTGACTCTGCAATTCAGTAAGAAGACTATTTTGGTGCCGTGGCATCTAAATCTAGTTCCTCAATGACGTCACTTTTTCTATCGAACAACACGTGAAGATAAAAGCATTACCTGAAAAAACAGCTGATAAATAAAGAGAATATAGCTAAATATGCGAACCGTCACAAGTGAGAAAAATCAGCCTGCAATACAACAGATACCAGGTCTGATTCATTTGTTTTTCTGCAGTGATATACCTTGTTGACCTGTGACGCAGTAATGCACGTGTTGTGTAAACCATTGAAATAAACTATCAACAGCGCGATTACTTTTGAGGTTTAAGACAAACTTATTTTCTCCTTACACCTACTGCCTATTCGCCCGCCTTACCTTTCGCCCATAAGGAGCTCCATTACTTGTTGGTGCTTGGCAATCATTCGAGCAATTGGGTGGGTGTCAACACTACATTTCTCAGCATGTCCATAGAAACATAGAAACATAGAAAATATGTGCAGGAGTAGGCCATTCGGCCCTTCTAGCCTGCACCGCCATTCAATGAGTTCATGGCTGAACATTCAACTTCAGTACCCCATTCCTGCTTTCTCGCCATACCCCTTGATCCCCCTAGTAGTAAGGACCTCATCTAACTCCTTTTTGAATATATTTAATGAATTGGCCTCAACAACTTTCTGTGGTAGAGAATTCCACAGTTTCACCACTCTCTGTGTGAAGAGGTTCCTCCGCATCTCAGTCCTAAATGGCTTACCCCTTATCCTTAGACTGTGACCTCTGGTTCTGGACTTCCCCAACATTGGGAACATTCTTCCTGCATCTAACCTGTCTAACCCCGTCAGAATTTTAAATGTTTCTATGAGGTCCTCTCTCATTCTTCTGAACTCCAGTGAATATAAGCCCAGTTGATCCAGTCTTTCTTGATTGGTCAGTCCCGCCATCCCGGGAATCAGTCTGGTGAACCTTCGCTGCACTCCCTCAAAAGCAAGAATGTCCTTCCTCAGGTTAGGAGACCACAACTGTACACAATACTCCAGGTATGGCCTCACCAATGCCCTGTACAACTGTAGCAACAGCTCCCTGCCCCTGTACTCAAATCCCCTTGCTATGAAGGCCAACATGCCATTTGCTTTCTTAACCGCCTGCTGCACCTGCATGCCAACCTTCAATGACTGATGTACCATGACACCCAGGTCTCTTTGCACCTCCCCTTTTCCTAACCTGTCACCATTCAGATAATAGTCTGTCTCTCTGTTTTTACCACCAAAGTGGATAACCTCACATTTATCCACATTATACTTCATCTGCCATGCATTTGCCCACTCACCTAACCTATCCAAGTCGCTCTGCAGCCTTACAGCATCCTCCTCGCAGCTCACACTGCCACCCAACTTAGTGTCATCCGCAAATTTGGAGATACTACATTTAATCCCCTCATCTAAATCATTAATGTACAGTGTAAACAGCTGGGGCCCCAGCAGAGAACCTTGCGGTACCCCACTAGTCACTGCCTACCATTCTGAAAAGTCCCCATTTACTCCTACTCTTTGCTTCCTGTCTGACAACCAGTTCTCAATCCACGTCCGCACACTACCCCCAATCCCATCTGCTTTAACTTTGCACATCAATCTCTTGTGTGGGACCTTGTCGAACGCCTTCTGAAAGTCCAAATATACCACATCAACTGGTTCTCCCTTGTCCACTCTACTGGAAACATCCTCAAAAAATTCCAGAAGCTTTGTCAAGCATGATTTCCCTTTCACAAATCCATGTTGACATCCTTAATAATTGATTCCATCATTTTACCCACTACCGATGTCAGGCTGACCGGTCTATAATTCCCTGTTTTCTCTCTCCCTCCTTTATTAAAAAGTGGGGTTACATTGGCTACCCTCCACACTATAGGAACTGATCCAGAGTCAATGGAATGCTGGAAAATGACTGTCAATGCATCCACTATTTCCAAGGCCACCTCCTTAAGTACTCTGGGATGCAGTCGATCAGGCCCTGGGGATTTATCGGCCTTCAATCCCATCAATTTCCCCAACACAATTTCCCGGCTAATAAGGATTTCCCTCAGTTCCTCCTCCTTACTAGACCACCGACCCCTTTTATAACCGGAAGGTTGTTTGTGTCCTCCTTCGTGAATACTGAACCAAAGTACTTGTTCAATTGGTCCGCCATTTTTTTGTTCCCCGTTATGACTTCTCCTGATTCTGACTGCAGGGGACCTACGTTTGTCTTTACCAACCTTTTTCTCTTTACATATCTATCGAAAGTTTTGCAATCCGGTGAGTGAGTGTTCAGTCATATGTGCACCAGGCATTTCCCGGCACAAACCTCTCGCGCTGGTTGAATTTTAACAGAAAAGGCGGGGTGGGAATCTGAAAGGATCGTGTTAGAAATCAGGGGCTCAAAATATATAAAACCAACATGTAGGATACTGCATGTAAATCATTGTTTTGGATTGGAGCCGAAATATCACCTCAGAGATGTACTTAGAAGCATTAATGTTTTGGAACCCTGCAGAGATGTTATAGCATTCTGCACTATGACAATCATTATCTGTTATTTTCAACTTAAGATTTCAACTTTGGTGAGTGATCTTTAAGACAATCTGTTATAGAAAGAATCAGAATGGGTGGAAGCGGTAGGAATCATCGTAAACATGTGATACATTATAAAGGAAATAACACTCTCAAGCGAGCAGTTTACAGGTTTGGCTTCATGGGACCAAAGGCAGAATACGGACAAAAGAGATAAGATCTGAATTTCAAATAACAACCCTGGGAAAGTGTTACAAATAAAGACATGTGGCCAAAATCTTTAGGGCGGGTTTTTGACAAAAATCGAGACAAACAACCAGAAGTCTTATTGGATATTACGTTTTTATGGAAACATCTATCGGTCAAAAGGTAAATACCCCATGTCATGTCCATCCCAAACAAGAGAATATCAGTAGCCTGTTCAAGGTTGTACTCACAAGCGGCGTGAGGGGAGAGTGAACCAAAAGTTGTACTGGTCGTATACTCTTCGAATGTTCCCATGCTTTACCGATGAAACCACTAGACAAATAGAAAGAGACTACAAGCTAGAGAACTGCTCAAGTGCACCAGCCGTTTGTCCGATCGGATCGGCATCAACTATCTGTTTTTCCTGTTTAGCTAATGTGTTATATTCTGTCTTAAACTCTGATTAAAGACATATCCACCAGATCGGTTTACAGTCGATCCTGATTTAAAGTGACCAAAGGCAGCTTTAACTTTGGCTAGTTATAACAATCCAGCTGTGCATCCTTTCCACCCTGTCCCCTCTATATCAGCCTCGGTTGGCATCAGTGGGAGTAAGGTTACAGGCGGCGTGCAAACCCCGCCTTCATCCGGTTCCGTCAATTTCCCGACTGCCAGTTTAGTTTAAAATTGCCTCCTCCATGAGAGGAAATCAATTTCCTCTCCCTCCATCCAACGAATTCCAAGCAAGTCTAGAATCTGGAAGATTCCTATACTATGTGCCTGAGCAATTAGCTGTCGAAACGTGCAGATTTATGGAATAGCAAAAGCAGACTTTAGCTAGTGCATGTGTTGTCCTCCAATCCCTATATCCAATATGACGGGTCTGTGCCGAACTATGATGTACAGGAGCGGATTTTCATTCAATACTGAAAGCCTGGGGAGAGGCCTTGTACTAAGCAGGCACCTGATTATAAATGTTATTTTGAGTTTATTTTGTTTAAAAACTCCGGTAAAAAGTGGAATGTTACACGTTCCATTCTTCCTCTCAGATTGTTGTTGATGAGGATGCGGACTTTCATTAGTGACGCCCAATCTTCGTTCCCTATGTCTACTCTGAGCAGAAAATGACCGGGTGTCATAAGGGATCGTCAAGTATATTCCACAATAGAACATGCAATCAAAGAGGTGAGGCTGAATCTCACTGACAATTGGGCTTCAGCTTTCTAAGCTTATATCTGCAAGCTTCAGATGGCAAACATCCGATGCAGCTCCTTGGTCGAGACACAGGATAATTCGGTTGGCAGCGACAGCGAGCCAGCCATTGGAACAGGGAGTTAGGCAAAAGGTTAGAGCGTGAGCCCATTCCTGCACCATCTGACTCCACATTAAGGCAAGTTAAAAACTGTTTTACTTATCTTCTGTTGGTGGCCCCCCTAGGTGCCTGTAAGGACCATTACAGACAGAGGCATTAGAAATTATAAGTGGAATTAATGAAATGACAGCGACATGAAACAAATATTTCCAACTGTCTTGAAAGAGAAGGCATACATACATTCTAGAAATAGTGGAGAACCAAGGTCGAGTGCAGATTTCTCCATAACAGAATGGAAAGTGACAAATATAACGCGCCAGTCAAGAAAGGAGGAAAAGAGAAAACATGGAACTGTACACCAGTTAGCCTCAGATCAGTAGGAGGGGAAATGTTAATCAAATAATCTATTACTGGGGAATTGGTAACAGGGCATTCACAAATCATGATATGATTAGGCAGAGTAAACATTTTTTGATGAAAGTCAACTCATGGTTAACAAAATCTAATCGAGTTTGTGTGGTTGTAACTAGCAAGGTAGATAAGGGGAAAGAGTGCATGTATTGCAATTGGATTTTCAAAACTCTTTTGATAAATTGCCCACACAAGAGGATATTATGCAACATTATCCGTTTTGTAATAGGGGGTAATCTACTTGCATATATTGAGTTTTGCTTAACGGAAATAAGACTCATGATAGGAATAAAAGGCTTTTCAAAAATGTTGGCAGGCTGTAATGAGTGGGATACCGCAGGGATCAGTGCATGGGCTGCAGGTATTTATAATCTACATCAATGGTTTACATTAGGGGAACGAATGTAACAAATTCAAATTTGCTGACGAGTCAAAACTAGGTGGGAAACTAAGTTGTGAGGAGATGCAATGTGACTGCAAATAGATATAGACAATTTAAGTGAGTGCGCAATAACAGGCCAAATGGAAAATAATGTGACTTAAATGTGAACTTGTGCACTTTGGTAGGAATAAGAGAAAAACAGAACATTTTATAAATGGTAAGAGATTGGGATATATTGGTATATAGAGCAACCTGAGAGTCCTTATACACGAATCACACAAAGTTAACATGCAGGTGCAGAAAGCAATTACGAAAGAAAACAGTATGGCAGCCATCATTACAAAACGATTGGTGAATAAAGTAAAGATTATTTCTTGCGATTTTGTAACTTCTTGGTGGGAATATACGTGGAGTAATTTGTACAGTTTAGGTATCCTTACGGAATAGAAACATAGAAAAATAGAAAATATTTGCAGGAGTAGGCCATTCGGCCCTTCGAGCCTGCATCACCATTCAATATGATCATGATGATCATGCACCTTCAGTACCCATTTCTGCTTTCTATGCATATCCCTTGATCTCTTTATCCATAAGGGTCAAATCTAATTCGCGTTTGAATATATCTCAACAGCTTTCTGTGGTACAAAATTCAACAGGTTCACAATTCTCTGGGTGAAGAAGGCTCTCCTCATCCCGGGCCTAAATGGCTTACCCTTATCCTTAGACTGTGACCCCTGGTTCTGGACTTCCACAACATCAGGAACATTCTTCCTGCATCTAACCTGTCTAGTCCCTTCAGAATGTATGTGTTTCTATCAGATCCCCATTTATTCTCCTAAATTCCAGTAAATATAAGCCTAGTCGATCCAGTCTTTCTTTATATGTCAATTCTGCCATCCCGGGAATCAGTCTGGTGAACATTCCATGCACTCCTTCAATAGTAAGAACGTCCTTTCTCAGATTAGGAGACCAAAACTGAATGCAATATTGAAGGTGTGGCCTCACCAATGACCTGCACAACTGCAATATGACTTCCCTGCTCCTATACTCAAATCCTCTCGCTATGAAGGCCATCATGCCATTTGCCTTCTTCATTGCCTGCTGTACCGACATGCCAACTTTCAATGACTGATGTACCATGATACCCAGGTCTCGTTGCACCTCCCCTTTTCAAAATCGGTCACAATTCAGATAATATTCTGCCTTACTCTTTTTGCCACCGAAGTGGTTAACCTCACATGTATCTACATTATACCGGATCTGCCATGCATTTGCCCACTTACCTAACCTGTCCAAGTCAGCCTGCAGCCTCTTAGCCTTCTCCTCACAGCTCATACTGCCACGCAGCTTAGTGTCATCTGCAAATTTGAAGATATTACTTTAAATTCCTTCATCTACATCATTAATATATATTGTAAATAGCTGGGGTCGCAGCACTGAAACTTGCAGTCACCCACTAGTCACTGCCTTCCATTCTGAAAAGGATCCGTTTATTCCTACTCTTTGCTTCCTGTGTGCCAAACAGTTCTCTATCCACGTCAATACATTACCCCCGATACCATGTGCTTTAATTTTGCACACTAATCTCTTATTTGGGACCTTGTCAAAAGCCTTTTGAAAGTACGAATATACCACACCTACTGGTACTTCCTTGTCCACTCTTCTCGTTACATCCTCAAAAAATTTGAGAAAATATGTCAAGCATGATTTCCCTTTCATAAATCCATGCTGACTTGGACTGATCCTGTCACTGCTTTCCAAATGCACTGCTATTATATATTTAATAATTGATTCCAACATTTTCACCACTACCGATGTGAGGCTGACTGGTATTTAATTCGCTGTTTTCTCTCTCCCTTATTTTTTAAAAAGTGGGGTTACACGAGCTACCCTCCAATTCATAGGAACTGATCCAATGTCTATCGACTTTTGGAAAATGATCACCAATGCATCCATAATTTCGAGGGCCAGTTCCTTAAGTACTCTGGGATGCACACTATCAGGCTGAGGGGATATATTGGCCCTCAATCCCCTCAATTTCCCGAAGACAATTTCCTGACTAATAAGGATTTCCTTCAGTTCCTCCTTCTCGCTAGATCCTCAGTCCCCTATTATTTTCGGGTGGTTATTCGTGTCTTCCTTCATAAAGACAGAACCAAAGTATGTGTTCAATTGGTCTGCCATTTCCATGTTCTCCATTATGAATTCACCTCATTCTGACTGCAATGAAACTGCATTAGTCTTCACTAATCTTTTTCTCTTCATGCATCTATAGAAGCTTTTGCAGTCGGTTTTTATGTTGCCTGAAAACTTACTCTCTTACTCTATTTTCCGCCTCCTAATTAACCCCTTAGTCCTCATCTGCTGCGTTCTAAATTTCTGCCAGTCCTCAGATTTGCTGCT
Source organism: Pristiophorus japonicus (assembly GCF_044704955.1). Lineage (NCBI taxonomy): Eukaryota > Metazoa > Chordata > Chondrichthyes > Pristiophoridae > Pristiophorus > Pristiophorus japonicus. The sequence goes on along the minus strand of NC_092007.1, from coordinate 11,957,639 downwards.
TTTTCTGGCCAATTTCTATGCCTCTTCCTTGGAATTAACACAATTTCTCTTGTTAGCCATGGTTGAGCCACCTTTCCCTTTTTAGTTTTACGCCAGACAGGGATGTACAACTGTTGTAGTTCATCCATGTGATCGTTAAATATCTGCCATTGCCTATCTACCGTCAGCCCTTTAACATAGAAACATAGAAAATAGGTGCAGGAGTAGGCCATTCGGCCCTTCGAGCCTGCACCGCCATTCAATGAGTTCATGGCTGAACATGCAACTTCAGTACTCCATTCCTGCTTTCTCGCCATATCCCTTGATCCCCCTAGTAGTAAGTATTATATCTAACTCCAGTCGCCAGTCTATCTTAGTCAATTCACGTCTCATACCATCAAAGTTACCTTTCCTTAAGTTCAAGACTCTAGTCCCTGAATTAAGTGTGTCACACTCCATCTGAATGAAGATTTCAACATATTATGGTCACTCTTCCCCAAGGGGCCTCGCAGAACCAGATTGCTAATTCATCCTCTATCATTACACAAGACCCAGTCTAGGATGGCCTGCTCTCTAGTTGGTTCCTAGACATATTGGTCTGGAAACCATCCGAAATATACACTCCAGGAAATCCTCCTCCACAGTACTGTTACCAGTTTAGTTAGGCCACTCTATATGTAGATTAAGGTCACCCATGATAACTGCTATACCCTTATTGCACACGTCCCTAATTTCCTATTGGATTGTATTCCCCAACCTCCTTACTACTGTTTGATGGTCTGAACACAACTCCCACTAATATTTTCTGCTTTTTGAAGTTTTGCAGCTCTACCCGTATAGATTCCACATCATCCAAGCTAATGTCATTCCTTACTATTGCGTTAATCTCCTCTTTAACCAGTAACGCTACCCCACCTCCTTTTCCGTCCTGTCTATTCTTCTTGAATATTGAACACCCCTGGATGTTGAGTTCCTAGCCTTTGTTACCCTGGAGCTATGACTCCATAATGCCAATTACATCATATCCGTTAACAGCTATCTGCGAAGTTAATTCATCCACCTTTTTACGAATGCTCCTCACATTGAGACTCAGAGTCTTCAGGCTTGTTTTTAACTCTTTTTTTCCTTTTAGAATTATGTTCTAATGTGGCCATTTTTGATTTTGCCCTTAATTTTTCTGCCCTCAAGTCTTGTTTTTCTCCGTTCTATCTTTTGCTTCGGCCCCCTTTTTACTTCCCTCTGCCTCACTGTATAGATTCCAATCCCCCTGCCAAATTAGTTTAAACCCTCCCAAACAGCACTTGGAAACGCTCCACCTCGGACATAGATTCTGGTCCTGCCCAGTTGCAGACCGTCCAGTTTGTATTGATCCCACCTCCCCCAGAATCGGTTCCAATGTCTCAAGAATTTGAATCCCTTGCACCATGCCTCAAGCCATGTATTCTTCTGAACTATCCTGCTAATCTTACTCTGACGAGCATGTGGCACTTGTAGCAATCCTGAGATTACTACCTTTGAGGTTCTACTTTTTAATTTAACTCCTAGCTTCCTAAATTCAGCTTGACGGACCCTATCCCGTTTTTTCCCGATATCGTTGGTACCTATATACACCACGACAGCTGCCTGTTCACCCTCCCCCTCCAGAACGCCCTGCAGTAGCTCCGAGACATCCTTGCCCCTTGCACTATGGAGGCAACATACCATCCTGGAGTCTCGTTTGTGGCCGCAGAAAGGTCTATCTATTCCCCTTACAAATGAATATCCTATCGCTATAGCTACCCCACTCTTTTTCCTGCCCTCCTGTGCAGCAGCGACACCCACGGTGCTATGAGCTTGGCTGCTGCTGCATTCCACTGACGAGCCAGCTTTCCCAACAATATATCAAAACGGTAGGAGCCCCCTGCATTACTTTCCTTCCCCTGCTCTTCCTGCTGGTCACCCATTCCCTATCTGCCTGCATAACCTTTACCTGTCTTAGTGGGAGTGCAGTGAAGTTTCACTGGACAGATTGCTTGGATGAGGATATTTCCTCTGAGGTGAAGTTGAGTAGTCTAGGCCTATACTCTCTAGAGTTTCAAAGAATTTGAAGTGATCTCATTGAAACGAAAACATTTCTTAAGGGACGGAGATGGTAGATGCTGGGAGGATATGTCTCCTGGCTGGGGAGTCCAGAATTTTAGAATAAGGTGTGAGCCATTTAGGACTGAGGTGAGGAGGCATTTCTTCAAATCAAATGATTGTGAATCTTTTGTATTTTCGAATCCAAATCACTGCCAATGCTCAGTAGTTGACTATTCCCAAGACAGAAACCGATAGATGTTTGGATATTATGGGAACCATTCGACTCATCCTGTCAGTGCCAGCCACAATGGAGCCATCCTTCCTATTCCGACTTTCCAGTTCTTGGTCCATAGCGTTGTTGGTTACTCCACATCAAGTGCTAATCCAGTTACTTTTTAAAATGCGATTCCGGTTTTTGCCTCCTACACCCTTTCACGCATTGAGTTCGAGGCCCAGTCCACACTATGGGTGGAAAAGGTTCTCCTCATCTATTCATCTAATCCATCTACCATTTACTTAAAATCTATGTCACATGGTCATTTGATAAATTAAATATGGCCTTCATATCTTCTCTTTCCAGAACCCTCATGATTTATTATGTCCTTGTATACTTACTTGTATTCCCCCAGCATGTACACCACTGGTGCTGAAAAACTTTGCAGTATTTCTGTCCCAGCAAATGTATAACACTCGTGCGGCAAAATAAGAGTCTTCGCCTGCAGTGCAGTAGATGAGTCTCCGTCAGTCCAACAAAAGTGGGGTCTCGAATATGAATAGAATCAGCTTTAGCAGCAGAAGGGCATTTCCACGTCTTATATTACTGTAGGCATCCTAGCACTGGAGGACCATGTTCATATCTCATGCAAATGTAGAATACAACGAGTACCTTAGAAGCGGTAGCAACACCAGTGTATGTGTAGGGATACACTTGTGCCTGACGATAACCTTCACCACTAGTATAAGTGTAGGAGTGCTGGTACAACTGGAGGAGGACGGTCAGTTTTAGTTCAAATGTACGCTGCCACTAATATCAGAAGAGCACTTTCACTTCCAGTGTAACTGTACGTGTGCCACTAGTACCAGAAAAACATGGTCATCTCTGGTGTAAGTGCAGGGCTACCACTCGTACCGAAGGAGTACTTTCACACCTAATATAAATGTAATGTGTCACGAGACCCGGAGCAGCATGTTCACCTCTAATATAAGTACAGAATTACCAGCAGTACAGGAAAAGCTTGTTCATCTCTAGCATAGTGTACGTGTACCACTACACCCAGAGTAACGTGTTCAGCTCTAATATAAGTATAGGTTTATCACTATTACAGGAGAAACATTGCCACCTCTATTGTAATTGTAGGGGTAACACTAATGCTGCTAAAGCGAGGAAGTAGTAAGGGGTTTACCAGCTTTGAAAGTCGCTAAAACCCCAGGCCCGGATGCTGTTAAGAGATGCAAAAGAGGAAATAACAGTGGCTTGTTCTTTATTTTCCAATCCTCTCTGGCTACAGGTGTGGGGCCGTAGGACTGGATGATAGCTAATGTCGAACATGTGTTTAAAGAGGGAGAAAGCGATAGACCGAATAATTACAGGCAGTCAGCCGACCATCGGTGGTGGGAAAATTATTGGAAAAAATCTGATTAAAAGATAAATGTTCATTTAAAAGATATGGATTAATCAAGGACAGTCAGCATGGATTTGTTAAGGGAAGGTCGTGTCTGACTAACTTGGAGGTCACCAGGAAGGTCAATGCCATTAATACGTTTGATGCAGTTAATATGTATTTTAGCAAGGCCTTTGAAAAGGTCACACATGGCACACTGGTCAGGAATGTAAAAACCCATGGGATCCAGGAAAAGTGGGAAGTTGGATCCAAAATTGGTTGAGAATCAAAGCGTAATGGTTGTTTGGTATTTGGCCAATTTGTGACTGAAATGCTTTTACCAGTGGTGATCCGCAGGGCTCAGTATTAGATCCATTGCTCTATGTGGTATATCAACGGTTAAACTTGAATATACGCGGTATGATTAAGAAATTTTCAGATGTTACTAAAAGTCCGCTGTGTCGATGATAATGAAGAAGAACGCTGTAGACTCCAGTAAGATATCAATGAACTGGTTAGTTGGGCAGAGCAGAGGCAAATGGAATTAATCCGTAGAAGTGTGAGGTGGTTTAAACAGGAAATGGAATACACATTAAATGGTAGGACACTGCGAAGTGTAGAGGAAAAAAGGGACTATGAAGTACATGTAAACAGAGCCCTGAAATTAGCAGTTCAGGTGGATAAGGTAGATATGAAGCCGTACGGACTAAGAACTGTAAAATTGTGTCGGCTGGATAGCTCTTTGATGGCCAGGGCAAACATGTTAGACTGAAATGGTCTCCTTTCATGCTGCAAACTTGCATGATTCTATGATTCTATACCAGCAGAGCACTGTCAGCTCCAATATAATTATAGTTTACCACTAACATCAGAAGAGCACTTTCAGTGCCAGTGTAATTGTGTTGGTATCGCTGCTATCGGTGGAACACAGTCACATCGAGAGCAACTGTTGGTGTGCCAATGGTGCATAACAAGCTGGAGCACCGCTGGTGTAAGTGCAGGAAACCACTCGATCAGGACATTCACGTCCATTACCTGACTGAGTTCAGCGTTATCGCTGGTGCCAGAGGAGCAAGATTACCTCGAGTATAAGTGCAGTATACAACTGGAACAGCAGTGGCACTTTCTCCTCCATTGGAAATGTAGTGGTATGAATAGTACCAGAGATGTAAGATCACCACGATTTTAAGTGTGGGTCATCCACAGTTACAAGAGAAGCACTCTCACCTCAAATGTAAGTGAAGGTTTACAACAACTACCAGAGGAATGTGGCTACCTTCAATGCCCTACGACTGTGCTCACAACCAATTGTGCACGACATGGCTCACCAGCTGTTCTGGACGGGTTTGACCAATCCGACTGAGTCAAGGATAGGGGCAGGACATGCACGGCTCGGGGAGCTGCCATCACTGCTCCTGTAGTAATAGGCTCAGCAGCTGTACTATGAGATTGCACATACAAATTGTAATGAAGATTTTATTTGAGCACGCTTTTTAGAAAATTCCCGCTAACACTTTCAATTATTTCATTAATCTCATGAATCAGACGAAAACAATTTACCTCAGTCTATTTGTTAAATGACTGTTACTAATGCTAATTATGAGTTAACCTGATTGACTCTCTGGTGGATTGAAGTGTGCATAAATATATGTTCCCTTCCATTGCCTCAGACGTGTGCTTATCAGAATATTTCAGTTCTAAACGAATACATCCACTGTCACGAAAATGGGCCAACTAATGATGCTGCAGATAAAAGCGATTTATTTCCCGATTCTCGCAGTCATCGGTGTAACAGGCGAGTCATATTAACCTGTTTTTTGTTGATCTGTGTGAACTGACTCATGTTCTTACCACATGTAGGATAAGATAACGTGTTTTCTAGATGGCAGCATTACAGGGTCAGTAGAGACTCGAACAATCTCACTGAAGTGCCCGTCCACACTTTCTGCTTTCCCATTAAGATGATATCATTAATGAAGTTACAATATTCTCTGTAGTATAAGGGTTTTGGCTGATTTCTGGATTGTCTTGATGCCCCGTGCACAGTGAGCACTGCAGCAGCTCAGTAAAGTATGTGGGTTGGTTTTGAAGGTTAGAGATCCATTACTAATCATATTCCACACTGGTCCGTGCTGACAGTAACAACGAATGGAGTAAAATCCTCTCATCAGATATTTCCATATATATTTCTATATTTCAATCAGACACTCCAACATTATTTATCTGCTCTCTTTTTCTTACAGCGAACTTGGTGACAATTGTTATTTTATCCCGAAGGAACTGTGGCCTTTCCAAGTGTATCTCTGTCTACATGATCGCCATGGCATTCGTGGATCTACTGGTCATGATCGTCAATGTAATGCTGTACCATTTTTTCAGTAATCGCTTTCCACTTTCATTCCTGTCCCACACTCCCGTGTGTAAGCTCATTTTATACATGGCTACTGTCAACCTTGATTTGTCTGTTTGGTTCACTGTTTCCTTCACATTTGACCGATTTGTGGTTATCTGCTGCCAGAAGTTGAAAACAAAGTATTGCACCAAGAGAACTGCATCCATGATGATAACAGCTTTCACAGTCCTCATCTTTTTAAAGAACATCGCTGTTTTGCTTGCATTTGAACCTCATCAAACAATTAACAAGGTACATTGGGGTTGCGTGACAAGTGTAGCATTTGTTTCCTCACCTCCAGGTGCGGCATACATCTGGTTTCACAGCGCCTGGGGCATTTGGTGTCCCTTTACTTTAATTGCCTTGTTAAATTGTTTGACAGGCAGACGTATTTTAGTGGCCAGTAGATCCCGCAGGGGACTCAGGGGCCACAGGAGTGAGAAGCAGAGCGATTCAGAGATGGAGAACCGAAAGAAATCCATAATTTTACTCTTCGCTATATCGGGCAGTTTTACATTGTTGTGGCTGACTGCTGCTGTGAGTTTGGTAACTACCAGGTTGGCAGGCATTAATGATTACCGAGGTGACCGCACAGACCCTGGATATATCGCCACTGAAACAGGAATAATGTTAAAGTTTTTGAGTTGCATTCAAAACCCATGTATTTATACAGCGACCCAGAGGAAATTCAGAGAAGAGCTGAAGACAGTGGTGAAATCTCCCTGGACATTCATTCTGAGGTTGGTTAGAAAAAGACAATAAAACGATTCAATTCTAAAGAAAGCGTCCTCGTCACTAAAGCTCAATTTTACCTCTATATCCACCGTAGAACATCCGTTTTCTCTGGTGATTGAAAAATTGGTGAGATCTTGTGTGAACATTTTAGACATTTTGTAGCATGTGTTTGATTTATGCACTGCTTTAGTTTTTCGCACTTGTTTCGCTGAGTAAACATAATCTATTCCTGCAAATGAAGCACAGTCACGTTCAGGGATCAAGGATAACAATGATAAGTTCAGCAGTGGAGCCGGACATCTGGACAAGCCAGGAATCCACCATGCACTGCAGATAAAGGGATCAGGCATCGCACTTAAAAATCATCAACAAAGTTTAATTATCTGCTAAAATCATCAAAGATCTTGTGCTCGCCGATATTGGTAATTTTCCTGTAAGTTTAGTGTGAATAATACAGGCGCGAGTTTCTCTATTGGGCACCATTCCTCATTGACAAATAGAGCAGGCTTTTGTCAAGTGATCAGTGGAGAAAACAGCTGGAACTCGGTTCATCGATGTGACCTTTGACCTCTTGTGTCCCAGATACTGACTGAAATTGTAGATTGTGCACCGACTGCTGTCTCTGACTCAGCACAAATATGCAGCTGGCTCTTGTATTGTGCTGTCGATAAAGTCCTGATGAGTAATATTATTGATATTCTGTGTCAAGGTCTCTCCTCAGATACAGGAAATGAATGTTAAAATAATGACTTTCATAATTTGATAAACTATCAATTGATGCAAGCAATCGGATGTAAACGGATACGATATCGTTGCAATTATGGAAACATGGTTGCAGGGTGACCAGGGTTGGGAACTGAATATCCAAGGATGTTCCATATTTAGGAAGGAGAGGCAAAAAACAATGGTGTGGCATTGTTAGCTGCGAGGGATAAATTGTAAGGTTGCAAATAGGGGGTCAGAATTATGCTGAAGGTAGTGAACATATAATTGCCTATGTAGGTAAAACTTCCTTATATAGGCATAGCACACATACGAATTAAACTATAGCTTAACCTTAGTAACACTTAAACAGCCGAAGTCAGTTGTTTTGTTTAAAAGTCCATGAGGAAGAGATAAAGAAGTCAGTACAAACCACCCTAGGCCTCGGATAGACTGGGGTAGAGAGCAAAATGGAACAAAACAATGATGAGAGATGCACAGTTGCATTTACCACTCAGAGCCCGTCTGACAAGTGTCGACAAATCAATGTCACTTCGCTGATAACAGTAGACCTATCGATGATTTTGAGGAGGATAGCTCCTCTCCAAAACCTGGATAAATTATGCTTGAAAATGATTGTATTTTGGAGGTTCCACGACTGAACCTTCTCTTGCAATTGTTCGTAATAAAAGCCGATTGAACCTGGGATTTCGTGTGTTCACTTCCGTGGTCGATATACAACAGGAGAAGGGCGAGGTATCGATTAACAACATCAGTTAGTCCACCTTGAGGGAGCGAAGCCTCCTTTTTCCCCAACAGAAGGGTAGGTGTCAATTAACTATATCAGTTAGTCCACCTTGATGGACAGAAGTCTCCTTTTTAACCCTTACATTTGGCGTCACGAACAGGATGCAGATCCTCTGACATGGATGACGTGACAGCTGAATGGCAGTGAGTATGTTTTGTAACACCTGCAGCTGTAGCATTGATGGGGAAGGAGGTAACCTGTATAAAGAATTAGAAGGGGAAATCTGCAGAAAAAGTTACAGCGAACCACGGAAGGATGAAAACCAAGCGCGGGATAGCTTTATTGCCTGAAAAAGAAGGGGGAAGAGGACCCCAGCGATCGTTAGAGGAAAATTAAGGTGTATGTCCCGAAGCGTGACACGGTAATAACACGGAGACGCCGGTATTGATCGTGTGCAGCGCAAAGAAGAAGGAATACAACCTAAAGAGTGGGGTGGAACCCCAGGATCCTAGGAAAAGTGGCCAGTGGGATACAATGCTAGCTGAGAAAAATGGAAAATTAATAAAAGAAAATTGCTGGAAAAACACGTTGAATTTAAAAAGGAAAGTGTGTTTATATTAAAAGATAAAAATGCAACCTTGAAAGCTGCAGCTGCTGGAAAGAGAAACAGAGACCTTTAGAAAAATGGACTTGAGGAAATCATCAAAATACAAAACCTAATTTGAAGAAAGGAGATGAAATTAGCTGTGAAAAAGATATTGGTTTAAATATAAAAACTTACGAGTTAAACCCGACACAGAAGTGTTGTGCTGAGAAAGAGACACAAAGATGTTTAACTATGGAATGGAGGAAGGTCAGCAAAAAAGAAAAATAATTATGTTTGGATTCAAAAGGGCAAAAAAACCTAATTTATGCGAACTCCGCAAAGGAAGGAAAAAACTGGGAATTAGAGAATTCTTGAAAAAGCTGGAACCGGCACAGAAGTTTAGATTTTGTGCAGAGAGAAATAAAACACAAGATTTGCTCAGTGAATGGGACCGTAAAAATTAAATGCTGGATTGCATATAGTTTGTGGTAAAATTGGATTGCAGTCTACAAAATAGCTATTAAAAATGTGTGGTCTTGTTTTAAGTCAGTGAAAAAATTTTTGCCAAGTATTAGAATTGGAAGTTTATAGAAATTGGAGTTTAATCTAAAATGCTGTCTTTCCCGATGAGAAGGTTTTATTTTGACAACTTTACTCATGATTTCTGCTGTTTTAATGGAGTTCCAATTCCTAAGCCAGTTTTGAAAGCACAAAGACTTGGGAAAAACATTGTCATGATTCTGCAAAGTCACGTAATGACGTCAGGGCTTCTTACAAACCTCTAAAGGAGTTAAACCTTTCCGTTGACAGCTGTTTTATACTGGACATTATTAATTTGGATTTCTTAATAAAATAAAGACTCACCTGACAGACGGAGGAAATGGTGGGATTTTCAGAACAAAAATAAAATGAAGAAAATAAGAACATAAGCATTAGGAACAGGAGTAGGCCATCTAGCCCCTCGAGCCTGCTCCGGCATTCAATCAGATCATGGCTCATCTGGCCGTGGACTCAGCTCCACTTACCTGCCCTCTCCCCCGTAACCCTGAATGCCCTTATTGGTTAAAAATCTATCTATCTGTGACTTGAATACATTCAATGAGCTAGCCTCAACTGCTTCCTTGGGCAGAGAATTCCACAGATTCACAACCCTCTGGGAGAAGAAATCCCTTCTCAACTCGGTTTCAAATTGGCTTCCCCGAATTTTGAGGCTGTGCCCCCTAGTTCTAGTCTCTCTGAGCAGTGGAAACAACCTCTCCGCCTCTATCTTGTCGATCCCTTTCATTATTTTAAATGTTTCTATAAGATCACCCCACATCCTTCTGAACTCCAACGAGTAAAGACCCAGTCTACTCAATCTATCATCATAAGGTAAACCCCTGTTCTCCGGAATCAGCCTAGTGAATCGTCTCTGTACCCCCTCCAAAGCCAGTATATCTTTCCTTAAGTAAGGTAATCAAACCTGCACGCAGTACTCCAGGTGCGGCCTTACCAATACCCGATATAGTTGCAGCAGGACCTCCCTGCTTTTGTACACATCCCTCTTGCAATGAAGGCCAACATTCCATTCGCCTTCCTGATTACCTGCTGCACCTGCAAACTAAATTTTTGTAAGTCATGCACAAGGACCCCCAGGTCCCTCTGCACCTCAGCATGTTGTAATTTCTCCCCATTCAAATAATATTCCTTTTTACTGTTTTTTTTCCCAAGGTGGATGACCTCACACTTTCCGACATTGTATTCCATCTGCCAAACCTTAGCCCATTCGCTTAACCTATCCAAATCTCTTTGCAGTCTCTCTGTGTCCTCCACACAACCCGCTTTCCCACTAATTTGTGTCATCTGCAAATGTTGTTACAGTACACTGTGTCCCCTCTTCCAGGTCATCTATGTATATTGTAAACAATTGTGGTCTCAGCACCGATCCCTGTGGCACACCACTAAGCACCGATTTCCACCCCGAAAAGGACCCATTTATCCCGACTCTATGCTTTCTGTTCGGCAGCCAATTCTCTATCCATCCTAATACATTTCCTCTGACTCCATGTACCTCTATCTTCTGCAGTAACCTTTTGTGTGGCACCTTATCGAATGCCTTTAGGAAATCTAAATACACCACATCCATCGGTACACCTCCATCCACCATGCTCATTATAACCCTAAAGAATTCCAGTAAATTAGATAAACATGATTTCCCCTTCATGAATCCATGCTGCGTCTGCTTAATTGCACTATTCCTATCTAGATGTTCCACTATTTCTTCTTTCATGATAGTTTCAAGCATTTTCCCCACTACAGAAGTTAAACTAACTGCCCTATAGTTACCTGCCTTTTGCCTGTCCCCTTTTTTAAACAGAGGTGTTACATTAGCTGCTTTCCAATCTGCTGGTACCACCCCAGAGTCCAGAGAATGCCTATGCAATAATAATCACCTGCTACAGAGCACAGATAGATACTCAAACAAAACAAATTCAAGAGAGAGAAGTTAAGATAAATAAGCTGGAAGAAATATTCAGCCATGAACTCATTGAATGGCGGTGCAGGCTAGAAGGGCCGAATGGCCTACTCCTGCACCTATTTTCTATGTTTCTATGTGTCTATGTTTCTATGAACTCATTGAATGGCGGTGCGGGCTCGAAGGGCCGATTGGCCTACTCCTGCAACTATTTTCTATGTTTCTATGTTTCTATTTAAGAAAGGAGCAGACGGATAGTGCAATACACAGCTGTAACACCATCAGCTGTGGTAATAGAGGCAATGTACCTCATGGTCCATAACCCCAAACTAACAGTCAACCAAAAAGGGATAACGAGTGTGCAGTAGAGCGGCCCGCAGCACATGATAATGGCTACATATCAGCGTCCCCACCATTCCCACCTAAGGACGTAGAGCAGCCGACATTACCAAACAGGAGCGACCTGTCAGCCCACAGCAGAGACAAATTCTATTGAATAAGTTACCAACACCGAAGTCAAAATAGTAGAAATACAGAATTCTGACAAAAGATTGGATTAGAATATGAATGTGATTCAAAAGGCAGGCGAAAGAGTAGGGGAGTACGGGGAACGATAATGGATTGAATACAAAGATCACTCTGGGGTTGATGACCGTGACAAAAATGTGCAGCATTCTTGAAAATGTTTAAAGACGGACTGGGAGATGCACATACAAAGATAATTACGTTAGGATTTATGATAGTAGATAATTACGATGAAACTTTGGAATGGGCAGAACATGGAGAGGAGTTAAAGTTAGAACAAAAGGAGAAAATAGCAAAAATAGCAGCAACAGCGGTTGCAGCAGAGACGAAGGAGGAGGAGATACACCCCTACGCAGCTTCTCTGATATGTTTTAACTGTAATAAGGAGGCCACTTCAGGAGGAATTGTCCACAGCAAAGAAGAGGTTACAGAAATTCTCAAGGGAAATGTCACAATTTTGGTAAACTTGGACATTTGGCCAAAGATTGCTGGAGTAAGGGAGGAGGCGCAGGGAGGCAAGGCCCACAACGGGCAAAGAAGGGAACATCATTAATCAGGGAAGAGCTGATGGACATGCTCAGACAGGTACCAGCATCACTGCTACCACTGCCACCACCGCCCCGACCTGAGACAACCTTTAATGAGGATATCATCAAAATGGAGCGTACGTTTCCATAACCAACTTAGATTTTCCCCGGACCCGCAGGACTGTAAACATCCAAGATGTGGGTGCGGGGTGTCAAAAAGCAACCCCAAGTGCGATGGTGTTATTAGAAGAACAGGAATTAATGTTACCTACTCGGTTTTCTTACTGTCAGAACACAGAAGGCAGCATACTGTGCATCCATATCTTAAGTGAGATAGGGATACTGATAGATCCCCAGCGTAACCGGATAATTTGGGGGGATAATCACGAAAACCAAATGAAGTACGAGCACCCGGGACACCAGCAGCAACAAGTGGCCAGAATAACCCGAATCCAGCCTGCTTGGGAAACAAAAGGTTTCTCCCATCGAATTTCAGTCCACTCTTAAGTGTCTCTCATGTAATTACATTTCCCACAGTACTCTGAGAAGATATACAAATTCCATTAACACTTTAGACACCTCGTACATCAATATAGCACATCGAGAAGATGCAAATAATCCACCCAACTCTTTATGCACCACAGCTAGGAAGTATATAAAAGTATATATTAAAATAGAAACAAATGCACATTATGGCTCCTTAGATTTATGTCACCTATTGCCATCGCCTGATCAAAATCCTTCTGCTGTGGCTTATATTTGCATGCCTGACCTGGCAATATCCATTGCGTCATTAGCAAACTGATACAGGATACCTACACGGGTTATGTACAGAGTAAAGCTCCGTCTCCACTGTCCCATCAAACAATCCCAGGGCAGGTACAGCACGGGGTTAGATACTGACTAAACCTCCCTCTACACTGTCCCTATCAAAGACTCCCAGACCAGGTTCAGCACGGGGTTAGAAACAGAGTAAAGCTCCCTCCACATTGTCCCATCAAACACTCCCAGGGCAGGTACAGCACGGGGTAAGGTACAGAGTAAAGCTCCCTCTACACAGTCCCTATCAAACACTCCCAGGGCAGGTTCAGCACGGGGTCAGATGCAGAGTAAAGCTCCCTCTACACTGTGCCACCAAACAACCCCAGGGCAGGAATCTATAAACCACTCCCCATAACCCTTTATTTCCTTATCGTTTTAGAAACGGTCTCCCTCTGTCTTAAATGTATTCAATATCCCGCCTTCCACAGCTCTCTGAGGCAGCGAATTCCATAGATTTACAAACCTCTGAGAGAAGAAATTTCTTCTCGTCTCAGTTTTAAATAGTCGGCCCCTTATTCTAAGACCATGCCCTCTAGGTCTAGTCTCCCTCATCAGTGGAAACATCCTCTCTGCCTCCACTATATCAAGCCCCCTCATAATCTTATACATTTTAATAAGGTCACCTCTCATTTTTGCTGAATTCCAATGAGTAAAGGTTCAATCTACTCAACCATTCCGCATAAGTTAACCCACTCATCTCCGGAATCAACCTAGTGAACGTTCACTGAACTGCCTCCATAGCAAGTATACCCTTTCGTAAATATGGGAAACAAAACTACATGCAGTATTCCAGGTGTGACCGCAGCAATACCTTGTATAAGTGTAGCAAGACATACCTACTTTTATACTCCATCCCCTTTGCAATAAAAGCCAATATTCCATTGGCCTTCCTGATGACTTGCTGTACCTGCATACTAAACGCCAGCATGGACTGGTTGAGCCGAATGGCATGTTTCTGTGACGTATATCCTGTTTCGAAGTAGATATGTGTCGTTGAAGTGTGATCTCAGGCCCGACATTAATCTCATTGTGGACTTGTATTTACCTTTACAGCCACCAGAGGACTCATTCCCTGGAGTTCCGAGGGGTCCCATAATCCCTTGGGAGCACAGGTATTTCAGAAGGCTTCACAGGTTTGAGAGGCACTCTGGAGACCTGCAATCAAAGACTAAGATCACACTTTAATTTGAGCTCACAGTGTTCTGTCTGACTCTTCCTCCGTACACTACAACTGGCGATGAGATACAGATAGCGAACTCAAAGTTGCAGAGAACAGTAGGCAACCTGGAGAAATTTTTCGAGGGAGATGATTGGAAAACTTTTGTGGAGCGACTCGACCAATACTTCGTGGCCAACGAGCTAGATGGGGAAGAGAGCACTGACAAACGTAGAGTGATCCTCCTCACTGTCTGTGGGGCACCAACGTATGGCCTCATGAAGAATCTGCTCACTCCAGCAAAACCCATGGAGAATTTGGATGACGATTTCTGCACAGTGGGCCGAGAAGATTTGAACCAGAAGGAAAGCGTTTTGTTGGCGAGACACCGGCTCTGCACCTCAAAAGGTCTGAAGACCAGGAAATAGCGAGCTATATCGCCGAGCTGACAGGCCTTGCAAGACTTTGGGAATTTGAAGGACATTTGGAGCACAAGCTCAAAGACTTTTTCGTACTTGGCATTGGCCAGGAAAGCATACTTCGCAAGCTTTTGACTGTCGAGACCCCAATCTTGAGTAAGGCCATAGTGATAGCCCAGCCGTTCATTGCCACTTGTAGCAGAACTAAGCAAATCAGTCAGCACACAAGTGCTGCTACAAGTTCTGTGAACAAAGTGATGTTGTTTTCGAATCGTAACGTACAGGGTAGGTCACACATACCTGCAGCTACTCGTCCGCAAATGTCTCAGAGTCCACCATCAAGAGTGATGAATCAAGGCCATTAACACCTTGTTGGCGCTGTGGGGATGATCATCGTTTCCATTCATGTCGATTCAAAGGATACGTTTACAAGTGCTGTGGAACAATGGGATACTTCCAACCAGTGTGCAGGCGAGCTGCTAAGCCTGTTAAACCTGCAAACGACCATGTTGCAGAGGAGGACAGATCCACGGATGATCACGATGAACCAGAGCCTCAGAGGCAGAGTTGCATGGGGTGAACACATTCACCACGAATTGTCCCCCGATAATGTTGAATGTTGAACGAAATAAACTCCCACTGTCAATGAAGCTGGACATGGGTAGGA
Organism: Pristiophorus japonicus; assembly: GCF_044704955.1. Taxonomy (NCBI): domain Eukaryota; kingdom Metazoa; phylum Chordata; class Chondrichthyes; family Pristiophoridae; genus Pristiophorus; species Pristiophorus japonicus. Next base: position 11,942,264 of record NC_092007.1, on the reverse strand, counting down.
GCTAGTCCATCATGGGGAAAAAAACTTTTGAAAGGTTATCGTGCAACAAGGCCTCAAGGCCAGTTTTAACTCCAGTTTGCACGAGACTAAGAACTTACACGAAAGAACTGATTCCTGTAATCGACAGTGCTACCATAAAAGTCTCTTATGATGGAGCGGTGCACAAGCTCCCACTCTGGGTGGTAGCGGGCAATGGTCCCATGCTGCTCGGCAGGAGCTGACTGGGAAAAATACGCTGGAAGTGGAACGACGTCCGACCGCTATCGCCTGCTGGCGACACATCCTGTGCCCAGGTCTGAAACATATTTCCTTCGCTGTTCGAACCAGTCATCGGGAATTTCCAAGGAACAAAAATGCAGATGCACCTAATCCCGGGGGTGTGCCCAATCCATCACAAGGCGAAAGCAGTACCGTACATGATGAGCTATATCGCCGAGCTGATAGGCCTTGCAAGACTTTGGGAATTTGAAGGACATTTGGAGCACAAGCTCAAAGACTTTTTCGTACTTGGCATTGGCCACGAAAGCATACTTCGCAAGCTTTTGACTGTCGAGACCCCAACCTTGAGTAAGGCCATAGTGATAGCCCAGCCGTTCATTGCCACTTGTAGCAGAACTAAGCAAATCAGTCAGCACACAAGTGCTGCTACAAGTTCTGTGAACAAAGTGATGTTGTTTTCGAATCGTAACGTACAGGGTAGGTCACACATACCTGCAGCTACACGTCCGCAAATGTCTCAGCGTCCACCATCAAGAGTGATGAATCAAGGCCATTAACACCTTGTTGGCGCTGTGGGGATGATCATCGTTTCCATTCATGTCGATTCAAAGGATACGTTTACAAGTGCTGTGGAACAATGGGACACTTCCAACCAGTGTGCAGGCGAGCTGCTAAGCCTGTTAAACCTGCAAACGACCATGTTGCAGAGGAGGACAGATCCATGGATGATCACGATGAACCAGAGCCTCAGAGGCAGAGTTGCATGGGGTGAACACATTCACCACGAATTGTCCCCCGATAATGTTGAATGTTGAACGAAATAAACTCCCACTGTCAATGAAGCTGGACATGGGTAGGAGCTAGTCCATCATGGGCAAAAAGACTTTTGAAAGGTTGTCGTGCAACAAGGCCTCAAGGCCAGTCTTAACTCCAGTTTGCACGAGACTAAGAACTTACACTAAAGAACTGAGTCCTGTAATCGACAGTGCAACCATAAAAGTCTCTTATGATGGAGCGGTGCACAAGCTCCCACTCTGGGTGGGAGCGGGCAATGGTCCCATGCTGCTCGGCAGGAGCTGACTGGGAAAAATACGCTGGAAGTGGAACGACGTCCGACCGCTATCGCCTGCTGGCGACACTTCCTGTGCCCAGGTCTGAAACATATTTCCTTCGCTGTTCGAACCAGTCATCGGGAATTTCCAAAGAACAAAAATGCAGATGCACCTAATCCCGGGGGTGTGCCCAATCCATCACAAGGCGAAAGCAATACCGTACATGATGAGAGAAAGGATAGAGATCGAACTGGACCAGCTGCAACGAGAGGGCATCATTTCACCGATCGAGTTCAGCAAGTGGGCCAGTCCTATTGTCCCAGACCTCGAGGGAGATGGCACAGTCTGAATCTGTGGCGATTACAATGTAACTATCAATCGTTTCTCCCTGCAGGACCAATAACCACTACCAAAAGCCGACGACCTCTTTGCAACGCTATTGGGAAGCAAAACGTTCACGAAGCTGGATCTGACCTCAGCCTAAATGACGCAGGAACTGGAGGAATCATCGAAGATGCTCACCTGCATCAACACGCACAAAGGTCTTTTTGTTTATAACAGATGCCCGTTGTGAATCCGATCAGTGGCGGCGATATTGAAGAGAAGCATGGAAGGTTTACTGAAGTCGGTCGCGCAAACTGTGGTCTTCCAGGATGACATCTTGTTCACCGGTCAGAACACAGTCGAGCACCCGCAGAACCTGGAGGAGGTTCTTATTCGACTCAACCGCGTGGGGCTCAGGTTAAAACGCTCGAAGTGCATTTTCCTGGCGGTTGAAGTGAAGTTCCTGGGAAGGAAGATTGCAGCGGATGGCATCAGGCCCACCAACGCGAAGACGGAGGCAATCGAGAATGCACCGATGCCACAGAACGTGACGGAGCTTTTGTTGTTTCTGGGACTCTTGAACTACTTTGGTAACTTCTTACCGGGTCTCAGCACCCTGCTAGCATCACGACATGTATTACTAGTAAAAGGGGGCGAATGGGCTTGGGGCAAAAGCCAAGAAAATGCATTTGTAAAAGCGAGAAAATTGTTATGCTCAAACAAATTGCTTGTGTTGTATGATCCATGTAAGTGTTTGGTATTAGCATGTGAAATGTCGTCATATGGCGTCCGGTGTGTATTGCAACAAGCAAATGATTTCGGGAAACTGCAACCGGTTGCTTATGCATCCAGGTGTCTGTCTAAGGCTCAGAGAACCTAAAGCATGATTGAAAAAGAAGTGTTAGCGTGTGTTTATAGGGTAAATAAAATGCATAAATACCTGTTTGGGCTAAAATTCATATTGGAAACTGACCATAAGCCACTCATATCCTTTTTTTCCGAGAGTAAAGGGATAAATACCAACGCATCGGCCCGCATCCAAAAATGGGCGCTCACGTTGTCCGCATACACCTAAGCCACCCGCCACAGGCCAGGCACAGAAAACTACGCCCATGCTCTCAGTAGGCTGCCATTTCCCACGACGGGGGTGGAAATGGCACAGCCCGCAGATCTAGCCATGGTTATGGAAGCATTTGAGAGTGCGCAATCACCCATCACTGCCCGGCAGATCAAAACCAGGACAACCAGGACCCCTTATTATCTCTAGTCAAAAGCTGTGTGCTTCACGGGAGCTGGTCCAGTGTCCTACTGGAAATGCTGGAAGAGATAAATCCGTTCCAGCAGCGCAAAGATGAAATGTCTGTACAGGCAGACTGCCTTCTGTGGGGCAATCGCGTAGTGGTCCCCAAGAAGGGCAGAGACACCTTCATCAATGGCCTTCACAGTACCCACCCAGGCATTGTAATGATGAATGCGAAAGCCAGATCCTACCCGGTGGCCCGGCATCGATGCGGAGTTAGAGTCCTGCGTTCACAGATGTAATACATGCTCGCAGTTAAGCAATGTACCCATGAGGCACCGCTAAGTTTATGGTCTAGGCCCTTCAAACCGTGGTCTCGGGTACAAGTCAACTATGCAGGCATATTCTTTGGTAAAATGTTCCTTCTGGTTGTAGACGCATACTCCAAGTGGAATGATAATGATGTAAGATAATTGTATTAAATTATGAACAAGGTCCCAATTGGCTTCCCGGCACTGTCATGGTCAAAGAGGAGAGCAGGGTGTTTCGGGCAAAACTTACAAATGGATTAATTCACTGGAAACACTTGGACCAAATCAAACTCAGATTCACGGACTACCCTGAGCAAGCCACATTGGACCCTACCTTTTTTGATCCTCCAACACACACACCAGTGGCAACCAACACTATGGTTGACCAAAAAGCAGAACGAATCATTCACAGCAGCCCTGCAGGGCCCAACACACCAGGTAGCCCAGCAAGGCCAGCTGCACAGCAGCCCAGCGAGGGCCCAACAAATGACTCAACAACACCAGCTTTCACACCGAGACTATCAACCAGGACAAGAAGGGCCCCAGATCGACTCACATTGTAAATAGTTACACTATTGAGGAGGAATGTTATTATTATATATGTGGACTTATATTTACGCTGTACAGCCACCAGAGGGCTCATTCCCTGGAGTCCCAAGGGATCCCATAATCCCTTGGGAGCACAGGTATTTAAGAAGGCTTCACAGGTTGGAGAGGCACTGTGGAGACTTGCAATAAAAGACTACGGTCACACTTTACTTTGAGCTCACCGTGTTCAATCTGAATCTTTCTCCATACACAATAGATACCCACCCTCCTATATGCCTGAGACACATGGACAATGTACAGTCGGCACCTCAAAGCACTGGAGAAGTACCACCAACGCTGCCTCCGCAAAATCCTGCATATTCTCTGGGAGGATAGGCGCACCAACATCAGCGTTCTCTCTCAGGCCAACATCCCCAGTATCAAGGTGCAGACCACACACGATCAGCTCCACTGGGCGGGCCACATCATCTGCATTCTCGATGCTAGACTCCGAAACAGGCACTCTACTCCGAGCTACGTCACGGCAAGCGAGCCCCAGGAGGGCAGAGGAAACTCTTCAAGGACACCCTCAAAACCTCCTTGAATATATGTAACATCACCAACGACTCTTGGGTATCCCTGGCCATAATCCACTCAAAGTGGAGGAGGAGCATCCGAGAAGGTGCTGAATACCTCGAGTCTCTTTCACGGGAGCACCGGATGCCAAGCGCAAACAGCGGAATGAGCGCATGACAAGCCAAGGACTCCACCCACCGATCCCTCCAACTACTGTCTGCCCCAGACACCGCCTGTGATAGAGATTGTGGGTCCCGCATTGGGCATCAGTCACCTGAGAACTCATGTTTGTGGAAGCAAGTCATCCTCTACCCCGAGGGACTGCCTACGAAGATGAGCTGTATGTAGTACGTCTAGTCCTCGTAGTGTTCACCTTTATTGCAAAGGGGATAGAGTATAAAGGCAGACAAGTCCCGCGACAACTCTGCAGGACATTGGTGAGGCCACACCTGGGGTACTGCATCCAGATTTGATATTTTTATTTAAGGAGAGATATACTTGCATTGAAGGCAGTTCATTGAAGGTTCATGAGTTTGATTCCTGAAATGATGGGGTTGTCTCATGAAGAAACTTTCAGCAGGTTGGGCATATATTGGAGCTCAGAAAAATGAGAGGTGATTTTATTGAAATGTATAAGATTCCGAGGAGACTTGACAGTGTACATGCAGAGAGTTTGATTCCCCTTGTGGGGGAATCTAGAAGTAGTGGGCATATTTCAGAATAAAGGGGCGCCCATTTAAAACGGAGATGGGTAAGAATTTCTTCTCTGAGAGACTTGTGAATCTATAGAATTCTCTTCCACAGAGAGCTGTGGTGCGTGGGTCAGTGAATATATTTATGGTGGAGATAGACAGATTCTTGAATGATAGGGGAGTCACAGAGTATGGAGAGCAGGCAGGTTCGTGGAGTTGAGGCCAAGATCAGATCAGCTATGATCTTATTGATGGCGGAGCCGGCTCGATTGGTCAAATGGTGGGCACCTGATCCGAAGATGTTCTTATGTGTGTTGTGTTTCTGTGCCTGTGTGTGTGATAGTGTGCGTGTTTCTGTGTAAGACGTACGTTAATTAAGACAGGTTTTAGCCTGTAAAGTTTATGTCTTTTCCGTCTTTACAGAGCTGGACTTGTGAGACAAAAACAACACAGGCTCCGGGTGTATCTTTATTTGGTTAACCAAAAGAGATACAAGCAATCTTGATAGCATCAAATACACAATAATTTCTCATTATTAAGCTGCAGCGACCTATCCCATTAAAATATTTCCTCACAGTTAAACATTGCCGATTACGTAAGTGCTTGCAAAGCAGACACACTCACACCTGAGAGTTAACTCCAACCGTGGTTAGCGATTGGAAATTAACCCCCTGATTCTCTTGGTAACTGACCAGGTTACCAATCGCTGGATTGCAGTGCTGCCCTCATGTGTCACAGTCATTTTATACTGTTTTATTCAGAATGACTGCCCACCGTGTACATGATTTTCCAGATTTAATTCACAGCGAAAGTTCTTCACAATGAATGTGAGTTTCATTCTCGTATCTCCTTGTTGCAGCTCGATTACTGATCCCAGGCAATGTATTTTTGCATCTGCGAGCTGCTCAAACCCTGGAGAAAGCCTTTTGAATTCGCAATGCCTTCTGCGTCTTTACAAATGGTGATCCTAGGTTTTTGCCATCTTTGAGCAGTTTGCGAGAACAGTTATTAGCAGAAAATAAGACAAAACAATGCTGTGGTCTTACAGATCCAACCAGAGGTAAATGGACTCGAGTCCCAGTAACTCTTAGTTCAGTTCAGTATCCTCTCCTTTCGTCTGTATTTCCTGAATCAGCGTTATACACTCCTGCTGCTGGCGTCTCCTGTTAACACGGCAGGATATTATCAGACAATGCAACACAATCCCTGGCTGTACAGCGACCAACACATGAGCGACAATCCTATCCACGGAAGATTTTCACTGTTCGATACAATGTCCAGCCAGGATGTATCATCAGCAATCTTAAACATGTCTTTACATACTTCACGGTTTTTCCAGGCCATAATAGTGGCTTTGGAACTGTTTAACACGTTTCATTAACTTTGCCAAGTGTTCCGGTGGAGTGGGATGCCAAAGTCAAATCGCACCATGTACTGGTGAAGTTGCATCTTTAATGCATTTTCCACAGCAATATCTACTTGCCTCTGCTGATAAATGCAGAACGAAACCCATGCCCCAAGTCTTACAGTTTGGGCTGGGGTAAAGTACATGTTCCCATCCCGCTGGGACAATTCAGGTTGGCACTATACTGGTATTGCCATTGTATGGTGGTGACACAATACTCACCCTTCCCTCTATATGCAGATCGTACGGGGAAAATGCTGTCCCGCAATTACCTTCACGGTATAGCTACATGCTATCACATCCCACTTAAACCCGCACGCTTGGGCTGCATGTTCTGCCACATCGAAGGGACAAGTGAACGTGTCCCCGAACTTCAGCACATCTAGTTAGGCCTGGGGCTACCCATGTTGTCCCATCTACCCACGTCACATACGACGGGGCTTCATAGTAGCTGACGAAATGGTCTCCCTGATGTATTCCTACATTCTGTAATCGGAACAAAGGATTTGAGGTTATTTTCTCAGGCATGATTGGGTAATAACATAAAGTCACGCTGTTCTGGTAGACGGCATTCGTGCCTCACCGGGTATACCGGTACCAACCGCCTGACTTGGCACAGAGTCTGAGCTAGTTGGTAAATGCGCAGCGCCCTCAGAATGTCGATCAATTGCCCACGATGGGGGCTTTCCCTCAGCAATATTCTGCAGGTTCTTGTCAGGCTCGTTCCATTAACCAAGATGCGCACCTTACACGTATATTTAACGTCAGCAGGCTGCAGCTCGTTGGGGTGCCGCAGGGATCAGTGCTGGGGCCTTGGCTATTTACAATCTATATGAATGACCTAGGTGAAGAGACCGAGTGTAATGTATCAAAACGTGGTGGGACAGTAAGCTGTGAGGAGAAGACAAAATGTCTGCAAAGGGATATAGATAGACTAAGTGAGTGGGTAGTAAGGTGGCAGATGGAGTATAATGTGGGGAAATCTGAGATTATTAACTTTGGTAGAAAGAATAGAAAAACAAAATATTTTTTAAATGGTGAGAATCATTTAAATACTGGTGTTCAGACAGATTTGAGTGTTCTTGTGCAAAAATACACAGACAGCTAGCATGCGGGTGCAGCAAGCAAGTAGGAAGGCAAATGGCATATTGTCCTTTATTACAAGTGGGTTGGAGTATATGAGTAAAGACGTCTTGGTAGAATTGTACAGGACCTTGGTGAGACCACACCTGGAGTATTGTGCAAAGTTTTGGTCTCCTTATCGAAGGAAGGATATACTTGACTTGGAGGCGGTACAATGTACATTCTCTCGACTGATTCCTGGGATGAGAATGCTGTCTTACGTTAAGAGATTGTGTAGAATCCTCTAGGGTATTCTGTATGTTCTAGAGTTTAGAAAACTGAAAGGTGATATTGTTGAAACATACAGAATGCTTACAGGACATGACAGGTTGGCTGCAGGAAGGATATTTCCCGTGGCTGGAGAGTTTTCTTAGCAGACACCATAGCAACTAACTTCAAGGCTGAAGCTTATATTTTGCAGAACAAATGGTCTTCTGTGCATTACATTACAACAACAACTTGTATTTATTTGCATGAATTATATTAAAAATAGCTCTGCACTTGCATTTTTAACCTAAGATCTAATTCATTTGTGGATACACGATTTCGTTGCCATTATTGATCAAAGGCATTCGTAAAACCTGGACAATATTGAACCCTGTAATAGATTATGAACTGGAGGTGCCAAATCAGTTCATAACCAAAAACATGGCTCAAGTACCTCTCTAAAATAATGCATGTGTATACATACATAATTCAATTAACCAACTTATCAGCATAAGCAATTGTCTAAAATACACAACAAGATTACAAAGGTTTAAACGGATTTCAGCTCTAAATCCATAAAGGTGGGTGGAGCTGAGACAAACATACAGACACTCTCTTTTCTAAAGACAGGCTTTCGAGCAAACAACAAATTCATCATCTCCCTAAATATTCACTTTAGTTAGTCTTGCGACAAATGCACATTTTCCATGCAAACTTGGAATTTCAACATTCAAGCTTCTTTTAGTCAATTATATCCGATGTTTTTTTATTTTTTTCTGGACACAAACACTGACAACGTCAAGTGTCAGTTTCAACTTCCCCTTTAATCCCCGTTCCTTTAAAACCTTTTGAATTTGCAAAGACTTTTGCGTCACTAATAATTTGGTCAACCCATTTTTTCAGCCATCTTGGAGCAATGTTCATGCAGTTATTAGCAGAAAATGAGCCCCAATAAATGCTGTAGTCTTACAGACGCTGCAGTTTAGCAGCACTGAATCTTTGGCTGATATATGCCAGTACTTTTTAAAAACTATTAGGGTTTCTGCCTCTGCCACCCTTTCAGGCAGTGAGTTTCAAACCTCAAACACCCTCTGCGTGACAAGCGTCCCCTCAAATCCCAACTAAACCTCCTGCAACTGAGTTTGCATTATTTCCCCCTGATTGTCAACCCGTTGAAACGACTTCTTGAGCAAGTCCCTGAAGTCCTGCCACATAAAGATGTGGAGGAAGGGGTTGATGCAGCTGTTGATGCAGGCCAGGCCGCGGCTGAATGGGACACCCACCATCAGCGCCATGAGCCAGTCTTCGTCGTGTGGGTGGAGCAGCAGGGCGAGGATAGAGCAGATGTTGTAGGGCGCCCAGCACAGGAGGAAGGCCAGGATGATGGCGGCCTTGAACCTGAAGGGCTTGCTGCTGCTGGGCGCCCAAGCGGTTCCGCCTCAGCCGCAGACCGATGATGGTTCAGCTGGCGGTGATCACCAGGAATGGGAGGAGGAACCCAATGAGGAAGTTGGTGAGAGTCAGTGCTCGGTACCGGGCATCATGCAGGCTCTTTGCCTGCTCCGGCACCGCCCGGTCATCATCCTCTCCATGGTCCGTCATGTTCAGTGCCAGCCCCTCGCCCTCTAGCGGGTACTCGGTCACCCCGGGACACCAATTGTCGGAAGACGAACGATGGCGCACTCCCGATGGCAGCTGCTACCCGCATCCCCAGGCTGAGCAGGGTGGCCAGCCACAGGCCGCAGTGGTTCTGGGACCAGATGGGCAGGACCACCGAAAAGCAGCGGTCCACGCTGATGGAGGCCAGCGTAAAGACGTTGGCGTGCAGACAGAGCACCACCGCCCCATTGCTGAGCTTGCAGAGCAGCCAACCGAAGGGCCAGTGGTTGTCCAGGGCGATGTCAGTGATGTAAAGAGGGAGCAGCAGAGAGACGGTGAAGTCTGCCATGGCAAGGCTCTGCAAACAGACGGTCTCTCATGTACCTACATTTTGCACATTACTGTGAGAAGATGTACAAATTCCAGCTAACAAGTTAGACACCACGTACATAAATATAGCACTTCGAGAAATCGTACAAAATCCACACAATTCTTTCTGCACCACAGTCAGAAAGTATATAAAACACATATTAAAATATATACAAATACATATTATGGCTCCTTACCATTACGTAACCTCCTCCCATCATCTGATCAAAGTCCTTCTGCTGTGGCTGACATTTGCATGCCTGACCTGGCAATATCCATTCCGTCATTAGCAAACTGATATATGCTACCTGCACGGGTTAGAGGCAGAGTAAAGCTCCCGCTACACTGTCCCCATCAAACACTCCCAGGGCAGGTACAGCACGAGGTTAGATACAGAGTGAAGCTCCCTCTACACTGTCCCTATCAAACACTCCCAGGGCAGGAACAGCACTGGGCGAGACACAGGGTAAAGCCCCTTCTACACTGTGCCACCAGAAATAAACCCAGGGCAGGTGTTGTGTATCTGCATAGCATGCACGCCCATGTTCCACCACCAGGGAGCTCATCCCCTGAAGTCCCAAGGGATCCCAGCATCCCTTGGGAGCGTTGTACATAAGCCGGCCCCTGAGGCCTGTTCCTCAATCTGGAGTGTCTTATTAAAGAATGAGGTCACTGTTACTTTAATCTCCCTGTGTGCAGCCTCATCTGTGTTCGGAACACAAAAACTGGCGACGAAAATACGAATCCAACGCAAAGATGCAGCAAACTGTGGGCATCCTGGAGAAGTTCTCGGAGGGTGAGGACTGAGAAGTCTATGTCGAACCCTAGACCAGTACTTTGTAGCCAACGTGCTGGACGGAGAAGGGAGCGCTGCAAAAATGAGAGCGGTCCTCCTCACAGTCTGCAGGGCACCGACCGACAGCCTCATGTTGAATCTTGTGGCTCCGGCGAAACCCACAGATAAGTCATATGAGGAGCTGTGTACACTGGTTCGTGAGCATTTAACCCAAGCGAGAGTGTGCTGATGGCGTGGTATCGGTTCTACAAGTGCCAGCGATCTGAAGGTCAGGAGGTGGCGAGCTACATCTCTGAGGTAAGGCGATATGCAAGATAATGTGAGTTTCAGGGCTACCTGGAGCAAATGCTCAGAAACATTTTTGTACTGGGCATTGTCCATGAGACCATCCCACGAAAATGTTTGACGGTAGAGACACCGACCCTAAGTAAGGCCATTTTGATAGCACAGGCGTTTATGTCCACCAGTGAAAACACCAAACAAATCTCTCAGCACCCAAGTGCTAGCAATGTTCATAAATTAATTGGAACTGTGTTTGCGAGCAGAAATGTGCAGGGCAGAAACTACGAGTCTGCAACTGCTAGCAGGCCTCAGGTGACCCAGATGACTCAGAGTCCCCCAAAAAAGGATGAATGCAAGGCAATTCAGACCTTGTTGGCGTTGTGGAGGCTTCCATTCAGCCTATTCATGCCGTTTCAAAAGGTATGATTGAAAGAGCTGTGGAACAATGGGGCACCTCCAACGAGCTTGCAAACGAGCTGCAAGCTCTGCAAAACTTGCTAGCCACCACGTGGCAGCGGAAGATCTGTCCATTGTGGATCAAATCAATTTCGAGCCTCAGAGAGAGGAGGCGGATTTTGAAGTACACGGGGTGCACACATTTTCGACGAAATGTCCACCTATAGTGCTAAATGTAAAATTGAATGGCTTGCCCGTCGCCATGGAACTGGACACTGGTGCTCGCCAATCCATCATGAGTAAAAAGATGTTTGAGAGATTGTGGTGCAACAAGGCATTCAGACCAGCCCTGAGCCCCATCCACACAAAACCGATAACGTATACCAAAGATCTTAGCACTTGCTGGGCAGTGCCATGGTCAAGGCATAAACTGTCACTCTGGATTGTCCCGGACAATGGCCCCATACTGCTTGGAAGGAGCTGGCTGGCAAAATCCGCTGGAACTGGGATGACATCCGAGTGCTAGCACATGTCGACGAGGCCTCATTTACCCAGGTTCTGAACAAATTTCCTTCCCTTTTTGAGCCAGGCATTGGAAACTTTTGCGGGGCGAAGGTACAGATCCACTTGGTCCCAGAGGCACGACCCATTCACCACAAGGCGCGAGCGGTACCTCACATGATGAGGGAGACAGTGGAAATCGAGCTGGATAGGCTGCAACTCGGGGGCATCATCTCCCCAGTGAAATTCAGTGAGTGGGCCAGCCCGATTGTTCCAGTACTCAAAAGTGATGACATGGTCAGGATTTGCGGCAATTATAAAGTAACTATTAATAGTTTCTCGCTACAGGACCAATGCCCACTACCTAAGGCAGACGACCTATTTGTGACGCTGGCAGGAGGCAAGACATTCACCAAGCTCAACCTGACTTCGGCCTACATGACGTAGGAGCTGGGGTATTCTTCGAAGGGCCCTCACCTGCATCAACACGCACAAGGGACTGTTCAGCCACAACAGATGCCAGTTTGGAATTCGGTCGGCTGCAGCGATCTTCCAGAGAAACATGGAGAGCCTACTCAAGGTGGCACCATACACGGTGGTTTTTCAGGATGATATATTGGTCACGGGTCGGGACACTGCCGAGCACCTACAAAACCTGGAGGAGGTCCTCCAGCGACTGGATCGCGTAGGGCTGCGGCTGAAGAGGTTGAAATGCATCTTTATGGCAACAGAAGTGGAGTTTTGGGGGAGAAAGTTCGCGGCGGACGGCATTCGGCCCACAGACGCCAAGACAGAGGCTATCAGGAATGCGCCCAGGCCACAGAACGTCATGGAGCTGCGGTCGTTCCTGCGACTTCTCAACTATTTTGGTATCTTCCTACCGGCGTTAAGCACCTTTTTAGAGCCACAACATGTGTTATTGGGCAAAGCTGAGAACTGGTTATGGGGAAAAAAACAAGTAATTGCTTTTGAGAAAACCAGAAACATTTTATGCTCCAACAAGCTGCTTGTATTGTATAACCCATGTAAAAGACTTGTGCTAGCATGTGACGCATCGTTATACGGAGTCGGGTGTGTATTACAACAAGCTAATGTTGCGGGGAAGTTGAAAACTGTCGCCTGTGCTTCCGGGACCTTGTCTAAGGCCGAGAGGGCCTACAGCCTGATTGAGAAAGAGGCATTAGCATGTGTGTTCGGGGTAAAGAAAATGCATCAGTACCTGTTTGACCTCAAATTTGAACTGGAAACCGATCACAAGCCCCTCACATCCCTGTTCGTCAAAAACAAGGGGATAAATACTGCTGCCTCAGCCCGCATACAAAGGAGGGCACTCGCGCTATCAGCATATAACTATGCCATCCTCCACAAGCCAGGCATCAACAACAGTGCGGATGCTCTCAGTTGGCTACCATTGCCAACCACAGGAGTCGAAATGGCGCAGCCTGCAAACTTGTTGATGGTGGCACAGCCCGCAGACTTGTTGATGGTCATGGAAGCGTTTGAAAATGATAAATCACCTGTCACGCTCTGCCAGGTTAGGACTTGGACCAGCCAAGATCCTCTGCTGTCCCTAGTAAAAAAAACTGTGTACTGCATGGGAGCAGGGTCAGCATCCCTGTTGAAATGCAAGAGCCAATCAAGCCGTTCCAGCGGCGAAAGGATGAGCTGTCCATTCAGGCAGCCTGCCTGCTGTGGGCTAGTGCTCCCAAAAAAGGGCAGGGAGACGTTCATCTCGGCTCTACAGAGCACACACCCGGGTACAGCAATGATGAAAGCAAAAGCCAAATCCCACGTGTGGTGGCCTGGTATCGAATCTGACTTAGAGATTCCTGTGTACGGCAACGCAGTGTGTGTGCTCAGTTGAGCAAGGCACCCAGAGAGGCATCACTAAGTTTGTGGTCCTGGCCCTCCAGACCATGGTCGAGGATCCATGTCAATTATGCGGGCCCATTCCTCGGTAAAATGTTCCTGGTGGTGGTGGATGCTTTTTCAAATTGGATTGAATGTTAAATAATGTCGTGAGGCACTGCCACAGCCACCATTAAAAGCTTGAGGGCCATGTTTGCCACCCACGGTCTGCCTGACCTACTGGTCAGTGACAACGGGCAAAGTATCACCAGCGCCGAATTTAAAGAATTCCTGACCTGCAATGGGATCAAACATGTCACCTTGGCCCCGTTTAAACCAGCCTCCAATGGGCAGACAGAGCAGGCAGTACAAACCATCAAACAGAGTCTTAAACGAGTCACAGTCGGCTCACGCCATGCCCGCCTGTCCCGAGTACTGCTCAGCCACCACACAAGACCCCACTCGCTCACAGGGGTGCCCCCGGCTGAGCAACTCATAAAAAGGAGACTTAAAACCTGACTCTCGCTGTCGCTGCATGATCAGGTAGGGAGCAGGCGGCAGCAACAAAATGTAAAGTATGGTCGCGCCACTGTGTCACGGGAACTTGATGTGAATGACCCTGTGCATGTGCTAAACTATGGACAAGGTCCCAAGTGGATCGCAGGCATGGTGATAGCCAAAGGAGGGAATAGTGTGTTTTTATTCAAACTAGACAATGGACAAATTTGCAGAAAGCACCAGGACCAAATGAGGCTGAGGTTCACAGACTGCCCTGAACAACACACAGCCCAAACCACCTTTTTAGAGCCCACAACACACACCAAAAGGATCAACGACAACATGCCGGACCAGGAAATCGAACCCATCACGCCCAACAGCCCAGCAAGGCCAGGCTCACCTAGCAGCTCACCTAAACGGTGGCACAATTGAGGAAGAGTGGAGGACTTTTAAGGAGCTCTTTCATAGTGCACAACAAAAATATTGTCCAATGTAAAAGAAGGGCGGTAAGTGAAGGGATAACCAGCCGTGGATAACCAAGGAAATAAAGGAGAGTATCAAATTAAAAACTAAGGTGGCCAAGGTTAGTGGGAAACTCGAAGATTGGGAAAATTTTAAACGCAATCAAAGAGTGACTAAGAAAGCAATAAAGAAAGGAAAGATAGATTACGAAAGTAAACTTGCGCAAAACATAAAAACGGATAGTAAAAGCTTTTACCGCTATATAAAACGGAAAACAGTGACTAAAGTAAATGTTGGTCCATTAGAAGATGAGAAGGGGGATTTAATAATGGGAAATGTGGAAATGGCTGAGACCTTAAACAATTATTTTGCTTCGGTCTTCACAGTGGAAAACACAAAAATAATGCCAAAAATTGCTGGTCACGGGAATGTGGGAAGGGAGGACATTGAGATAATCACTAGGGAGGTAGTGTTGGACAGGCTAATGGGACTCAAGGTAGATAAGACCCCTGGTCCTGATGAAATGCATCCCAGGGTATTAAAAGAGATGGCGGAAGTTATAGCAGATGCATTCGTTATAATCTACTAAAATTCTCTGAAAGGTAAATGGAAAGTTGGCCTTCATTGCGAGAGGGATGGAGTAAAAAAGCAGGGAGGTCCTGCTGCAACTGTACAGGGTATTGGTGAGGCCGCACCTGGAGTACTGCGTGCAGTTTTGGTCACCTTACTTAAGGAATGATATACTAGCTTTGGAGGGGGTACAGAGACGATTCACTGGGCTGATTCCGGAGATGAGGGGGTTACCTTATGATGAAGATAGATTGAGCAGACTAGGTCTTTACTCGTTGGAGTTCAGAAGGATGAGGGGTGATCTTATAGAAACATTTAAAATAATGAAAGGGTTAGACAAGATAGAGGCAGAGAAATTGTTTCCACTGGTCGGGGAGACTAGAACGAGGGGTCACAGACTCAAAATACGGGGGAGCCAATTTAAAACCGAGTTGAAAAGGAATTTCCTCTCCCAGAGGGTTGAGAATCTGTGGAATTATCTGCCCAAGGAAGCAGTTGAGGCTAGCTCATTGAATGTATTCAAATCACAGATAGATAGATTTTTAACCAATAAGGGAATTAAGGGTTATGGGGAGCGGGCGGGTAAGTGGAGCTGAGTCCACGGCCAGATCAGCCATGATCTTGTTGAATGGCGGAGCAGGCTCGAGGTTCTAGATGACCTAATCCTGTTCTGAATTCTTATGTTCTTATGTTTATTCAGGAATTGTGCAAACTTGCAAAAATAGATTATGCTTACTCAGTGAAACAAACGTGAAAAACTAAAGCAATGGATAAATCAAACAAGTGGTACAAAATGGATGAAATGTTCACACAAGGTCTCACCAATTTTTCTAATCTCGAGAAAAAAGATCGTTCTCCGAAGTGAAATTGAGTTTTAGTGACGAGGAAGCTTCCTTTTTAGTTGAATCATTTGTTGTCTTTTTTAAACAAATTTCAGAATGATTGTCCAGGAAGATTTCACCGCAGTCTTCAGCTCTTCTCTGAATTTCCTGCATAAATACACGGGTTTTGAAAGCAACTCAAAAATGTTAACGTTGTGCCTGTCTCAGTGGCGATATATCCACGGTCTGTGCGGTCACCTCGGTAATAATTGATGCTTGATAGTCTGGTAGTTACGAAATACACGGCATTTGTCAGCCACAAAAATATAAAACTGCCCGATATAGCAAAGAGTAAAATGATGGATTTCCTTCGGCTTTCCATCTCTGAAATGGTCTCGTTCTCACTCTTGTTGCCTCGGAGTCCTCTGCTCGATCTACTGATGTCTAAAATACGTCTGATTGTCAAATAATTTAACAAGGCAATTAAAGAAAAGTGAAGCCATACGCCCAGGCATTGTGAAACCAGATGTGCACTAAATCTGCAGGTGATGAAATAAAAGCCACACTTGTCCGGCCGCCCCACTGCACCTCGTTAATTACGTACTGAGGATCAAATGCAAAGAAAATAGGGATGTTCTTTAAAAAGATTACAATTGTTAAAGTTGGTACAACCGCGGCCGCATTTCTCACGGTGCAATACTTTATTTTAAACGTCTGGCAGCAGATAAACACAAATCGGTCAAATGTGAAGGAGACGGTGAACCAAACAGACAATTCGAGGGTTACAGCAGTCACATATCGAATGAAATTACACGCGGGAGTGAGGGGCAGGAGGGAAACTGGGAAGCGATAATTGAAATAATCATACACTAATACGACAATGATCATGATCAGTAGATCTGCAGTTGCCATGGTCGCCATGTAGACAGAGATACACTTGGAAAGGCCGCAATTTCCTCGGGAGGGAATCAGAATTGTCACCAAGTTCGCTGTCAGTAAAAGGGAGCAGGGAAATAATGTTAGGCTGTCTGATTGAAATAGAAACACAGTTACCTGTTAAGAACATTTTACTCCAGTCAGGGCGAGTATCAACACGGAGCAGTGTGAGAACAAGATTTGGACTGGAGCCATTATCTGGGCAAACGACCCACACATTTTAATGAGCTGCTGCAGTGCTCACTCTGCCTGGGGTGGCAAGACGGTCTGGAAATCCTGGTGTTCGAGCTTCAGGGAACACAGTCACTGAAATAAAGTTATTGGTTTAAAGGACACGCAGAAAATGCAGACACACAGTTCTGACATGTTTCCTGTCACTTCCAATAGTGTAAGTCAGCCAACTAGAAAATTGGTCACATTATCCTGTAGGGTTATGGTTAACAACCAATTAACAACACACATGTTACAATGACACACCGGGGATATTGACGGCTGCGAGAATCGGGTAGAAAATATCTTTGATCAGTAGAATTGCTGGTCGCCCCATCTCCTGTGAGAATGGAGCGTTTCTTTCGGAGCTGAAAGACACTGACTGAAGCACGGCTCAGGCAATGGAATAGAACCGATATTTATCCACGCGTCAATTACCCAGGGAGTAAATTGGATGAAATCGTCATTATCATTAGTGCAGACATTGAACAAATAAACTCGATCGGTTGGATTTTTATCTGGTACGTCAGATTAATACACAACAACATTGAATAGTAATATCTGTGTACACGATCAGTTTCTTGGTAAATTAAATCTGTTTGATACAAAAGAAACTTTTAAAGCATGCCCACTTGCGCGAGTGTGCTGTCAGAAATTATCTCACTTTGAAGAATCTTCACAGACCAGTGCAAGTGGTGGAATCTTACAATTTCCAACGGACCATGAGCAGTATTGTGTTTGTGCTTCCCACATACACTCCCACACACACACACACTCCCTCCCCCAAATACACACCCCCCATACACAAACATCCCCCCCCACACACACACACTCCCCCCCACACACATACACACTCCCCCCACACACACACACACACCCCCCCCCACACACACACATTACCCCCACACACATATACACACTCCCCCCACACACACACACTGCCCCCCCCACACACACACACTCCCCCGCACATACACACACTCCCCCCCACACACACACATACACTCCCCCCCCACACAGAAACACACTCCCCCCACACACACACACACTCACCACCAACACACACACACTCCCCCCAACACACACACACTCCCCCCCTACACACACACTCACACACCCTCCCACACAGACACACACACACCCACACACACACACTCCCCCCCCCACACACTCACACTCCCGCCCACACACACACACTCACACTACCCCCCACACACACACAAACTCCCCTCCCCACTCACACACCCACTCCCCACACCCCCACACACAAACACTTCCCCCCCACACACACACACACACACTCCCCCCACACGCACACACACACACCCCCACCATACACAGACACTCACCCCACACACAGACATACAATCCCCCCACACACACACACACACTCGCCCCCACACATTCACACTCCCACTCCCACACACACACACACTCTTCCCCACACGCACACACACACCCGCCACATACACACACTTCCCCCCCACACATTCACATTCCCTCCCACACACACACACCCCCACACAAACACACTCAGACTACCCCCACATACACACACAAACTCCACTCCCCACTTGCGCACACACTCCCCACACACCCACACCCACACACTCCGCCCCACACACACACACACACACTCCCCCCCCACATACACACACACACAAACACCACACACACACACTCCCCACCCCCCACACACACACACTCCACCCCCACACAAACACACTCTCCGCACAAACACACACACACTCCCCCACCACACACAGACACTCACCCCACACACAGACATACAATACCCCCCACACACACACACTCTCCCCAACACACACACACTCCCCCCCACACACACACACTCCCCCTCCACACACACACACACACACTCTCCCCCCACACACACACACACACACTCCCCCCCCACACAAACGCACTCCCAGCACACACACACTCCCCCCCCACACACACACACACTCCCATCCAAAAACACACTCCCGTCCCACACACACACTCCCTCCCCACACACACACTCCCCCCACACACACACACTCTTCCCCCACACACACACTCCCCCCCACACACACACTCCCCCCGCACACACACACACACACACACTCCCCCCTACACACACACACATACACTCCCCTCCCCTCACACACACACTCCCCCCACACACACACAATCCCCCCCACACACACAAATCGCCCCCCCACACACACACACTCACCACACACACACTCCCCCCTACACAAACACACACACACACACCCACACACAAACACGCACACTCCCCCCCACCATTCACACACACTCCCCCTCACACACACTCACACTCCCCCCCACACACACACACACTCCCCCCCCCCACACACACACACGCACTCCTACCGCAAACACACACTCTCTCTCCCTAGACATACCCCCCCCCAACACAGTCACAGTACCCCTCCCACACACACACACTCCCCCCCACACACACACTCCCACCCACACACTCACACACAGACTACCCACACATAAACAACACACAGACACTCCCCCCCGACACACACGAACTCTCCCCCACACACACACACTCCGCCCTCACACACACGCACACACACACTCCCCCCCCACACACACACACTCTCCCCACACACACACACACTCCCCCCCACACATACAAACTCCCCCCCACACATACACACGCCCCCCACACACATACACTCCCCCACACACGCACACACTCTCCCACACCCAGATACACACTCCTCCCAAACACACACACACACAAACTCCCCCCACACAGACACACTCCCCCACCCACGCACACACTCCCCCTACAGACACACACTCCCGCCCACACGCACACACACTCCCCCCCCACACACACGCACTCCCATCCCCACACACACACCCTCGCCCCCCACACACACACTCCCCCTCCACACACACACTCCCCCACCCCCACACACACACACTCCCCCCCACACAAACACACATCCCCCACACACACACACTTCCCCCACACACACACACACATTCCCCCCCCACACACACACAGACACACTTCCCCCTCACACACACCCCACACACACATACACTCCCCCCCACACACACACACTCCCCCCCACACACACACTCACTCCCCCCACACAAACACACACACTCCCCCCGAAACACACACACTCCCCCCGTCACACACACACACACACCCCCCACACACAGACATACTCCCTCCCACACACTCTCACTGCCCCCCCACACACACACACACTTCCCCCCACACACACACTCACTCCCCCCCACACACACCCTCCCCCCCCACACACACACTCCCCCACCCCCCCACAAACACACTCTCTCCCCGCACACAGACACACACACACATACACGCACACACATCGCACCCCCCCACCCAACCACACACTCCACCTGCCACCCCTCCATTGATGGTATTGGTAGAGTGAGGGCTTTGTCGGGCCATGAGGTTACAGCCTGTGAAGGAATACAATTCTGTTGCTGCTGATGGTCCACAGCGCCTTTTGAGTTGCTAGATCTGTTCTGAATCTATCCCATTTAGTGCCACACAGCACGATGGAGGCTGTCCTCAGTGTGAAGATGGGACTTTGTCTCCACAATGAATGTGAGGTGATCAGTGCTACCAATCCTGTTATGGGCAGATGCTTTGGTGAGGATGACGTCAAGTAGGTTTCTCCCTCGTGTTGGTTCTCTCACCACTTGCTACAGGCCCAGTCTGACAGCTATGTCCTTCAGGACTCGGCCAGCTCGTTCAGCAGCAGTGATACCGAGCTTGTCTTCGTGATGGACATTGAAGTCCCCACCCAGAGTACGTTCTGTGTCCTTGCTACCTTCAGTGCTTCTTCCAAGTGGTGTTCAACATGGAGGAGTACTGATTCATAGAATCATAGAAACATAGAAAATAGGTGCATGAGTAAGCCATTCAGTTGATCATTCCCTTAGTACCCCTTTCCTGCTTTCTCTCCAAAGCCCTTGATCCCTTTAGCCATAAGGATCATATCTAACTCCCTCTTGAATATATCCAATGAACTGGCATCAACAACTCTCTGCAGCAGGGAATTCCACAGGTTAACAACTCTCTGAGTGAAGAAGTTTCTCCTCATCTCAGTTCTAAATGGCTTACCCCTTATCCTTAGACTGTGTCCCCTGGCTCTGGACTTCCCAACATCGAGAACATTCTTCCCACATCTAACTTGTCCAGTTCCGTCAGAATCTTATATGTTTCAATGAGATCCCCTCTCATCCTTCTAAACTCCAATGTATAAAGGCCCAGTTGATCCAATCTCTCCTCATATGTCGGTCCCACCATCCTGGAAATCAGTCTGGTGAACCTTCGCTGCACTCCCTCAATAGCAAGTACGTCCTTCCTCAGATTATGAGACCAAAAGTGAACACAATATTCCAGGTGAGACCTCACCAAGGCCCTGTACAACTGCAGTAAGACTTCCCTGCTCCTATATTCAAATCCTCTAGCTATCAAAGCCAACATACCATTTGCCTTCTTCACCGCCTGCTGTACCTGCATGCCAAATTACAATGACTGATGAATCATGACACCCAGGTCTCGTTGCACCTCCCATTTTCATAATCTGCCGCCATTCAGGTAATATTTTGCCTTCTTTTTTGCCAGCAAAGTGGATAACCTCACATGTATCCACATTATACTTCATTAGCCATGCATTTGCCCACTCACCTAACCTGTCCAAGTCACCCTGCAGCCTCTTCGCATCCTCCTCACAGCTCACACCGCCACCCAGTTAAGTGTCATCTGCAAACTTGGAGATATTGCACTCAATTCCTTCATCTAAATCATTGATGTGTATTGTAAATAGCTGGGGTCCCAGCACTGAGCCCTGCGGCACCCCACTAGTCACTGCCTGCCATTCTGAAATGGACCCGTTTATCCCAACTCTGTGCTTCCTGTCTGCCAACCAGTTCTCTATCCACGTCAGTACATTACCCCCAATACTATGTGCTTTGATTTTGCACACCAATCTCTTGTGTGGGACCTTGTCAAAAGACTTTTGAAAGTCCAAATACACCACATCCACTGGTTCTCCCTTGTCCACTCTACGAGTTACCTCCTCAAAAAATTCCAGAAGATTTGTCAAGCAAGATTTCCCTTTCAAAAATCCATGCTGACTTGGACCGATCCTGTCACTGCTTTCCAAATGCGCTGCTATTTCTTCCTTAATAATTAATTCCAACATTTTCCCCACTACTGATGTCAGGCTAACCGATCTATAATTACCCGTTTTCTCTCTCCCGCCTTTTTAAAAAGAGATGTTACATTAGCTACTCTCCAGTCCACAGGAGCTAATCCAGAATCGATAGACTGTTGGAAAATGATCACCAATGCTTCCACTCTTTCTCGGGCCACTTCCGTAAGTACTCTGGGATGCAGACTATCAGGCCCCGGGGATTTATCCGCCTTCAATCCCATCAATATCCCAAAGACAATTTCCTGCATAATAAGGATATCCTTCAGTTCCTCCTTCTCACTGGACCCTCGGTCCCCTCGTACATTCGCAAAGTTATTTGTGTCTTCCTTCGTGAAGACAGAACCAAAGTATTTGCTAAGGGAGGACAGCCGGTGGTAATCAGCAGGTGGATTCCTTGCCCATGCTTGACCTGAAGCTATGAGACTTCCTGGGATCCGGAGTCAATGTTGAGGATTCCCAGGGCCACTCCCTCCCTTCTGACTATATACCACTGTGCTGTCACCCCTATCCTGCCGGTGGGACAGGACATACCCAGGGATGGTGATGAAGGAGAAAACTTACAGGCCCACCGAGCTTTATATCATCAGGTCCCCTCATCCAAATCATTGATATAGATTGTCCGCATTCCAGTCATGAGACTCCCAAAGCAAGCGCTCTACTCGGAGCTCCTTCACGGCAAACGAGCCAAAGGTGGGCAGAGGAAACATTACAGCGACCAACCTCAATGCCTCCCTGATAAAGTGCAACATCCTCACCGACACCTGGGAGTCCCTGGCCAAAGACCAGTCCGCAGAAGTGGAGGAAATGCATCCGGGAGGGCGCTGAGCACCTCGAGTCTCGTTGCCGAGAGCGTGCAGAAACCAAGCGCAGGCAGCAGAAGGACTCGTGCGGCAAACCAGTCCCACCCTCCCCTTCCCTCAACCAATGTCTGTCCCACCTGTGACAGGGACTGTGGCTCACATATTGGACTGTTCAGCCACTTAAGGCCTCATTTTTAGAGTGGAAGCAAGTCTTCCTTAATTCCGAGTGACTGCCTATGATGATAGATTGTAAATAGCTGGGGCTCTAGCACCGAACCTTGCGATACCCCACTAGTTACAGTCTTGGAAATATATCGGCCGTTCCTTCATCGTCGCTGGGTCACAGTCCTGGAACTCCCTCCTTAACAGCACTATGGGAGCACCTTCACCACACGGACTGCAGCGGTTCAAGAAGGTGGCTCATCGTCACCTTCTCAACGGGTGATTAGGGATGGGCAATAAATGCCGGCCTTGACGTTCACAGCCCATAACAAAAGGTCTTTCTGTTCCTGCAATCCCTTTAAAATTGCAGCATTTCGTTTATCTATCTCCTCGTTCTTCCGACCAAAGCCCCTCTCCTCACACTTGCACCATTTACGACAATAAGTGTCTCTGAAAATCGTCATCCTCGCCCCGTTTCTCCATCATCCTGAACTTTCCCTTTGCTTCAAATCCGTCGCAATCCAGAACAACCAAACACTGGTCCTCGCGATACGGGTGAGGGACACACCATATCCACATATTCTAGCCAGGGGGCCAGGCTCCGGACCCGAGGATGAATCCTGTGCCTGGTGAGACAACAAACTCGCATGAGGTTAAAGAACGGCAGAGGTTGCACAAGACTGGGGCTTGTGTCTCTGCGTGATTACAAGGTTGAGTGGCGATCTGATCAAGGTGTTTCAGACAATTGACGATTTTGACAGGGCAGATAGAGAGAGAAACTATTTCGACTGATATGGGGGAGGGAGTCCAGAACAAGGGTGCGTAACCTTAAAATTAGAGTTCAGGGGGTCATAGAACCAGAGAAAGTTACGGCACGGAAGGAGGCCATTCTGGCGCATCGTGTCTGCGCCGGACGACCAAGAGCTACCCAGCCTAATCCCACTTTCCAGCTCTCGGTCCGTAGCCCTGCGGGTTACGGCACTTCAAGTGCAAATCCAGGTACTGTTTAAATGTGGTGAGGGTTTCTGCCTCGACCACCCTTTCAGGCAGTGAGTTCCACCGCAGACCCCCACCGCCCTTTGGGTGAAGACATTTCCACTCAAATCCCCTCTAAACCTCCCCCCCAATTACTTTCAATCTCTGCCCCCTGGTTGTTGACCCCTCTGCCAATGGGAAACAGGTCCGTCCTATCTTGTTACAGTTATACAGGGTATTGGTGAGGCCACACCTGGAATACTGCGTGCAGTTTTGGTTTCCAGATTTAGGAAAGGATATACTTGTTTTGGAGGCAGTTCAGAGGAGGTTCACTCGGTTGATCCCAGGAATGAGGGTGTTGACTTATGAGGAAAGGTTGAGTATGTTGAGCCTCTACTCATTGTAATTCAGAAAAATGAGAGGTGATCTTATCGAAACGTATACGATTATGAGGGGGCTTGACAAGGTGGATGCAGAGAGGATGTTTTCACTGATGGGGGAGACTAGAACTAGGGGGCATGATCATGGAATAAGGGGCCGCCCATTTAAAACTGAGATGAGAAGGAATTTCTTCTCTCAGAGGGTTGTAAATCTATGTAATTCACTGCCTCAGAGAGCTGTGGAAGCTGGGTCATTGAATACATTTAAGGCAGAGAGAGACAGTTTCTTAACCGATAAGGGTATAAGGGGTTAGGGGGAGCGGGCTGGGAAGTGCACCTGAGTCCATGATCAGATCAGCCATGATCATATTAAATGTTGGAGCAGGCTCGAGGGGCCGAATGGCCGACTCCTGCTCTTTTTTCTTATGTTCTTATGTTATCCCCTCGATAAACACGGCGTCTGAGTAGTACATAGCAACATCCCATAAACAGCAACTGAAATAGGTAAGTGGTGAACCTGGCCATTTTGCTGTTGATTGAGGGAGAAATGTTGCCTGGACACCAGGAAAGAGAGATTCCCATTTTCAGAGCTGCTCTCACAGCCTGGGGGTCATGCCAAAGCCCTTGACAGCCAATCAGCTACTTTGGAAGAGTAGTCACTGCTGTATTGTGGGAAACGCAGGAATCAAATTCGGCTCTGCCTGTTGGCATTGAGATAATGGCCAGATAATCTGTGATTTAGTGATGTTGGTTGGGGAAAACAGATTGGACCCAGGGAGAAATTCCTGGTCTTCATCCAAAAGTGCCACAGTTACTTTTACATCAATCTGAGCGGGCAGATGAGACCTTGATTTTAGCGTCTCTTCTGAAAGACGGCCCCTCCGGCAGTACGGCACCCCCTCAGCACTGCCCCTCCCTCAGTACTGGACCTCCGACAGTGCAATTCTACCTCAATACTGCCCCTCCGACAGTGCGGTGCTCCCTCAGTACTGCCCCTCCAACAGTGTGGCGCTCCCTCAGTACTGCCCCTCCGACAGTGCGGCGCTCGCTCAGTACTGCCCCTCTGACAGTGCGCCGCTCCCTCAGTACTTTCCCTCCGACAGTGCAGCACTCCATCAGTACTGCCTCTCTGACAGTGCTGCATTTCCTCAGTACAGCCCCTCCGACAATGCGGTGCTCCCTCAGTACCTCCCCTCTGACAGTGCAGCACGCCCTCAGTACTGCCCCTCCGACAGTGCGGCACTCCCTCAGTACTGCCCCTCCGACAGTGCAGCACTCCCTCAGTACTGCCCCTCTGACAGTGCGGCACTCCCTCAGTACAACCCCTCCGAATGTGCTGCACTCCCTCAGTACTGCCGCCTCCGAGAGTGCGGCACTCCCTCAGTACTGGCCTTCTGACAGTGCTGCGTTCCCTCAGTACAGCCCCTTTGAAAGTGCTGCGCTCCCTCAATACCGCACCTCCGACAGTGCGGCACTCCGTCAGTGCAGCCCGTCCGACACTGCGGCCCTCCCTCAGTACTGCCCTCCGACAGTGCGGCACACCCTCAGTACCGCCGTCCGACAGTGGAGCGCTCCCTCATTACTGCCCTCCGACAGTGCGGCACTCCCTCAGTACTGCCCTCCGACATTGCGGCGCTCCCTCAGTACTGCCCCTCCGACAGTGCGGCACTCCCTCAGTACTGTGCCTCCGACAGTGCGGCACTCCCTCAGTACTGCGCCTCCGACAGTGCGGCACTCCCTCAGTACTGCCCCTCCGACAGTGCGGCACTTCCTCAGTACTGCGCCTCCGACAATGTGACACTCCCTCAGTACGCAGGTACAGCGAGTAATCTGGAAGGCAAATGGAATGTTGGCCTTTATTGCAAGGGGGATAGAGTCTAAAAGCAGGGAAGTCATGCTACAACTGTCCAGGATATGGGTGTGGCCACAACTGGAGTACTGCGAACCGTATTGGTCACCATATTTAAGGAAGGATCTACTTGCATTGGAGGCAGGTTAGCGAAGGTTCTCTAGATTTTTTCTGGAGATGAAGTGGTTGACTGATGCAGATGGGTTGACCAGGATGGGCTTTTACTCATTGGAATTCAGAAGAATGCGAGGTGATCTTATTGAAACATATGATATAATAAGTGGGATCAATAAGTTGAATGCAGAGAGGATATTTCCACAGAATAGGGGAAACTAAAACTAGGGGACATAGTCTCAGAACAATGGCCCGCCCATTTAAAACTGAGATGAGGAGGAATTTCTTCTCTCAGAGGGTTTTAAATCTATCCACCGAAGGAGATAATTCAGCAGGGGACCAAAAACATCTTCAAAGAGGTAGGTTTTAGGGACCGTCTTAAATGAGGAATGAGAAAGGCAAAGAGGTTTATGAAGGGAGGTCCAGAGCTCGGGGCCCAGGCAGCTGAAGGCACGGCCACCGATGGTTGAGCGATTATAATCAGCGGGTGCGCACAAAGACAAAAGGAGGAGAGCAAAGATCTTAGAGGGGTGTTGGGGATGGAGGGATTACAAAGATAGGGAGGGGTGTAGGGGCTGGAGGAGGTTATCAAGATAGCGAGGGGTGTAGGACTGGAGGAAATTAGAGAGATAGGGAGGGGTGTCGGTGCTGGAGGAGGTTACAGAGATAGGGATGATTTTCTAGACTAATATGTCAAGGAGCCAACGAGAGGGCAGGCTATCCTAGATTGGGTGATGTGTAATCAGAAAGGACTAATTAGCAATCTTATTGTGCGAGGCACCTTGGTGAAGAGTGAACATAATATTGTAGTCTTCTTTATTAAGATGGAGAGTGGCACAGTTAATTCAGAGACTATTGTCCTGAACTTAAGGAAAGGTAACTTTGACGGTATGAGACGTGAATTGGCTAGAATAGACTGGCGAGTGATACTTAAAGGGTTGACGGTGGATAGGCAATGCCAAACATTTAAAGATCACATGGATGAACTTCAACAATTGTACATCACTATCTGGGGTAAAAATAAAACAGGGAAGGTGGCTGAACCGTGGCGAACAAGGTAAATTAAGGGTAGTGTTAAATCCAAGGAAGAGGCATATAAATTGGCCATAAAAAGCAGCAAACCTTGGAGAATTTTATAATACAGCACAGTATGACAAAGGGTTTAATTAGGAGGGTGAAAATGGAGTATGATAGGAAGCTTGCCGGGAACATAAAAACTGACTGCAAAAGCTTGTATAGATATGTGAAGCGAAAAAGATTAGTGAAGACAAACGTAGGTCCCTTGCAGTCAGATTCAGGTGAATTCATAATGGGAAACAATGAAATGATGGACCAGTAAAACACATACTTTGGTTCTGTCTTCACGAAGGAAGACACAAATAACCTTTCGGAAATATTAAGGGACCGAGGGTCTCGTGAGAAGGAGGAACTGAAGGAAATCATTATTAGGTGGGAAATTGTGTTTGGGAAATTGATGGGATTGAAGGCCGATAAATCCCCAGGGCCTGATAGTCTGCATCCCAGAGTACTTAAGGAAGTAACCCCATAAATAGTGGATGCATTGGTGATCATTTTCCAACAGTCTATCGACTATGGATTGGTTCCTATTGACTGGAAGGTAGCTAATGTAACAACACATTTTAAGAAGGGAGGGAAAGAGAAGACGGGTAATTCTAGACCGGTTAGCCTGACATCAATAGTGTGGAAATTGTTGGAATCAATTATAAAAATGAAATAGCAGGACATTTGGAAAGCAGTGATGGGATTGGTCCAAGTCAGCATGGATTTATGAAAGGGAAATTCTGCTTCACAAAACTTCTAGAATTGTTTGAGGATGTAACTAGCAGAGTGGACAAGGGAGAACCAGTGGATGTGATGTATTTGGACTTTCACAAGGCTTTTGACAAGGTCCCACACAAGAGATTGGCATGCAAAATTAAAGCATATGGTATTGGGGTGATGTACTGACGTGGATAGAGAACTGGTTGGCAGACAGGAAGCAGATGGTCGGGATAAACGGGTCCATTTCAGAATGGCAGGCAGTGACTCGTGGAGTGGCTCAGGGCTCAGTGCTGGGACCCCAGATTCTTACTATAAACATTAATTATTTGGATGAGGGAATTGAGTGTAATATCACCATGTTTGCAGATGACACTAAGCTGGGGGCAGTGTCAGCTGTGAGGAGAACCCTAAAAGGCTGCAGGGTGACTTGGACAGGTTTGGTGAGTGGGCAAACGAGTGGCAGATGCAGTATAATGTGGATAAATGTGAGATTATCCACTTTGGTGGCAAAAACTCGAGGGCAAAATATTATTTGAATGGCGGCAGATTAGGAAAAGGGGAGGTGCAATGCGCCTTTGGTGTCACGGTACATCAGTCTTTAAAAGTTGATATGCAGGTACAACAGGCAGTGAAGAAGGCAAATGGTATCTTGGCCTTAAAAGTTAGGGGATTTGAGTATAGGAGCAGGGAGGTCTTCGTGCAGTGGTACTGAGCCTCAGTGAGGCCTCACCTGGAATATTGTGTTAAGTTTTGGTCTGCTAATCTGAGGAAGGACGTTCTTGCTCTTTAGGCAGTGCACCAGACTGATTCCTGGGATGGCAGGACTGACATATGAGGAGAGGCTGGATCGATTGGGCCTGTATTCACTGGATTTTAGAAGAATGAGAGGGCATCTCATAGAAACATGTAAAATTCTGATTGGATTGGACAGGTTAGATGCAGGAAGAATGTTCCCGATGTTGGGGAAGTCCAGAACCAGGCGACATCGTCTAAGGATAATGGGTCAGCTATATAGGACTGAGATGAGGAGAAACTTCTTCACTCAGAGAGTTGTTCAACTGTGGAATTCCTTACAGCAGAGAGTTGTTGATGCCAGTTCATTGGATATATTCAAGAGGGAGTTAGATATGGCCCTTATGGATAAAGGGATCAAGGGGTATGGAGAGCAAGCAGGAAAGTGGTACTGAGGTGAATGATCAGCCATGATCTTATTGAAGGTGGTGCAGGCATGAAGGGCCGAATGGCCTACTCCTGCTCCTATTTTCTATGTTACTATGTTTCTATAAGTTTGACTGTTGTGCCGAGTTGAGGCTGACACAGACTCTAAAGAGGTTACAGCTATATTTTGCAGAGAATGGAAGATGCCTCGACATTTTCAACTTGTATCTTTATTCATTTCTAAGCAATATCCAATACATGCTGTGCACGTAAAATTGCATCTGAATACTATCTAAATTTAGGTATTTAATTGGCTGTTCCAGTTAGATCTCCGGTCAATCATAATGCTCCAGGATGTTGTCGGTTGGGGATTCGGTGATGGGAATGACATTGAATGTCAAAGGGTTGGCGGGGCAGGTGGGAGCGGGGGGGGGGGGGCGAGGGGGGCGGTGGTGGAGCTGTTCAAATCTCTTTTTTTGGAAATTGTCATTGCCAGATACTGCTATGGTGCAAATGTTACTTGCCACTTATCAGATCAATCCTGAATGTCGTCGAGGGCTTGCTGCATGCAGGCATGGATGGCTTCATTTTCTGAGGATTTGCAAATGGATCTCAACACTTTAATCATCAGGAAACATCCCTACTTCTGACCATATTTTGAAGAGAAGGTCTTTGATGAAGCAGCTTTAGATGGATGGGCCTAGGACACTGCCCTGAGGAACTCCTGAAACGATGTCCTGAGGCTGAGATGTTTTACCTCCTGCAATCACAATCATCTTCCTTTCTGTTGGTATGACTCCAGCCGGTGCAGATGTTTTCCCCTGATTAACATTGATTTTAATTCTACTAATGTTACGTGATGCACTTGATGACAAGGGAAGTCAATTTGACCTCACCTCTGGACTCAGCTATTTTTGTCCATGTTTGAAACAAGGCTGTAATGGAGTGTGGAGACAAATTACCTTTGCAGAGCTCAAAGTGAGCATCGGTGAGCAAAGGCCCCTCGATGGCACTGTCGAATACACCTTCCATCAATTTGTTGAAGATTGAGATGTTTGGATTGGTTGTTTGGATTGTTTTTTCCTGCTTTTTGTGGACAGGACATACCTGGGCAGATTTCTACATTGTCGGCTGATGTCAGCATTGTAGCTGTACTGGAACAGCTTGGTTAGAGGCGGGCTAGTTTTGCAGAACGGGTCTTCAGCACTAGAACTGGATTTTGTCGATCCCAATAGCATTTGCTCTATCCAGTGTGCTCTGTCATTTCTTGATATCACATGGAATGAATCGAATTGGCTAAAGACTGGCTTCTCTTATTATGGTGACCACCAGATGTGACTGATATGGTTCATCCACAAGGCACTTTTGACTGAAGATGTTTGCTTCCGCCTTGTCTATTGCGCTCATGTGCTGGGCTCTGCCATCATTGAGGATTATATGTCGATTGAACTTTTGTGCTTCAAATTGCAGTAAGCATAGATTCAAATATTACAGCACCCTCTATAAGGCATCGCGGACCTCTGTGAACACAACAACCAACTGTGTATCTCATTAACCCATCCCATTGAGGGATTGAAGATTGAACAGCACAGATTCTAAAACAGGAAGTGTAAGTTAGAAAAGTGTCAAATCAGTGATTGAAAGCGAAATAAAGAAATGGAAAAAATATTGAGAGGGAGAACATCGAGCCTCAAAGAACGATACATTAATATTTTTTAATGTTTGTTTTAAAAATAATTCCATCAACAACTAAAATCTGAAAGTTTGTGACTCCACTTTCAACAATGTTAATTATCAGTGTCAGAGAGGTTGTTCATGTTAATTTTTTGATGAAAGTCAACTCATGGTTAACAAAATCTAATCGAGTTTGTGAGGTTGTAACTAGCAAGGTAGATAAGGGGAAAGAGTGCATGTATTGCAATTGGATTTTCAAAACGCTTTTGATAAATTGCCACACAAGAGGATATTATGCAACATTATCCGTTTTTTAATAGGGGGTAATCTACTTGCATGTATTGAGTTTTGCTTAACGGAAATAAGACTCATGATAGGAATAAAAGGATTTTCAAAAATGTTGGCAGGCTGTAATGAGTGGGATACCGCAGGGATCAGTGCATGGGCTGCAGGTGTTTATAATCTACATCAATGGTTTACATTAGGGGAACGAATGTAACAAATTCAAATTTGCTGACGAGTCAAAACTAGGTGGGAAACTAAGTTGTGAGGAGATGCAATGTGACTGCAAATAGATATAGACAATTTAAGTGAGTGCGCAATGACAGGCCAAATGGAAAATAATGTGACTTAAATGTGCACTTGTGCACTTTGGTAGGAATAAGAGAAAAACAGAACATTTTATAAATGGTAAGAGATTGGGATATATTGGTATATGGAGCAACCTGAGAGTCCTTATACACGAATCACACAAAGTTAACATGCAGGTGCAGCAAGCAATTACGAAAGAAAACAGTATAGCAGCCGTCATTACAAAACGATTGGTGAATAAAGTAAATAATTTTTCTTGCGATTTTGTAACTTCTTGGTGGGAATATACGTGGAGTAATTTGTACAGTTGAGGTATCCTTACGGAATAGAAACATAGAAAAATAGAAAATATTTGCAGGAGTAGGCCATTCGGCTCTTCGAGCCTGCATCACCATTCAATATGATCATGATGATCATGCACCTTCAGGACCCATTTCTGCTTTCTCTGCATACCCCTTGATCTCTTTATCCATAAGGGTCAAATCTAATTCGCTTTTGAATATATCTCAACAGCTTTCTGTGGTACAAAATTCAACAGGTTCACAATTCTCTGGGTGAAGAAGGCTCTCCTCATCCCGGGCCTAAATGGCTTACCCTTATCCTTAGACTGTGACCCCTGGTTCTGGACTTCCACAACATCAGGAACATTCTTACTGCATCTAACCTGTCTAGCCCCTTCAGAATGTATGTGTTTCTATCAGATCCCCATTTATTCTCCTAAATTCCAGTAAATATAAGCCTAGTCGATCCAGTCTTTCTTTATATGTCAATTCTGCCATCCCGGGAATCAGTCTAGTGAACATTCCATGCACTCCTTCAATAGTAAGAACGTCCTTTCTCAGATTAGGAGACCAAAACTGAATGCAATATTGAAGGTGTGGCCTCACCAATGACCTGCACAACTGCAATATGACTTCCCTGCTCCTATACTCAAATCCTCTCGCTATGGAGGCCATCATGCCATTTGCCTTCTTCACTGCCTGCTGTACCTACATGCCAACTTTCAATGACTGATGCACCATGATACCCAGGTCTCGTTGTACCTCCCCTTTTCCAAATCGGTCACAATTCAGATAATATTCTGCCTTCCTCTTTTTGCCACCGAAGTGGTTAACTTCACATGTATCTACATTATACCGGATCTGCCATGCATTTGCCCACTTACCTAACCTGTCCAATTCAGCCTGCAGCCTCTTAGCCTTCACCTCACAGCTCATACTGCCACGCAGCTTAGTGTCATCTGCAAATTTGAAGATATTACTTTAAATGTCTTCATCTACATCATTAATGTATATTGTAAATAGCTGGGGTTGCAGCACTGAAACTTGCAGTAACCCACTAGTCACTGCCTGCCATTCTGAAAAGGATCCGTTTATTCCTACTCTTTGCTTCCTGTGTGCCAAACAGTTCTCTATCCACGTCAATACATTACCCCCGATACCATGTGCTTTAATTCTGCACACTAATCTCTTATATGGAACCTTGTCAAAAGCCTTTTGAAAGTACGAATATACCACACCCACTGGTACTTCCTTGTCCACTCTTCTAGATACATCCTCAAAAAATTTGAGAAAATATGTCAAGCATGATTTCCCTTTCATAAATCCATGCTGACTTGGACTGATCCTGTCACTGCTTTCCAAATGCACTGCTATTATATATTTAATAATTGATTCCAACATTTTCCCCACTACCGATGTGAGGCTAACTGGTATTTAATTCGCTGTTTTCTCTCTCCCTTATTTTTTAAAAAGTGGGGTTACACGAGCTACCCTCCAATCCATAGAAACTGATCCAATGTCCATCGACTTTTGGAAAATGATCACCAATGCATCCATAATTTCGAGGGCCAGTTCCTTAAGTACTCTGGGATGCACACTATCAGGCTGAGGGGATATATTGGCCCTCAATCCCCTCAATTTCCCGAAGACAATTTCCTGACTAATAAGGATTTCCTTCAGTTCCTCCTTCTCGCTAGATCCTCAGTCCCCTATTATTTTCGGGAGGTTATTCGTGTCTTCCTTCATAAAGACAGAACCAAAGTATTTGTTCAATTGGTCTGCCATTTCCATGTTCTCCATTATGAATTCACCTCATTCAGACTGCAATGGACCTGCATTAGTCTTCACTAATCTTTTTCTCTTCATGCATCTATAGAAGCTTTTGCAGTCGGTTTTTATGTTCCCTGCAAACTTACTCTCGTACTCTATTTTCCGCCTCCTAATTAACCCCTTAGTCCTCATCTTCTGGGTTCTAAATGTTTCCCAGTCCTCAGGTTTGCTGCTTTTTCTGGCCAATTTCTATGCCTCTTCCTTGGATTTAACACAATTTCTTTTGTTAGCCAAAGTAGAGGCACCTTTCCCTTTTTAGTTTTACGCCGGACAGGGATGTACAACTGTTGTAGTTCATCCATGTGATCGTAAAATATCTGCCATTGCCTATCTACCGTCAGCCCTTTAACATAGAAACATAGAAAATAGATGCAGGAGTAGGCCATTCGGCACTTTGAGCCTGCATTGCCATTCAATGAGTTCATGGCTGAACATGCAACTTCAGTACTCCATTCCTGCTTTCTCACCATGCCCCTTCATCCCCCTTGTAGTAAGGACTATATCTAACTCCAGTAGCCAGTCGATCTGAGTTAATTCACGTCTCATACCATCAAAGTTACCTTTCTTTAAGTTCAAGACCCTTGTCTCTGAATTAAGTGTGTCACACTCCATCTGAATGAAGATTTCTACCATATTATGGTCACTCTTCCCCAAGGGGCCTCGCAGAACCAGATTGCTAATTCATCCTCTATCATTACACAATACCCAGTCTAGGATGGCCTGCTCTCTAGTTGGTTCCTCGACATATTGGTCTGGAAACCATCCCATATACACTCCAGGAAATCCTCCTCCACAGTACTGATACCAGTTTAGTTCGGCCACTCTATATGTAGATTAAGGTCACCCATGATAACTGCTATACCCTTATTGCACGCGTCCCTAATTTCCTATTGGATTGTATTCCCCAAACTCCTTACTACTGTTTGATGGTCTGTACACAACTCCCACTAATATTTTCTGCTTTTTGAAGTTTCACAGCTCTACCCGTATAGATTCCACATCATCCAAGCTAATGTCATTCCTTACTATTGCATTAATCTCCTCTTTAACCAGTAACGCTACCCCACCTCCTTTTCCGTCCTGTCTATCCTTCCTGAATATTGAATACCCCTGGATGTTGAGTTCCCAGCCTTTGTTACCCTGGAGCTATGACTCCATAATCCCAATTACATCATATCTGTTAACAGCTATCTGCGAAGTTAATTCATCCACCTTTTTACGAATGTTCCTCACATTGAGACTCAGAGCCTTCAGGCTTGTTTTTAACTATTTTTGTCCTGTTAGAATTATGTTGTAATGTGGCCATTTTTGATATTTGCCCTTTATTTCTCTGCCCTCAACTCTTGTTTTTCTCCTTTCTATCCTTTGCTTCGGACCCCTTTTTACTTCCCTCTGCCTCACTGTATAGATTCACATCCCCCTGCCATAACAGCACGAGGAAACACTCCACCTCGGACATAGATTCTGGTCCTGCCCAGTTGCAGACCGTCCAGTTTGTATTGATCCCACCTCCCCCAGAATCGGTTCGAATGTCCCAAGAATTTGAATCCCTTGCACCATGCCTCAAGCCATGTATTCTTCTGAATTATCCTGCTATTCCTACTCTGACTAGCATGTGGCACTGGTAGCAATCCTGAGATTACTACCTTTGAGGTTCTTCTTTTTAATTTAACTCCTAGATTGATAGATTCAGCTTGTAGAACCCTTTCCCGTTTTCTCCCGATATCGTTGGTACCTATATACACCGCGACAGCTGCCTGTTCACCCTCCCCCTCCATAACGCCCTGCAGCAGCTCCGAGACATCCTTGCCCCTTGCACTAGGGAGGCAACATACCATCCTGGAGTCTCGTTTGTGGCCGCAGAAATGTCTATCTATTCCCCTTACAATAGAATACCCTATCGCTGTAGCTATCATACACTTTTTCCTGCCCTCCTGTGCAGCAGCGCCACCCATGGTGCCATGAGCTTGGTTGCTGCTGCATTCCACTGATGAGCCAGCTTTCCCAACAATATTCAAAACGGTATATCTGTTTTGGAGGGAGATGGCTGCAGGAGCCCACTGCATTACCTTCCTTCCCCTGCTCTTACTGCTGGTCACCCATTCCCTATCTGCCTGCATAACCTTTACCTCTCTTAGTGGGAGTGCAGTGAAGTTTCACTGGACAGATTGCTTGGATGAGGGGATTTTCCTCTGAGGTGAAGTTGAGTAGTCTCGGCCTATACTCTCTAGAGTTTCAAAGAATTTGAAGTGATCTCATTGAAACGAAAACATTTCTTAAGGGACGGAGATGGTAGATGCTGGGAGGATATGTCTCCTGGCTGGGGAGTCTAGAATTTCAGAATAAGGGGTCAGCCATTTTGGACTGAGGTGAGGAGGCATTTCTTCAAATCAAAAGATTGTGAATCACTGTCAATGCTCAGTAGTTGACTATTCCCAAGACAGAAACCGATAGATGTTTGGATATTATGGGAACCATTCGACTCATCCTGTCAGTGCCAGCCACAATGGAGCCATCCTTCCTATTCCGACTTTCTAGCTCTTGGTCCATAGCGTTGTTGGTTACTTCAAGTGCTAATCCAGTTACTTTTTAAAATGCGATTCGGGTTTTTGCCTCCTCCACCATTTCACGCATTGAGTTCGAGGCCCATTCCACACTATGGGTGGAAAAGGTTCTCCTCATCTATCCATCTAATCCATCTAACATTTACTTAAAATCTATGTCACATGGTTATTTGACAAATGAAATATGGTTTTCATATCTAATCTATCCAGAACCCTCATGATTTCTTATGTTCTTGTCGACTTACTTGTATTCCCCCAGCACGTACACCACTGGTGCTGAAAAACGTTGCAGTATTTCTGTCCCAGCTCATGTATAACACTCGTGCGGCAAAATAAGAGTCTTCGCCTGCAGTGCAGTAGATGGGTCTCGGTCAGTCCAACAAAAGTGGTGCCTCGAATATGAATAGAATCAGCTTCAGCAGCAGAAGGGCATTTCCACGTCTTATATTACTGTAGGCATCCAATACTGGAGGACCATGTTCATATCTCGTGCAAATGTAGAGTACAACTAGTACCTTAGAAGCGGTAGCACCACCAGTGTAAGTGTAGGGATACACTTGTGCCTGATGATAACCTTCAACACTTGTATAAATATAGGAGTACTGGTAGAACTGAAGGACGACGGTCAGTTTTAGTGCAAATGCACGCTGCCACTAATATCAAAAGAGCACTTTCACTTCCAGTGTAACTGTATGTGTGCCACTAGTACCAGAAGAACATGGTCATCTCTGGTGTAAGTGCAGGGCTACCACTCGTACCGAAGAATTATTTTCACACCTAATATAAATGTAATGTGTCACTAGACCCGGAGCAGCATGTTCACCTCTAATATAAGTACAGAATTACCAGTAGTACAGGAAAAGCTTGTTCATCTCTAGCATAGTGTAGGTGTACCACTACACCCAGAGTAGCGTTTTCAGCTCTAATATAAGTATAGGTTTATCACTATTACAGGAGAAGCATTGCCATCTCTAATGTAATTGTAGGGGTAGCACTAATGCCGCTAAAGCGAGGAAGTAGTAAGGGGTTTAGCAGCTTTGAAAGTCGATAAAACCCCAGGCCCGGATGAGCAGTATCTATGCTGTTAAGAGATGCAAAAGAGGAAATAACAGTGGCTCTGTTCTTTATTTTCCAATCCTCTCTGGCTACAGGTGTGGGGCCGTAGGACTGGATGATAGCTAGCGTGGAACATTTGTTTAAAGAGGGAGAAAGCGATAGACCAAATAATTACAGGCAGTCAGCCTAAGATCCGTGGTGGGAAAATTATTGGAAAAAATCTGATTGACAGATAAATGTTCATTTAAAAGATATGGATTAATCAAGGACAGTCAGCATGGATTTGTTAAGGGAAGGTCGTGTCTGACTAACTTGGAGGTAACCAGGAAGGCCAATGCCATTCATACGTTTGATGCAGTTAATATGTATTTTAGCAAGGAATTTGAAAAGGTCACACATGGCACACTGGTCAGGAAAGTAAAAACCCATGGGATCCAGGAAAAGTGGGAAGTTGGATCCAAAATTTGTTGAGAATCAAAGCGTAATGGTTGTTTGGTGTTTGGCCAATTTGTGACTGAAATGCTTTTACCAGTGGTGATCCGCAGGGCTCAGTATTAGATCCATTGCTCTATCTGGTATATCAATGGTTTGGAGTTGAATATACGTGGTATGATTGAGAAATTTTCACATGTTACTAAAAGTCAGCTGTGTCGATGATAATGAAGAAGAACGCTGTAGACTCAAAGAAGATATCAATGAACTGGTTAGAAGGGCAGAGCAGAGGCAAATGGAATTAATCGGTTGAAGTGTGAGGTAACGCATTTGGGGTGGTTTAAACAGGAAATGGAATAAACATTAAATGGTAGGACACTGCAAAGTGTAGAGGAAAAAATGGACCATGAAGTACATGTAAACAGAGCCCTGCAATTAGCAGTTCAGGTGGATAAGGTAGATGTGAAGGCGTACGGACCAAGAACTGTAAAATTGTGTAGGCTGGATAGCTCTTTGATGGCTAGCACGGACATGTTAGGCTGTAATGGTCTCTTTTCATGCTGTAAAATTCCATGATTCTTTGATTCTATACCAGCAGAGCACTGTCAGCTCGAATATAATTATAGTTTACCACTAATATCAGAAGCGCACTGTCAGTGCCAGTGTAATTGTATTGGTATCGCTGCTGTCGGTGGAACACGGTCACATCGAGAGCAACTGTCAGTGTGCCAATGGTGCAGAACAAGCTGGAGCACCGCTGGTGTAAGTGCAGGAAACCACTCGATCAGGACGTTCTCGTCCAGCACCTGACTGAGTTCAGCGTTATCGCGGGTGCCAGAGGAGCAAGATTACCTCGAGTATAAGTGCAGTGTACAACTAGAACTGCAGTGGCACTTTCTCCTCTGTTGGAAATGTAGTGCTATGAATAGTACCAGAGATGTAAGATCACCACGATTTTAAGTGTGGGTCATCCACAGTTACAAGAGAAGCACTCTTACCTCAAATGTAAGTGTAGGTTTACAACAACTACCAGAGGAATGCGGTTACCTTCAATGCCCTCCGACTGTGCTCACAACCAATTGTGCATGACATGGCTCACCAGCTGTTCTGGACGGGTTTGACCAATCAGACTGAGTCAAGGATAGGGGCAGGACATGCAGGGCTAGGGGTGCTGCCATCACTGCTCCTGTAGTAATAGGCTCAGCAGCTGTACTGTGAGATTGCACATTCAAATTGTAATGAAGATTTTATTTGAGCACGTTTTTTAGAAAATTCCCACTAACACATTCAATTATTTCATTAATCTGATGAATCAGACGAAAACAATTTACCTCAGTCTGTTTGTTAAGTGACTGTAAATAATGCTAATTATGAGTTAACCTGATTGACTCTCTGGTGGATTGACGTGTGGATAAATATATATTCCCTTCCATTGCCTCAGACGTGTGCCTATCAGAATATTTCAGTTCCAAACAAATACATCCACTCTCACGAAAATGGGCCAACTAACGATGCTACAGATAAAAGCGATTTATTACCCGATTCTCGCAGTCATCGGTGTACCAGGTGAGTCATATTAACCTGTTTGTTGTTGATCTGTGCGAACTGACTCCTGTTCTTACCACATGTTGGATAAGATAACGTGTTTTCTAGATGGCAGCATTACAGGGTCAGTAGAGACTGGAACAATCTCACTGAAGATTCCATCCACACTTTCTGCTTTCCCTTGAGCTGATATCATTAATGAAGTTACAATATTCTCTGAAGCTACAGTACAAGGATTTTGGCTGATTTCTGGATTGTCTTGATGCCCCATGCACAGTGAGCACTGCAGCAGCTCAGTAAAGTATGTGGGTTGGTTTTGAAGGTTAGTGGTCCATTACGAATCATATTCCACACAGGTCCATGCTGACAGTAACACCGAATGGAGTAAAATGCTCTCACCTGATATTTCCATCTATATTTCTATATTTCAATCAGACACTCCAACATTATTTCTCTGCTCTCTTTTTCTTACAGCGAACTTGGTGACAATTGTTATTTTATCCCGAAGGAACTGTGGCCTTTCCAAGTGTATCTCTGTCTACATGATCGCCATGGCAGCCGTGGATCTACTGGTCATGATCGTTAATGTAATGCTGTACCATATTTTCAGTAATCGCTTTCCACTTTCATTCCTGTCCCACACTCCCGTGTGTAAGCTCATTTTATACATGACTGTTGTCAACCTTGATTTGTCTGTTTGGTTCACAGTTTCCTTCACATTTGACCGATTTGTGGTTATCTGCTGCCAGAAGTTTAAAACAAAGTATTGCACCAAGAGAACTGCGGCCATGGTTATAACAGCTTTCACAGTCCTCATCTTTTTAAAGAACATTCCTGTTTTGCTTGCATTTGAAGCTCAGCAAATTATTAACAAGGTACATTGGGGCTGCGTGACAAGTGTAGCATTTGTTTCCTCACCTCCAGGTGCGGCATATATCTGGTTTCACAGCGCCTGGGGCATTTGGTGTCCCTTTACTTTAATTGCCTTGTTAAATTGTTTGACAGGCAGACGTATTTTAATGGCCAGTAGATCCCGCAGGGGACTCAGGGGCAACAGGAGTGAGAAGCAGAGCGATTCAGAGATGGAGAACCGAAAGAAATCTATAATTTTACTCTTCACTGTATCGGGCTGTTTTATATTGTTGTGGATGACTGTTGCCGTGAGTTTGGTAACTACCAGGTTGGCAGGCATTAATTATTACCGAGGTGACCGCACAGACCCTGGATATATCGCCACTGAAACAGGAACAATGTTAAAATTTTTGAGTTGCTTTCAAAACCCGTGTATTTATGCAGTGACCCAGAGGAAATTCAGAGAAGTGCTGAAGACAGTGGTGAAATCTCCCTGGACATTCATTCTGAGGTTGGTTAGAAAAAGACAGTAAAACGATTCAATTCTAAAGAAAGCTTCCTCTTCACTAAAGCTCAATTTTACCTCTGTTTCCACCGTAGAACATCCGTTTTCTCTGGTGATTGAAAAATTGGTGAGATCTTGTGTGAACATTTCAGCTATTTTGTAGCATGTGTTTGATTAATGCATTGCTTTAGTTTTTCGCACTTGTTTCGCTGAGTAAACATAATCTATTCCTGCAAATGAAGCACAGTCACGTTCAGGGATCAAGGATAACAATGATGAGTTCAGCAGTGGAGCCGGACATCTGGACAAGACAGGAATCCACCATACACTGCAGATAAAGGGATCAGGCGTCGCACTTAAAAATCATCAACAAAGTTTCATTCTCTGCTAAAATCATCAAAGATCTTGTGCTCGCCGATATTGGTAATTTTCCTGTAAGTTTGGTGTGAATAATACAGGCGCGAGTTTCTCTATTGGACACCATTCCTCATTGACAAATAGAGCAGGCTGTTGTCACGTGATCAGTGGAGAAAACAGTTGGAACTCGGTTCATCGATGTGACTTTTCACCTCTTGTGTCCCAGATACTGCTGTCTCTGACTCAGCACAAAGATGGAGCTGGCTCTTGTATTGTGCTGTTGATAAAGTCCTGATGAGTAATATTATTGATATTCTGTGTCAAGGTCTCTCCTCAGATACAGGAAATGAATGTTAAAATAATGACTTTCATAATTTGATAAACTATCAATTGATGCAAGCAATCGGATGTAAACGGATACGATATCGTTGCAATTATGGAAACATGGTTGCAGGGTGACCAGGGTTGGGAACTGAATATCCAAGGATGTTCCATATTTCGGAAGGAGAGGCAAAAAAACAATGGTGTGGCATTGTTAGCTGCGAGGGATAAATTGTAATGTTGCAAATAGGTGGTCAGAATTATGCTGAAGGTAGTGAACATATAATTGCCTATTTTGTTAAAACTTCCTTATACAGGCATAGCACACATACGAATTAAACTGTAGCTTAACCTTAGTAACACTTAAACAGCCGAAGTCAGTTGTTTTGTTTAAAAGTCCCTGAGGAAGTGATTAAGAAGCCAATACAAACCACCCTCGGCCTCGGATAGACTGGAGTAGAGGGCAAAATGGAACAAAACAATGATGAGAGATGCACAGTTGCATGTACCACTCAGAGCCCGTCTGATAAGAGTCGACAAATCAATGTCACTTCGCTGATAACAGTAGACCTATCGATGATTTTGAGGAGGATAGCTCCTCTCCAAAACCTATATAAATTATGCTTGTAAATTCTTGTATTTCGGAGGTTCCACGACTGAACCTTCCCTTGCAATTGTTCGTAATAAAAGCCGATTGAACCTGGGATTTCGTATGTTCACTTCCGTGGTCGATATACAACAGGAGAAGGGCGAGGTATCGATTAACTACATCAGTTAGTCCACCTTGAGGGAGCGAAGCCTCCTTTTTCCCCAACAGAAGGGTAGGTGTCGATTAACTATATCAGTTAGTCCACCTTGAAGGAGAGAAGCCTCCTTTTTAACCCCTACATTTGGCGTCACGAACAGGATGCAGACCCTCTGACATGGATGATGTGACAGCTGAATGGCAGTGAGTGTATTTTGTAACACCTGCAGCTGTAGCATTGATGGGGAAGGAGGTAATCTGTATAAAGAAATAGAAGGGGAAATCTGTTGAACAAGTTACAGCGAACCACGGAAGGATGAAAACCACGGGCGGGATAGCTTTATTGCCTGAAAAAGAAGGGGGAAGAGGACCCCAGCGATCGTTAGAGGAAAATTAAGGTTTATGTCCCGAAGCGTGACACGGTAATAACACGGAGACGCCGGTATTGATCGTGTGCACTGCAAAGAAGAAGGAATACAACCTAAAGAGTGGGGTGGAAGACCAGGATCCTAGGAAAACTGGCCAGTGGGATACAATGCTAGCTGAGAAAAATGGAAAATTAATAAAAGAAAATTGCTGGATAAACACGTTTAATTTAAAAAGGACAACGTGTTTATATTAAAAGACAAAAATGCAACCTTGAAAGCTGCAGCTGCTGGAAAGAGATACAGAGACCTTTCGAAAAATGGACTGGAGGAAATCATCAGAATACAAAACCTAATTTGAAGAAAGGAGATGAAATTAGCTATGAAAAAAATATTGGTTTATATATCAAAACTTACGAGGTAAACCCGACACAGAAGTATTGTGCCGAGAAAGAAACACAAAGATGTTTAACTATGGAATGGAGGAAGATCATCAAAAAAGAAAAATTATTATGTTTGGATTCAAAAGGGCAAAAAAACCTAAGTTATGCGAACTCCGCAAAGGAAGGAAAAAACTGGGAATTAGAGAATTATTAAAAAAGCTGGAACCGGCACAGAAGTTTAGATTTTGTGCAGAGAGAAATAAAACACAAGATTTGCTCAGTGAATGGGACCGGAAAAATGAAATGCTGGATTGCATATAGTTTGTTGTAAAATTGGAATTCAGTCAACAAAATAGCTATTAACAACGTGTGGTCTTGTTTTAAATCAGTGAAAAAATCTTTGCCAAGTATTAAAATTGGAAGTTAAGACAAATTGGTGTTTAATCTAAAATGCTGTCTTTCCCGATAAGAAGGTTTTATTATGACAACTTTACAAATGATTTCTGCTGTTTTAATGGAGTTCCAATTCCTAAGCCAGTTTTGAAAGCACAAAGACTTGGGAAAAACATTGTCATGATTATGCGAAGTCACATAATGACGTCAGGCCTTCTTACAATCCTCTAAAGAAGTTAAACCTTTCCATTGACAGCTATTTTATACTGGACATTATTAATTTGGATTTCTTAATAAAAGAAAGACTCACTTGACAGACGGA
The DNA here is from genome assembly GCF_044704955.1 of Pristiophorus japonicus. Lineage (NCBI taxonomy): Eukaryota > Metazoa > Chordata > Chondrichthyes > Pristiophoridae > Pristiophorus > Pristiophorus japonicus. Next base: position 11,898,627 of record NC_092007.1, on the reverse strand, counting down.
GGAAATGGTGGGATTTTCAGAACAAAAATAAAACGAAGAACATAAGAACATAAGAATTAGGAACAGGAGTAGGCCATCTAGCCCCTCGAGCCTGCTCCGCCATTCAATAAGATCATGGCTGATCTGGCCGGGGACTCAGCTCCACTTACCTACCCGCTCCCCGTAACCCTTAATTCCCTTATTGGTTAAAAATCTATCTATCTGTGACTTGAATACATTCAATGAGCTAGCCTCAACTGCTTCCTTGGGCAGAGAATTCCACAGATTCAAAACCCTCTGGGAGAAGAAATTCCTTCTCTACTTGGTTTTAAATTGGCTTCCCCGAATTTTGAGGCTGTGCCCCCTAGTTCTAGTCTCCCTGAGAAGTGGAAAAAACCTCTCCGCCTCTATCTTGTCTATCCCTTTCATTATTTTAAATGTTTCTATAAGATCACCCCTCATCCTTCTGAACTCCAACGAGTAAAGACCCAGTCTACTCAGTCTATCATAATAAGGTAACCCGCTGTACTCCGGAATCAGCCTAGTGAATCGCCTCTGTACCCCCTCCAAAGCCAGTATATCTTTCCTTAAGTAAGGCAACCAAACCTGCACCCAGTACTCCAGGTGCGGCCTTACCAATACCCGATATAGTTGCAGCATTACCTCCCTGCTTTTGTACTCCATTCCTCTCGCAATGAAGGCCAACATTCCAGTCGCCTTCCTGATTACCTGCTGCACCTGCAAACTAAATTTTTGGGATTCATGCACAAGGACCCCCAGGTCCCTCTGCACCTCAGCATGTTGTAATTTCTCCCCATTCAAATAATATTCCCTTTTACTGTTTTTTTTTCCCAAGGTGGATGACCTCACACTTTCCGACATTGCATTCCATCTGCCAAACCTTAGCCCATTCACTTAACCTATCCAAATCTCTTTGCAGCCTCTCTGTGTCTTCTACACAACCCGCTTTCCCACTAATATTTGTGTCATCTGCAAATTTTGTTACACTACACTCTGTCCCCTCTTCCAGGTCATCTATGTATATTGTAAACAGTTGTGGTCCCAGCACCGATCCCTGTGGCACACCATAACCACCGATTTCCACCCCGAAAAGGACCCATTTATCCCGACTCTCTGCTTTCTGTTCGCCAGCGAATTTTCTATCCATCCGAATACATTTCCTCTGACTCCACGTAACTCTATCTTCTGCAGTAACCTTTTGTCTGGCACCTTATCGAATGCCTTTCGGAAATCTAAATACACCACATCCATCGGTACACCTCTATCCACCATGCTCATTATATCCCTAAAGAATTCCAGTAAATTAGATAAACATGATTTCCCCTTCATGAATCTATGCTGCGTCTGCTTGATTGCACTATTCCTATCTAGATGTTCCGCTATTTCTTCTTTCATGATAGTTTCAAGCATTTTCCCCACTGCAGATGTTAAACTAACTGGCCTAGAGTTACCTGCCTTTTGTCTGTCCCCTTTTTTAAACAGAGGTGTTACATTAGCTGCTTTCCAATCTGCTGGTACCACCCCAGAGTCCAGAGAATGCCTATGTAATAATACTCACCTGCTACAGAGCACAGATAGATACTCAAACAAAACAAATTCAAGAGACTGAAGCTAAGATAAATAAGCTGGAAGAGATGTTCAGCCATGAACTCATTGAATGGCGGTGCAGGCTAGAAGGGACGAATGGCCAACTCCTGCACCTATTTTCTATGTTTCTATCTTTCTATGAACTCATTGAATGGCGGTGCGGGCTCGAAGGGACGATTGGCCTTCTCCTGCAACTATTTCCTATGTTTCTATGTTTCTATGTAAGACAGGAGCAGACGGATTGTGCAATACACAGCTGTAACACCATCACCTGTGGCAATAGAGCCAATGTACCTCATGGTCCACAACCACAAACTAACAGTCAACCAGACAGGGATAACGAGTGTGCAGTAGAGCGGCCCGCAGCACATGATAATGGCGACATATCAGCGTCCCCACCATTCCCACCAATGGACGTAGAGCAGCCGACATTACCACACAGGAGGGACCTCTCAGCCCACAGCAGAGATAAATTCTATTGAATAAGTTACCAACACCGAAGTCAAAATAGTAGAAATACAGGATTCTGACAAAAGATTGGAGTAGAATATGAATGTGATTCAAAAGGCAGGCGAAAGGTTAGGGGAGTATGGGGAACGATAATAGATTGAATACAAAGACCACTCTGGGGTTGATGACCCTGACAAAAATGTGCAGTATTCTTGAAAATGTTTAAAGACGGACTGGGAGATGCACATCCAAAGATAATTACGTTAGGATTTATGATAATTACGATGAGACTTTGGAATGGGCAGAACATGGAGAGGAGTTAAAGTTAGAACAAAAGGAGAAAATAGCAAAAATAGCAGCAACAGTGGTTGCAGCAGAGACGAAGGAGGAGGAGATACACCTCCACGCAGCTTCCCTGATATGTTTTAACTACAATAAGGGAGGCCACTTCAGTAGGATTTGTCCACAGAAAAGAAGAGGTTACGGAAATTCTCAAGAGAAATGTCACAATTGTGGTAAACTTGGACATTTGGCCAAAGATTGCTGGAGTAAGGGAGGAGGCGCAGGGAGGCAAGGCCCACAACAGGCAAAGAAGGGAACATCATTAACCAGGGAAGAGCTGATGGACATGCTCAGACAGGTACCAACATCACTGCTACCACTGCCACCACCGCCCCGACCTGAGACACCCTTTAATGAGGATATCATCAAAATGGAGCGTCCGTTTCCATAACCAACTTGGATTTTCCCCGGACCCGCAGGACTGTGAACATCCAAGGTGTGGGCGCGGGTTATCAGAAAGCAACCCTAAGTGAGATGGTGTTATTGGAAGTACAGGAATTAATGTTACCTACTCGGTTTTGGTACTGTCAGAACACAGAAGGCAGCATACTGGGCATCCATATCTTAAGTGAGATAGGGGTACTGATAGAGCCCCAGCGTAACCGGATAATTTGGGTGGATAATCACGAAAATCAAATTAAGTTGGAGCACCCGGGACACCAGCAGCAACAAGTGGCCAGAATAACCCGAATCCAGCCTGCGTGGGAAACAAAAGATTTCTCCCATCGAACTTCAGTCCACTCTTAAATGTCTCTCATGTAATTACATTTTCCACAGCACTCTGAGAAGATATACAAATTCCATTAACACTTTAGACACCTCGTACATCAATATAGCACATCGAGAAGATGCAAATAATCCACCCAACTCTTTACGCACCACAGCTAGGAAGTATATAAAAGTATATATTAAAATGGACATAAATGCATATTATGGCTCCTTAGATGTAAGTAACCTATTCCCATCGCCTGATCAAAATCCTTCTGCTATGGCTTATATTTGCATGCCTGACCTGGCAATATCCATTTCGTCATTAGCAAACTGATACATGATACCTGCACGCGTTAGATACAGAGTAAAGCTCCCTCTACACTGTCCCATCAAACAATCCCAGGGCAGGTAGAGCATGGGATTAGATACAGAGTAAAGCTCCCTCTACACTGTCCCATCAAACAATCCCAGGGCAGGTACAGCACAGGATTTGAGACAGAGTTAAGCTCCCTCTATATTGTCCGAACAAACACTCCCAGGGCAGGTACAGCACGGGGTTAGATACAGAGTAAAGCTCCCTCTACACTGTCCCTATCAAACACTCCCAGGGCAGGTTCAGCACGGGGTCAGATACAGAGTAAAGCTCCCTCTACATTGTCCCATCAAACACTCTCAGGGCAGTTACAGGGGGTTAGATACATAGTAAAGCTCCCTCTACACTGTGCCACCAAACAACCCCAGGGCAGGAATCTATAAACCACTCCCCATAATCCTTTATTTCCTTATCGTTTTAGAAACGGTCTACCTCTGTCTTAAACTTATCCAATATCCCGCCTTCCACAGCTCTCTGAGGCAGCGAATTGCATAGATTTGCAACCCTCTGAGAGAAGAAATTTCTTCTCGTCTCAGTTTTAATTAGTCGGCCCCTTATTCTAAGACCATGCCCTCTAGGTCTAGTCTCCCCCATCAGTGGAAACATCCTCTCTGCCTCCACTATATCAAGCCCCCTCATAATCTTATACATTTTGATAAGGTCACCTCTCATTTGTTCTGAATTCCAATGAGTAAAGGCCCAATCTATTCAACCATTCCTCTTAAGTTAACCCACTCATCTCCGGAATCAACCTAGTGAACATTCGCTGAACTGCCTCGATAGCAAGTATATCCTTTCGTGAATATGGAAAACAAAACTACATGCAGTATTCCAGGTGTGGCCGCAGCAATACCTTGTATAAGTGTCGCAAGACATACCTGCTTTTATACTCCATCCCCTTTGCAATAAAAGCCAATATTCCATTGGCCTTCCTGATCACTTGCTGTACCTGCATACTACACGACGGCATGGACTGGTTGAGCCGAATGGCATGTTTCTGTGACGTATATCCTGTTTCGAACTAGATGTGTGTAGTTGAAGTGTGATCTCACGCCCGACATTAATCTCATTGTCGACAGGGCTGCAGTGATACTGTTGTATATATGGACGTGTATTTACTTTTACAGCCACCAGAGGGCTCATTCCCTGGAGTTCCGAGGGGTCCCATAATCCCTTGTGAGCACAGGTATTTCAGAAGGCTTCACAGGTTTGAGAGGCACTCTGGAGACCTGCAATCAAAGACTAAGATCACACTTTAATTTGAGCTCACAGTGTTCAGTCTGACTCTTCCACCATACACTACAACTGGCGATGAGATACAGATAGCGAACTCAAAGTTGCAGAGAACAGTGAGCATCCTGGAGAAATTTTTGGAGGGAGATGATTGGGAAACTTTTGTGGAGCGACTCGACCAATACTTCGTGGCCAACGAGCTAGATGGGGAAGAGCGCACTGACAAACGTCGAGTGATCCTCCTCACTGTCTGTGGGGTACCAACGTATGGCCTCATGAATAATCTGCTCACTCCAGCAAAACCCATGGAGAAATTGGACGACGATTTGTGCACAGTGGGCCGAGCGCATTTGAACCAGAAAGAAAGCGTTCTGTTGGCGTGGCACCGGCTCTACACCTCAAAAGGTCTGAAGACCAGGAAATGGCGAGCGATATCGCCGAGCTGACAGGCATTGCAAGACTTTGCGAATTTGAAGGACATTTGGAGCACAAGCTCAAAGACTTTTTCGTACTTGGCATTGTCCACGAAAGCATACTTCGCAAGCTTTTGACTGTAGAGACCCCAACCTTGAGTAAGGCCATAGTGATAGCCCAGCCGTTCATTGCCACTTGTGGCAGAACTAAGCGAATCAGTCAGCACACAAGTGCTGCTACAAGTACTGTTAACAAAGTGATGTTGTTTTCGAATCGTAACGTGCAGTGTAGGTCACACATACCTGCAGCTACACGTCCGCAAATGTCTCAGAGTCCACCATCAAGAGTGATGAATCAAGGCCATTAACACCTTGTTGGCGCTGTGGGGATGATCATCGTTTCCATTCATGTCGATTCAAAGGATACGTTTACAAGTGCTGTGGAACAATGGAACACTTCCAACCAGTGTGCAGGCGAGCTGCTAAGCCTGTTAAACCTGCAAATGACCATGTTGCAGAGGAGGACAAATCCACGGAGGATCACGATGAACCAGAGCCTCAGAGGCAGAGTTGCATGGGGTGAACACATTCACCACGAATTGTCCCCCGATAATGCTGAATATTGAACTGAATAAACTCCCACTGTCAATGAAGCTGGACATGGGTGCGAGCCAGTCCATCATGGGCAAAAATAATTTTGAAAGTTTGTCGTGCAACAAGGCCTCAAGGCCAAGACTGAACACTGTGAGCTCAAATTAAAGTGTCATCTTAGTCTTTATCAGAGTGCCTCTCAAACCTGTGAAGCCTTCTGAAATACCTGTGCTCCCAAGGGATTATGGGACCGCTCGGGACTCCAGGGAATGAGCCATCTGGTGGCTGTAAAGAGTAAATACAAGTCCTTATCTACAACAGTATCACTGCAGCCCTGTCGACAATGAGATTAATGCCGGGCCTGAGATCACACTTCAACTACACACATCTACTTCGAAACAGGATATACATCACAGCAACATGCCATTCGGCTCAACCAGTCCAGGCTGGCGCTTAGTATGCAGGTACAGCAAGTGATCAGGAAGGCCAATGGAATATTGGCTTTTATTGCAAAGGGGATGGAGTATAAAAGCAGGTATGTCTTGCTACACTTATACAAGGTATTGCTGCGGCCACACCTGGAATACTGCATGTAGTTTTGTTTTCCATATTTACGAAAGGATAAACTTGCTATGGAGGCAGTTCAAGGAACGTTCACAAGGTTGATTCCGGAGATGAGTGGGTTAACTTATGAGGAATGGTTGAGTAGATTGGGCCTTTACTCATTGGAATTCAGAAAAAATGAGAGGTGACCTTATCAAAATGTATAAGATTATGAGGGGGCTTGATATAGTGGAGGCAGAGAGGATGTTTCCACTGATGGGGGAGACTAGACCGAGAGGGCATGGTCTTAGAATAAGGGGCCGACTATTTAATACTGAGACGGGAAGAAATTTCGTCTCTCAGAGGGTTGTAAATCTGTGGAATTCGCTACCTCAGAGAGCTGTGGAAGGCGGGATATTGAATAAGTTTAACACAGAGGTAGACCGTTTCTAAAACGATAAGGAAATAAAGGGTTATGCGGAGTGGGTTATAGATTCCTGCCCTGGGGTTGTTTGGTGGCACAGTGGAGAGGGAGCTTTACTCTGCATCTAACCCCGTGCTGAAACTGACCTGGGAGTGTTTGATAGGGACAGTGCAGAGGGAGCTTTACTCTGTATCTAACCCCGTGCTGTACCTGCCCTGGGAGTGTTTGATGGGACAATGTAGAGGGAGCTTTACTCTGTATCTAACCCGTGCAGGTATCATGTATCAGTTTGCTAATGACGCAATGGATATTGCCAGGTCAGGCATGCAAATATAAGCCACAGCAGAAGGATTTTGATCAGGCGATGGGAATAGGTTACATAAATCTGAGGAGCCATAATATGTATTTGTTTCTATTTTAATATATACTTTTATATACTTCCTAGCTGTGGTGCGTAAAGAGTTGGGTGGATTATTTACATCTTCTCGATGTGCTATATTGATGTACGTGGTGTCTAAAGTGTGAATGGAATGTGTACAACTTCTCAGAATACTGTGGAAAATGTAATTACATGAGAGACACTTAAGTGTGGACTGAAGTTCGATGGGAGAAACCTTTTGTTTCCCACACAGGCTGGATTCGGGTTATTCTGGCCACTTGTTGCTGCTGGTGTCCCGGGTGCTCGAACTTCATTTGGTTTTCGTGATTATCCCCCCAAATTATCCGGTTACGCTGGGGATCTATCAGTACCCCTATCTCCCTTAAGATATGGATGCCCAGTATGCTGCCTTCTGTATTCTGACAGTACCAAAACCGAGTAGGTAGCATTAATTCCTGTACTTCTAATAGCACCATCTCACTTAGGGTTGCTTTCTGATAACCCGCATCCACATCTTGGATGATTACTGTCCTGCGGGTCCGTGGGAAATCTAAGTTGGTTGTGGAAATGGATGCTCCTGTGTCTACGAGCATATTGCAGTTCCAGCCCCCTAACACTTCCCTAATAAACATCCTTGGATCCCCGAGCCGCCGTCCCATACCTCCGCCAGAGGCCGGCAACACTTAACGTGTCTTGGCTAATTGAAGCATATTGATGATATCGTCGTTAAAGTGTGTCTCAGGTCGGGGAGGTGGTGGCAGTGGTAGCAGTGATGCTGGTACCTGTCTGAGCATGTCCATCAGCTCTTCCCTGGTTAATGGTGTTCCCTTCTTTGCCTGTTGTGGGCCTTGCCTCCCTGCGCCTCCTCCCTTACTCCAGCAATCTTTGGCCAAATGTACAAGTTTACCACAATTGTGACATTTCCCTTGAGAATTTCCGTAACCTCTTCTTTTCTGCGGACAATTCCTACTGAAGTGGCCTCCCTTATTACAGTTAAAACATATCAGGGAAGCTGCGTGGGGGTGTATCTCCTCCTCCTTCGTCTCTGCTGCAACCGCTGTTGCTGCTATTTTTGCTATTTTCTCCTTTTGTTCTGACTTTAACTCCTCTCCATGTTCTGCCATTCCAAAGTTTCATCGTAATTATCTACTATCATAAATCCTAACGTAATTATCTTTGGATGTGCCTCTCCCAGTCCGTCTTTAAACATTTTGAAGAATGCTGCACATTTTTGTCGGGGACATCAACCCCAGAGTGGTCTTTGTATTCAATCCATTATCGTTCCCCGTACTCCCCTACTCTTTCGCCTGCCTTTTGAATCAGATTCATATTCTACTCCAATCTTTTATCAGAATTCTGTATTACTACTATTTTGACTTCGGTGTTGGTAACTTATTCAATAGAATTTGTCTCTGCTGTGGGCTGAGAGGTACCTCCTGTGTGGTAATGTCGGCTGTTCTCCGTCCATTGGTGGGAATGGTGGTAGTGTGTATTGGGGACGCTGATACGTAGCCATCATCATGTGCTGGGGGCCGCTCTACTGCACACTCGTTATCCCTGTCTGGTTGACTGTTAGTTTGGGGTTGTGGACCATGAGGTACATTGGCTCTATTACCACAGGTGAGGGTGTTACAGCTGTGTATTGCACTATTCGTCTGGTTCTGTCTTACATAGAAACATAGAAACATAGTAAATAGGTGCAGGAGTAGGCCAATCGTCCCTTCGAGCCTGCGCTGCCATTCAATGAATTCATGGCTGAACATCTCTTCCAGCTTATTTATCTTAGCTTCTGTCTCTTGAATTTGTTTTGTTTGAGTATCTATCTGTGCTCTGCAGCAGGTGAGTATTATTACACAGGCATTCTCTGGACTCTGGGGTGGTACCAGCAGATTGGAAAGCAGCTAATGTAACATCTCTGTTTAAAAAAGGGGACAGACATAAGGCAGGTAACTCTAGGCCAGTTAGTTTGACATCTGTAGTGGGGAAAATGCTTGAAACTAGCATTAAAGAAGAAATAGCGGGACATCTAGTTCGGAATAGTGCAATCAAGCAAACGCAGCATGGATTCATGAAGGGGAAATCATGTTTAACGAATTTACTGGAATTTCTTAGGGATATAATGAGCATGGTGGATAGAGGTGTACCGATGGATGTGGTGTATTTAGATTTCCTAAAGGCATTCGATAAGGTGCCAGACAAAAGGTTACTGCAGAACACAGAGGTACGCGGAGTCAGAGGAAATGTATGAGGATGGATAGAGAATTGGCTGGCGAACAGAAGGCAGAGAGTCGGGATACATAGGTCCTTTCGGGGAGGAAATCGGTGGTTCGTGGTGTGCCACAGGGATCGTTGCTGGGACCACAACTGCTTACAATATACATAGATGACCTGGAAGAGGGGACAGAGTGTAGTGTAACAAAATTTGCAGATGACACAAAGATTAGTGGGAAAGCGGGTTGTGTAGAGGACACAGAGAGGCTGCAAAGAGATTTGGATAGGTTAAGCGAATGGGCTAAGGTTTGGCAGATGGAATACAATGTCAGAAAGTGTGAGGTCATCCACCTTGGGAAAAAAAAACAGTAAAAGGGAATATTATTTGAATGGGGAGAAATTACAACATGCTGAGGTGCAGAGAGACCTGGGGTCCTTGTGCATGAATCCCAAAAAGTTAGTTTGCAGGTGCAGCAGGTAATCAGGAAGGCGAATGGAATGTTGGCCTTCATTGCGAGAGAGATGGAGTACAAAAGCAGGGAGGTCCTGCTGCAACTATATAGAGTATTGGTAAGGCCGCACCTGGAGTACTGCGTGCAGTTTTGGTCACCTTACTTAAGGAAGGATACACTGACTTTGGAGGGTGTACAGAGACGATTCACCAGGCTGATTCCGGAGATGAGGGGGTTACCTTATGATGATAGATTGAGTAGACTGGGTCTTTACTCGTTGGAGTTCAGAAGGATGAGGGGTGATCTAAAAAGGAACATTTAAAATAATGAAAGGGATAGACAAGATAGAGGCGGAGAGGTTGTTTCCACTGGTCAGGGAGACTAGAACTAGGGGGCACAGCCTCAAAATTCGGGGAAGCCAATTTAAAACCGAGTTGAGAAGGGATTTCTCCTCCCAGAGGGTTGTGAATCTGTGGAATTCTCTGCCCAAGGAAGCAGTTGAGGCTAGCTCATTGAATGTATTCAAGTCACTGATAGATAGATTTTTAACCAAAAAGGGCATTCAGGGTTACGGGGAGAGGGCAGGTAAGTGGAATTGAGTCCACGGCCATATCAGCCATGATCTTATTGAATGGCGGAGCAGGCTCGAGGGGCTAGATGGCCTACTCCTGTTCCTAATGCTTATGTTCTTATGTTCTTCGTTTTATTTTTGTTCTGAAAATCCCACCATGTCCTCCGTCTGTCAGGTGAGTCTTTCTTTGATTAAGAAATCCAAATTAATAATGTCCAGTATAAAATAGCTGTCAACGGAAAGGTTTAACTCCTTTAGAGGTTTGTAAGAATGCCTGACGCCATTACGTGTCTTTGCATAATCATGAAAATGTTTTTCCCAAGTCTTTGTGCTTTCAAAACTGGCTTAGGAATTGGAACTCCATTAAAACAGCAGAAATCATTCGTAAAGTTGTCATAATAAAACCTTCTGATCGGGAAAGACAGCATTTTAGATTAAACTCCAATTTCTATGAACTTCCAATTCTAATACTTTGCAAAGATTTTTTCACTGATTTAAAACAAGACCACACATTTTTAATAGCTATTTTGTTGACTGAAATCCAATTTTACCACAAGCTACATGCAGTCCAGCATTTCATTTTTACGTTCCCATTCACTGAGCAAATCTTGTGTTTTATTTCTCTCTGCACAAAATCTAAACTTCTGTGCTGGTTCCAGCTTTTTTAAGAATTCTCTAATTCCCAGTTTTTTGCTTCCTTTGCGGAGTCCGCATAACTTAGGTTTTTTTTACCCTTTTGAATCCAAACATAATCATTTTTCTTTTTTGATGATCTTCCTCCATTCCATAGTTAAACATCTTTGTTTCTCTTTCTTGGCACAATACTTCTGTGTCGGGTTTAACTCGTAAGTTTTTATATTTAAACCAATATCTTTTTCACAGCTAATTTCATCTCCTTTCTTCAAATTAGGTTTTGTATTTTGATGACTTTCCTCCAGTCCATTTTAGAAAGGTCTCTGTTTCACTTTCCAGCAGCTGCAGCTTTCAAGGTTGCATTTTTATCTTTTAATATAAACACACTGTCCTTTTTAAATTCAACGTGTTTTTCCAGCAATTTTCTTTTATTAATTTTCAATTTTTCTCAGCTAGCATTGTGTCCCACTGGCCAGTTTTCCTAGGATCCTGGTATTCCACCCCACTCTTTAGGTTGTATTCCTTCTTCTTTGCGCTGCACACGATCAATACCGGCGTCTCCGTGTTATTACCGTGTCACGCTTCGGGACATACACCTTAATTTTCCTCTAACGATCGCTGGGATACCTCTTCCCCCTTCTTTTTCAGGCAATAAAGCTATTCCGCCCTTGGTTTTCAGCCTTCCGTCGTTCACTGTAACTTGTTCTACAGATTTCTCCTTCTAATTCTTTATACAGATTACCTCCTTCCCCATCAATGCTACAGCTGCAGGTGTTACAAAACATACTCACTGCCATTCAGCTGTCAAGTCATCCATGTCAGAGGGTCTGCATCCTGTTCGTGACGCCAAATGTAAGGGTTAAAAAGGAGGCTTCTCTCCTTCAAGGTGGACTAACTGATATAGTTAATCGACACCTACCCTTCTGTTGGGGAAAAAGGAGGCTTCGATCCCTCAAAGTGGACTAACTGATGTAGTTAATCGATACCTCGCCCTTCTCTTGTTGCATATCGACCACGGCAGTGAACACACGAAATCCCAGGTTCAATCGGCTTTTATTACGAACAATTGCAAGAGAAGGTTCAGTCGTGGAACCTCCGAAATACAAGAATTTTCAAGCATAATTTATATAGGTTTTGGAGAGGAGCTATCCTCCTCAAAATCATCGATAGGTCTACTGTTATCAGCGAAGTGACATTGATTTGTCGACTCTTTTCAGACGGGCTCTGAGTGGTACATGCAACTGTGCATCTCTCATCATTGTTTTGTTCCATTTTGCCCTCTACTCCAGTCTATCCGAGGCCTAGGGTGGTTTATACTGGCTTCTTTATCTCTTCCTCAGGGACTTTTAAACAAAACAACTGAATTCGGCTGTTTAAGTGTTACTAAGGTTAAGCTACAGTTTAATTGGTATGTGTGCTATGCCTGTATAAGGAAGTTTTACCCACATAGGCAATTATATGTTCACTACCTTTAGCATAATTCTGACCCCCTATTTGCAGCCTTACAATTTATCCCTCGCAGCTAACAATGCCACACCATTGATTTTTGCCTCTCCTTCCGAAATATGGAACATCCTTGGATATTCAGTTCCCAACCCTGGTCACCCTGCAACCATGTTTCCATAATTGCAACTATATCGTATCCATTTACATCCGATTACTTGCATCAATTGATAGTTAAACAAATTATGGACATCATTATTTTAACATTAATTTCCTGTATCTGAGGAGAGACCTTAACACAGAATATCAATAATGTTACTCATCAGGACTTTATCAACAGCACAATACAAGAGCCAGCTCCATCTTTGTGCTGACTCAGAGACAGCAGTCGGTGCACAATCGACAATTTCAGTCAGTATCTGGGACACAAGAGGTGAAAGGTCACATCGATGAACCGAGTTCCAACTGTTTTCTCCACTGATCACCTGACAAACGACTGCTCTAGTTGTCAATGCGCAATGGTGTCCAATAGAGAGATCCGCGCCTTTATTATTCACACCAAACTTACAGGAAAATTACCAATATCGGCGAGCACAAGACCATTGATGATTTTAGCAGAGAATGAAACGGTGTTGATGATCTTTAAGTGCGACACCTGATCCTTTTATCTGCAGTGTATGGTGGATTCCTGTTTTGTCCACATGTCCGGCTCCACTGCTGAACTCATCATTATTATCCTTGATCCCTGAACGTGATTGTGCTTCATTTGCAGGAATAGATTATGTTTACTCAGCGAAACAAGTGCAAAAAACCAAAGCAATGCATAAATCAAACACATGCTACAAAATGGCTGAAATGTTCACACAAGATCTCACTAATTTTTCAATCACCAGAGAAAACGGATGTTCTACGGTGGAAATAGAGGTAAAATTGAGCTTTAGTGACGAGGAAGCTTTCTTTAGAATTGAATCGTTTTACTGTCTTTTTCTAACCAACCTCAGAATGAATGTCCAGGGAGATTTCACCACTGTCTTCAGCTCTTCTCTGAATTTCCTCTGGGTCGCTGCATAAATACACGGGTTTTGAAAGCAACTCAAAAACTTTAACATTGTTCCTGTTTCAGTGGCGATATATCCAGGGTCTGTGCGGTCACCTCGGTAATAATTAATGCCTGCCAACCTGGTAGTTACCAAACTCACGGCAGCAGTCAGCCACAACAATATAAAACAGCCCGATTTCGCGAAGAGTAAAATTATGGATTTCTTTCGGTTCTCCATCTCTGAATCGCTCTGCGTCTCATTCCTGTGGCCCCTGAGTCCCCTGCGGGATCTACTGGCCACTAAAATACGTCTGCCTGTCAAACAATTTATCAAGGCAATTAATGTAAAGGGATACCAAATGCCCCAGGCGCTGTGAAACCAGATGTATGCCGCACCTGGAGGTGATGAAAGAAATGCTACACTTGTCACGCAGCCCCAATGTACCTTGTTAATAATTTGCTGAGGTTCAAATGCAAGCAAAACAGGGATGTTCTTTAAAAAGATGAGGACTGTGAAAGCTGTTATAACCATGGCCGCAGTTCTCTCGGTGCAATATTAGTTTTAAACTTCTGGCAGCAGATAACCACAAATCGGTCAAATGTGAAGGAAACGGTGAACCAAACAGAAAAATCAAGGTTGACAGCAGCCATGTATAAAATGAGCTTACACACGGGAGTGTGGGACAGGAATGAAAGTGGAAAGCGATTACTGAAAATATGGTACAGCATTACATTGACGATCATGACCAGTAGATCCACGCATGCCATGGCGATCATGTAGACAGAGATACACTTGGAACGGCCACAGTTCCTTCGGGATAAAATAACAATTGTCACCAAGTTCGCTGTAAGAAAAAGAGAGCAGATAAATCATTTTAGAGTGTCTGATTGAAATATAGAAATATAGATGGAAATATCTGGTGAGAGCATTTTACTCCATTCGGTGTTACTGTCAGCATGGACCTGTGTGGAATATGATTAGTAATGGACCTCTAACCGTCAAAACCAACCCACATACTTCACTGAGCTGCTGCAGTGCTCACTGTGCACGGGGCATTAAGACAATCCAGAAATCAGCCAAAATCCTTGTACTGTAGCTTCAGAGAATATTGTAACTTCATTAATGATATCAGCTCAAGGGGAAAGCAGAAAGTGTGGACAGGCGCTTCAGTGAGATTGCTCCAGTCTCTACTGACCCTGTAATGCTGCCATCTAGAAAACAGGTTATCTTATCCAACATGTGGTAAGAACAGGAGTCAGTTCACACAGATCGACAACAAACAGGTTAATATGACTCACCTGGTACACCGATGACTGCGAGAATCGGGTAATAAATCGCTTTCATCTGTCGCATCGTTAGTTACCCCATTTTCGTGACAGTGGATGTATTCGTTTGGAACTGAAATTTTCTGATAGGCACACGTCTGAGGTAATGGAAGGGAACATATATTTATCCACACGTCAATCCACCAGAGAGTCAATCAGGTTAACTCATACTTAGCATCATTTACAGTCATTTAACAAATAGACTGAGGTAAATTGTTTTCGTCTGATTCATCAGATTAATGAAATAATTGAAAGTGTTAGCGGCAATTTTCTAAAAAGCATGCTCAAATAAAATCGTCATTACAATTAGAATGTGCAATCTCACAGTACAGCTGCTGAGCCTATTTCTACAGGAGCAGTGATGGCAGCTCCCCTAGACCTGCATGTCCTGCCCCTATCCTTGACTCAGTCTATTTGGTCAAACCCGTCCAGAACAGTTGGTGAGCCACATCGTGCACAATTGGTTGTGAACCCAGTCGTAGGGCATTGAAGGTAATTGCATTCCTCTGCTAGTTGTTGTAAACCTACACTTACATTTGAGGTGAGAGTGCTTCTCTTGTAACTGTGGATGACCCACACTTAAAATCGTGGTAATCTAACCTCTCTGGTTCTTTTCATACCACGACATTTCCAATGGAGGAGAAAGTGCCACTGCAGTTCTGGTTCTACACTGCACTTATACTCTCGGTAATCTTGCTCCTCTGGCATCAGCGATAACGCTGAACTCAGTCAGGTGCTGGACATGAACGTCCTGATCGAGTGGTTTCCTGCACTTACACCAGCGGTGCTCCAGGTTGTTCTGCACCATTGGCACACCAACAGTTGCTCTCGATGTGACCGTGTTCCACCGATAGCAGCGATACCAACATAATTACACTGGCACTGACAGTGCACTTCTGATATTAGTGGTAAACTATAATTATATTGGAGCTGACAGTGCTCTGCTGGTATAGAATCATAGAATCATGGAAGTTTACAGCATAAAAGGAGACCATTTCAGACTAACATGTCCGCGCTGGCCATCAAAGAGCTATCCAGCCTACACAATTTTACAGTTCTTGGTCCGTACGCCTTCATATATACCTTATCCACCTGAACTGCTAATTGCAGGGCTCTGTTTACATGTACTTCATGGTCCCTTTTTTCCTCTACACTTTGCAGTGTCCTACCATTTAATGTGTATTCCATTTCCTGTTTAAACCACCCCAAATGCATTACCTCACACTTCTACGGATTAATTCCATTTGCCTCTGCTCTGCCCACCTAACCAGGTCATTGATATCTTACTGGAGTCTACAGCGTTCTTCTTCATTATCATCGACACAGCTGACTTTTAGTAACATCTGAAAATGTCTTAATCATACCGTGTATATTCAAGTCTAAACCGTTGATATACCACATAGAGCAATGGATCTAATACTGAGCCCTGCGGATCACCACTGGTAAAAGCATTTCAGTCACAAATTGGCCAAACACCAAACAATTATTACGCTTTGATTCTCAACCAATATTGGATCCAACTTCCCACTTTTCCTTGATCCCATGGGTTTTTACTTTCCTGACCAGTGTGCCATGTGTGACCTTTTCAAAGGCCTTGCTAAAATACATATTAACTGCATCAAACGTATTAATGGCATTGGCCTTCCTGGTTACCTCCAAGTTAGTCAGACACGACCTTCCCTTAACAAATCCATGCTGACTGTCCTTGATTAATCCAAATCTTTTAAATGAACATTTATCTGATATTTTCCAATAATTTTCCCGCCACAGATGTTAGGCTGACTGCCTGTAATTATTCGGTCTATCGCTTTCTCCCTCTTTAAACAAATGTTACACGTTAGCTATCATCCAGTCCTCCGGCCCCACACCTGTAGCCAGAGAGGATTGGAAAATAAAGAACAGAGCCACTGTTATTTCCTCTTTTGCATCTCTTAACAGCATAGATACGGCTCATCCGGGCCTGGGGTTTTATCGACTTTCAAAGCTGCTAAACCACATACTACTTCCTCGCTTTAGCGGCATTAGTGTTACCCCTCCAATTACATGAGAGGTGGCAATGCTTCTCCTGTAATAGTGATAAACCTATACTTATATTAGAGCTGGACACGATACTTTGGGCGTAGTGGTACACCTACACTATGCTAGAGATGAACAAGCTTTTCCTGTACTACTGGTAATTCTGTACTTATATTAGAGGTGAACATGCTGCTCCGGGTCTTATGATATGTGACAATTATACTAGGTACGAGTGGTAGCCCTGCACTTACAACAGAGATGACCATGTTCTTCTGGTACTAGTGGCACACGTACAGTTACACTGGAAGTGAAAGTGCTCTTTTGATATTAGTGGCAGCGTACATTTGCACTAAAACTGACCGTCCTCTTCCAGTTGTACCAGTACACCTGCACTTATACTCGTGGTGAAGGTTATCATCAGGCACAAGTGTATCCCTACACTTACACTGGTGGTGCTACTGCTTCTAAGGTACTAGTTGTACTCTACATTTGCATGAGATGTGAACATAGTCCTCCAGTACTAGAATGCCTACAGTAATATAAATCGTGGAAATGCCCTTCTGCTGCTGAAGCTGATTCTATTCATATTCGAGGCCCCACTTTTGTTGGACTGATGCAGACCCATCTACTGCACTGCAGGTGAAGACAATTATTTTGCCGCACTAGTGTTATACATTTGCTGGGACAGAAATACTGCACAGTTTTTCAGCACCAGTGGTGTACGTGCTGGAGGAATACAAGTAAGCATACAAAAACATAAGAAATCATGAGGGTTCTGGATAGAGTAGATATGAAGGCCATATTTCATTTATCAAATAACCATGTGACATAGATTTTAAGTAAATGGTAGATGGATTAGATGGATAGATGAGGAGAACCTGTTCCACCCATAGTGTGGAATGGGCCTCGAACTCAATGCGTGAAAGGGTGTTGGAGGCAAAAACCCGAATCGCATTTTAAAAAGTAACTGGATTAGCACTTGATGTGGAGTAACTAACAACGCTATGGACCAAGAGCTGGAAAGTCACAATAGGAAGGATGGCTCCATTGCGGCTGGCACTGACATGATGAGTCGAATGGTTCCCATAATATCCAAACATCTATCAGTTTCTGTCTTGAGAATAGTCAACTACTGAGCATTGACAGTGATTTGGATAAGAAAATACAAAAAATTCACAATCCTTTGATTTGAAGAAATGCCTCCTCACCTCAGTCCAAAATGGCTGACCCCTTATTCTGACATTCAGGACTCCCCAGCCAGGAGACATATCCTCCCAGCATCTACCATCTCCGTCCCTTAAGAAATGTTTTCATTTCAATGAGATCACTTCAAATTCTTTGAAACTCGAGAGAATATAGGCTTGGACTACTCAACTTCACCTCAGAGGAAAATCCCCTCATCCAATCAATCTGACCAGTGAAACTTCACTGCACTCCCACTAAGACAGGTAAAGGTTACGCAGGCAGATAGGGAATGGGTGACCAGCAGGAAGAGCAGGGGAAGGAAGGTAATGCAGGTCGTTCCTGCAGCCATCTCCCTCCAAAACAGATACACCGTTTTGAATATTGTTGGGAAAGCTAGCTCATCAGTGGAATGCAGCAGCAGCCAAGCTCATGGCACCATGGGTGGCGCCGCTGCACAGGAAGGCAGGAAAAAGAGTGGGATAGCTATAGCGATGGGGTATTCTATTGTAAGGGGAATAGATAGACCTTTCTGCGGCCACAAACGAGACTCCAGGATGGTATGTTACCTCCATCGTGCAAGGGGCAAGGATGTCTCGGAGCTGCTGCAGGGCGTTCTGGAGGGGGAGGGTGAACAGGCAGCTGTCGTGGTGTATATAGGCACCAACGGTATCGGGAAAAAACGGAATAGGGTCCGACAAGCTGAATATAGGAAGCTAGGAGTTAAATTAAAAAGTAGAACCTCAAAGGTAGTAATCTCAGGATTGCTACAAGTGCCACATTATAGTCAGAGTAAGATTAGCAGGATAGTTCAGAAGAATACATGGCTTGAGGCATGGTGCAAGGGATTCAAATTCTTGGGACATTGGAACCGATTCTGGGGGAGGTGGGATCATACAAACTGGATGGTCTGCAACTGGGCAGGACCAGAATCTATATCCGAGGTGGAGTGTTTACAAGTGCTATTTGGGAGGGTTTTAACTAATATGGCAGGGGGATTGGAATTTATACAGTGAGGCAGAGGAAAGTAAAAAGGGGGCCGAAGCAAAAGATAGAAAGGAGAAAAACAAGAGTTGATGGCAGAGAAATCAAGGACAAAATCAAAAATGGCCACATTACAACATAATTCTAAAAGGACAAAAAGAGTTAAAAACAAGCCTGAAGACTCTGAGTCTCAATGTGAGGAGCATGCGTAAAATGGTGGATGAATTAACTTCACAGATAGCTGTTAACGGATATGATGTAATTGGGATTATGGAGTCATAGCTCCAGGGTAACAATGGCTGGGAACTCAACATCCAGGGGTATTCAATATTCAGGAAGGATAGACAGGACGGAAAAGGAGGTGGGGTAGAGTTACTGGTTAAAGAGGAGATTAACACAATAGTAAGTGAATGACATTAGCTTGGATGATGTGGAATCTATACGGGTAGAGCTGCAAAACTTCAAAAAGCAGAAAATATTAGTGGGAGTTGTGTACAGACCATCAAACAGTAGTAAGGAGGTTGGGGAATACAATCCAATTGGAAATTAGGGATGCGTGCAATAAGGGTATAGCAGTTATCATGGGTGACCTGAATCTACATATAGAGTGGCCTAACTAAACTGGTAACAGTACTGTGGAGGAGGATTTCCTGGAGTGTATATGGGATGGTTTCCAGACCAATATGTCGAGGAACCAACTCGAGAGCAGGCGATCCTAGACTGGGTCTTGTGTAATGAAAGAGGATGAATTAGCAATCTGGTTCTGCGAGGCCCCTTGGGGAAGAGTGACCATAATATGGTAGAAATTTTCATTCAGATGGAGTGTGACACACTTAATTCAGGGACGAGGGTCTTGAACTTAAAGAAAGGTAACTTTGATGGTATGAGACGTGAATTGACTAAGATAGACTGGCGACTGGAGTTAGATATAGTCCTTACTACTAGGGGGATCAAGGGGTATGGCGAGAAAGCAGGAATGGAGTACTGAAGTTGCATGTTCAGCCATGAACTCATTGAATGGCGGTGCAGGCTCGAAGGGCCGAATGGCCTACTGCTGCACCTATTTTCTATGTTTCTATGTTAAAGGGCTGACGGTAGATAGGCAATGGCAGATATTTAACGATCACATGGATGAACTACAACAGTTGTACATCCCTGTCTGGCGTAAAACTAAAAAGGGAAAGGTGCCTCAACCATGGCTAACAAGAGAAATTGTGTTAAATCCAAGGAAGAGGCATAGAAATTGGCCAGAAAAAGCAGCAAACCTGAGGACTGGGAGAAATTTAGAATCCAGCAGATGAGGACGAAGGGGTTAATTAGGAGGCGGAAAATAGAGTAAGAGAGTAAGGTTTTAGGCAACATAAAAACCGACTGCAAAAGCTTCGAAAGATGCGTGAAGAGAAAAAGATTGGTGAAGACTAATGCAGGTCCATTGCAGTCTGAATGAGGTGAATTCATAATGGAGAACATGGAAATGGCAGACCAATTGAACAAATAATTTGGTTCTGTCTTTATGAAGGAAGACACGAATAACCTCCCGAAAATAATAGGGGACTGAGGATCTAGCGAGAAGGAGGAACTGAAGGAAACCCTTATTCATCAGGAAATTGTGTTAGGCTAATTGAGGGGATTGAGGACCAATATATCCCCTCAGCCTGACAGTGTGCATCCCAGGAACTGGCCCTCGAAATTATGGATGCATTGGTGATCATTTTCAAAAAATCGCTGGACACTGGATCAGTTCCTATGGATTGGAGGGTAGCTCGTGTAACCCCACTTTTTAAAAAAGGAGGGAGAGAGAAAACAGCGAATTAAATACCAGTTAGCCTCACATCGGTAGTGGGGAAAATGTTGGAATCAATTATTAAATATATAATAGCAGTGCATTTGGAAAGCAGTGACAGGATCAGTCCAAGTCAGCATGGATTTATGAAAGGGAAATCATGCTTGACATATTTTCTCAAATTTTTTGAGGATGTAACTAGAAGAGTGGACAAGGAAGTACCAGTGGGTGTGGTATATTCGTACTTTCAAAAGGCTTTTGACAAGGTCCCATATAAGAGATTAGTGTGCAAAATTAAAGCACATGGTATCGGGGGTAATGTACTGACGTGGATAGAGAACTGGTTGGCAGACAGGAAGCACAGAGTTGCGATAAACGGGTCCATTTCACAATGGCAGGCAGTGACAAGTGGAGTGCCGCAGGGCTCAGTGCTGGGACCCCAGCTATTTACAATATACATCAATGATTTAGATGAAGTAATTGAGTGTAATATCTCCAAGTTTGCAGATGGCACTAAACTGGGTGGCGGTGTGAGCTGT
The DNA here is from genome assembly GCF_044704955.1 of Pristiophorus japonicus. Lineage (NCBI taxonomy): Eukaryota > Metazoa > Chordata > Chondrichthyes > Pristiophoridae > Pristiophorus > Pristiophorus japonicus. The sequence continues at coordinate 11,877,402 of NC_092007.1, read as the reverse complement.
GAGGAGGACGCGAAGAGGCTGCAGGGTGACTTGGACACGTTAGTTGAGTGGGCAAATGCATGGCAGATGCAGTATAATGTGGATACATGTGTGGCAAAAACACGAAGGCAAAATATTATCTGAATGGTGGCAGATTAGGAAAAGGGGAGGTGCAACGAGACCTGGGTGTCATGGTTCATCAGTCATTGAAGGTTGGCATGCAGGTACAGCAGGCGGTGAAGAAGGCAAATGGTATGTTGGCTTTCATCGCTAGGGGATTTGAGTATAGGAGCAGGGAGGTCTTACTGCAGTTTTACAGGTCCTTGATGAGGCCTCATCTGGAATATTGTGTTCAGTTTTGGTCTCCTAATCTGATGAAGGACGTACTTGCTATTGAGGGAATGCAGCGAAGGTTCATCAGACTCATTCCCAGGATGGTGGGACTGACATATGAGGAGAGATTGGATCAACTGGTCCTTTATACATTGGAGTTTAGAAGGATGAGAGGGGATCTCATTGAAACATATAAGATTCTGACGGAACTGGACAAGTTAGATGTGGGAAGAATGTTCCCGATGTTGGGAAGTCCAGAACCAGGGGACACAGTCTAAGGATAAGGGGTAAGCCATTTCGAACTGAGATGAGGAGAAACTTAATGCCAGTTCATTGGATATATTCAAGATGGAGTTAGATATGATCCTTATGGCTAAAGCGATCAAGGAATATGGAGAGAAAGCAGGAAAGGGGTACTTAGGGAATGATCAGCTGAATGGCTTACTGCTGCACCTAATTTCTATGTTTCTATGTTTCTATGAATCAGTACTCCTCCATGTTGAACACCACTTGGAAGAAGCACTGAGGGTAGCAAGGACACAGAACGTACTCTGGGTGGGGGACTTCAATGTCCATCACGAAGACTGGCTCGGTATCACCGCTACTGACCGAGCTGGCCGAGTCCTGAAGGACATAGCTGTCAGACTGGGCCTGTAGCAAGTGGTGAGAGAACCAACACGAGGGAGAAACCTACTTTACGTCGTCCTCACCAATCTACCTGTCACAGATGCATCTGTCCATAACAGGATTGGTAGCACTGATCACCTCACAGTCATTGTGGAGACAAAGTCCCGACTTCACACTGAGGACAGCCTCCATCGTGCTGTGTGGCACTAAATGGGATAGATTCGGAACAGATCTAACAACTCAAAAGGCGCTGTGGGCCATCAGCAGCAGCAGAATTGTATTCCTCCACAATCTGTAACCTCATGGCCCGACAAAGCCCTCACACTACCAATACCATCAATGGGGGAGCTAGGTGGAGTGTGTCGTTGGGTGGGGGGGGCGATGAGTGTGCGTGTATGTATGTGTGCATGTGTGTGGGGAGAGTGTGTATGTGGGGGGGTGGGGTGGAAGAGTGTGTGTGTGGGGGGGGGAGTGTGTGTGTGGGGGGTAGTTTGTGTGCGTGTGGGGGGGAGTGTGTGTGTGGGGAGATTGTGTGTGTGTGTGGGGGGTGGGGAGTGTGTGGGGTGTGTGTGTGTGTGGGGGGGGGGGGGAGTGTGTGTTTGTGTGGGGGGAGTGTGTGTGTATGTGTGGGGGGGGTGACTGTGTGCGTGTGTGGGGGGGTGTGGAGTGTGTGTGTGTGTGAGGGGGGAGTGTGCATGTGTTGGTGGTGGGGGAGTGTGTATGTGTGTGGGGGTGAGTGTGTGTGTGTGTGTGGTGTGTGTATGTGTGGGGGGAGTGTGAGTGTGTGTGGGGGGGAGTGTGTGTGTGTGTGGGGTGTGTGTGTGTGTGGGGGCGATTGTGTGTGTGAGTGTGGGGGGAGTGTGTGTGTGTGGGGGTGGCCGTGACTGTGCGTTTGTGGGGAGGGGGAATGTTTGTGTGTGGGGGGGTGTGTGAGTGTGTGTGTGGGGGGGGGAGTGTGTGTGTGTGGGAGGGGAGTGTGTGTGTGTTGGGGGGAGTGTGTGTGTGTTGGGGGGAAGTGCAGTGTGTGGGGGGTGAGTGTGTGTGTGTGTGTGTGTGTGTCTGGGGAGAGTGTGTGTGTGTGGGGTTGGAGTGTGTGTGTGTGTGTGAGGGTGTGTGTGTGTGGGGTGGGTAGTGTGTGTGTGTTGGGGGGAGTGTGTGTGTGGGGGGGAGTGTATGTGTGTGTGGGGGGTGAGTGTGTGTGTGTGTGTATGAGGAGAGTGTGTGTGTGTGGGGTTGGAGTGTGTGTGTGTGTGTGTTAGGGTGTGTGTGTGTGTGGGGTGGAAGTGTGTGTGTGTTGGGGGGAGTGTGTGTGTGTGGGGGGGGGAGTGTGTGTGTGTGGGTGGGTGAGTATATGTGTGTGTGGGGGGTGTGTGTGTCGGGGGGGAGTATGTGTGTGTGTGTGTCTGTGGGGGGGAGTGTGTGTGTGGGGTGGGAGTGTGTATGTTTGGGTGGGTGAGTGTGTGTGTGTGTGGGGGGGGAGTGTGTGTGTGTGCGGGGGGAATGTGTGTATGTGGGGGGGAGTGTGTGTGTGTATGTGTGGGGGGGGTGTGCGTGTGTGGGGGGGAGTGTGTTTGTGTGTGGGGGGAGTGTGTGTGTGTGTGAGGTGGAGTGTGTGTGTGGGGGGGAGTGTGAGTGCGTGGGTGTGTCTGTGTGGGGGGGGGAGTGTGTGTGTGTGTGGGGGTGGAGTGTGTTTGTGTGTGGGGGGTGGTGAAATTGTGTGTGTGTGGGGGGGTGAGTGTGTGTGCGTGTGTGGGGGGAGTGTGTTTGTGTATGTGGGTGGGGAGTTTGTGCGTGTGTGTGGGTGGAGTGTGTGTGAATGTGTGGGGGGGGAGTGCGTGTGTGCGGGGGGAGTGAGTTTGTGTGTGGGGGGCAGTGTGTGTGTGGGGGTGGGGAATGCGTGTGTGTGTGGGGGGGGAGTGTGTGTGTGTGTGTGTGTGGGGGAGTGTGTGTGTGGGGGGGGTGAGTGTGTGTTTGTGTTTGTGTTTGGGGAGTTTGTGTGTGTGTGGGGGGGAGTGTGTGTGCGTGTGAGGGGGAGGATTGTGTGTGTTTGTGTGTGGGGGGAGTGTGTGTGTGTGTGTATGTAGGGGGAATGTGTGTGCGTGTGTGGAGGGAGGTGTGTGTGGGGGGGGAAGTGTGTTTGTGGGGCGGGAGTGTGTGTGTCTGGGGGGTGGAGTGTTCTTTGTGGCGGGCGGGAGTGAATGTGTGGGGGGGAGGGTGTGTGTGTGTGGGGGAAGTGTGTGTGTGGGGGAGGGTGTGTGTGCGTGGGGGGAGTGTGTGTGTGTGGGGGGAGTGTGTGTGTGTGCGGCGGGGTGTGTGTGTGGGTGGGGGTGGAGTGTGTGTGTGGGGGGCGGGTGTGTGTGTGTGTGTGGGTGGGAGGAGTTTGTGTGTGTGTGGGGGGGGAATGTATGTGTGTGTGTGGAGGGGAGTGTGTGTGTGGGGGGCGGGAGTGTGTGCTTGTGTGTGTGTAGGGGGGAGTGTCTGTGTGAGGGGAGATTGTGTGTGTGGGGGGGGGAGTGTGAGTGTGTGCGGGGGGTATGTGTGTGTCGGGGGGGAGTGTCTGTGTGTGTGTAGGGGGGAGTGTGTGTGTGGGGGGGGGAGTGTGTGTGTGTGTGTGGGGTGGGAGTTTGAATTTGTGGGTGGGGGAGTGTGTGTGTGGGGGGGGGGAGTGTGTGTGTGTGGGGGGTGGAGTGTTTTTTGTGGCGGGCGGGAGTGAATGTGTGGGGGGGAGGGTGTGTGTGTGTGGGGGAAGTGTGTGTGTGGGGGAGGGTGTGTGTGTGTGGGGGGAGTGTGTGTGTGTGGGGGGAGTGTGTGTGTGTGTGGCGGGGTGTGTGTGTGTGTGGGGGTGGAGTGTGTGTGTGGGGGGCGGGTGTGTGTGTGTGTGGGTGGGGGGAGTTTGTGTGTGTGTGGGGGGGGAATGTATGTGTGTGTGTGGTGGGGAGTGTGTGTGTGTGGGGGGGAGTGTGTGCTTGTGTGTGTGTAGGGGGGGAGTGTCTGTGTGAGGGGAGAGTGTGTGTGTGGGGGGGGGAGTGTGAGTGTGTGCGGGGGGGGGGTGTGTGTCGGGGGGGAGTGTCTGTGTGTGTGTAGGGGGGGAGTGTGTGTGTGGGGGGGAGTGCGTGTGTGTGTGTGGGATGGGAGTTTTGAATTTGTGGGTGGGGGAGTGTGTGTGTGTGGGGGGGAGTGTGTGTGTGGGGGGGGAGTTTGTGTGTGTGGGCGGGGAAGTGTGTTTGTGTGTGGGGGGGAGTGTGAGTGTGTGTGTGGGGGGGGGAGTGTGTGTGCGTGTATGGGGGAGAGCGTGTGTGTGTGCGGGGGGAGTGTGTGTGTGTATGTGTGGAGGGGTGGTGTGTGCCAGGTGTTGGGGGGAGTGTGTTTGTGTGTGGGGGGAGAGTGTGTGTGTGTGTGTGTGGTGGAGTGTGTGTGTGGAGGGGAGTGTGTGTGTGTTTGGGGGTGAGGGTGTGTGTGTGGGGGGGGAGTGTGTGTGTGTGGGGGGGATGGGGAGTGTGTGTGTGGTGTGGGGGCGGTGTGTGTGCATGTGGCGGGTGTGTGTGTGTGTGTGTGTGGGGAGGGGAGTGTGTGTGGGGGGGAGTGTGTGTGTGTGTGTGTGGGAGGGAGTGTGTGTGTGTCGGGGGTTGGGGTTGTGTGTGTGTGGGGGGCGGGGAGTGTGTGTGTGGTGTGGGGAGTGTGTGTGTGGGGGTGGGAGTGTGTGTGTTTGCGGGGAGGGCAGTGTGTGTGTGTGTCGGGAGGAGTGTGTGTGTGTGTGGGGTGGGGGAGAGTGTGTGTGTGGGAGAGGGAGTGTGTGTGTGGGGTGGGAGTATATGTGGGAAACACACACACAAAACTGCTCATGGTCCGGTGGAAAATGAAAGATTCCACCACTTGCACTGGTCTGTGAAGATTCTTCAAAGTGAGATAATTTCTGACAGCACACTAACGCAAGTGGGCATGCTTTAAAAGTTTATTTTTTATCAACCACATTTAATTTACCAAGAAACTGATTGTGTTCACAGATGTTATTATTGAATGTTCTCGTGTCTTAATCTGACGTAATAGATAAAAATCCAACTTATCGAGTTTATTTGTTCAATGTCTGCACGAATGATAATGGCGATTTCATCTAATTTACTCCCTGGGTAATTGACGCGTGGATAAATATCGGTTCTATTCCATTGCCTGAGCCGTGCTTCAGTCAGTGTCTTTCAGCTCCGAAAGAAACGATTTATTCTCACAGGAGGTGGGGCGACCAGGAATTCTACTGATCAAAGATATTTTCTACCCGATTCTCGCAGCCGTCAATATCCCCGGTGTGTCTTTGTAACATGTGTGTTGTTAATCGGTTGTTAACCATAACCCGACAGGATAATGTGACCAATTTTCCCTTTGGCTGACTTACACTATTGGAAGTGACAGGAAACATGTCAGAACTGTGTGTCTGCACTTTCTGCGTGTCCTTTAAACCAATAACTTTATTTCAGTGACTGTGTTCCCTGAAGCTCGAACACCAGGATTTCCAGACCGTCTTGCCACCCCAGGCAGAGTGAGCACTGCAGCAGCTCATTAAAATGTGTTGGTCGTTTGCCCAGATAATGGCTCCAGTCCAAATCTTGTTCTCACACTGCTCCGTGTTGATAATCGCCCTGACTGGAGTAAAATGTTCTTAATCGGTAACTGTGTATATATTTCAATCAGACAGCCTAACATTATTTCCCTGCTCCCTTTTTCTGAAAGCGAACTGGGTGACAATTCTGATTCCCTCCCGAGGAAACTGCGGCCTTTCCAAGTGTATCTCTGTCGACATGGCGACCATAGCAACTGCAGATCTACTGATCATGATCATTATCGTAATAGTGTATGATATTTTCATTTATCGCTTCCAAGTTTCCCTCCTGCCCCACACTCCCGCGTGTAAGTTCATTCCATATGTGACTGCTGTAACCCTCGAATTGTCTGTTTGGTTCACCGTCTCCTTCACATTTGACCGATTTGTGTTTATCTGCTGCCAGAAGTTTAAAATAAAGTATTGCACCGAGAGAAATGCGGCCGCGGTGATAACAATTTTCACAATTGTAATCTTTTTAAAGAACATCCCTGTTTTCTTTGCATTTGATCCTCAGTACGTAATTAACGAGGTGCAGTGGGGCTGCCGGACAAGTGTGGCTTTTATTTCATCACCTGCAGATTTAGTGCACATCTGGTTTCACAATGCCTGGGCGAATGGCGTCACTTTTCTTTAATTGCCTTGTTAAATTATTTGACAATCAGACGTATTTTAGACATCAGTAGATCGAGCAGAGGACTCCGAGGCAACAAGAGTGAGAACGAGAGCGTTTCAGAGATGGAAAGCCGAAGGAAATCCATCATTTTACTCTTTGCTATATCGGGCAGTTTTATATTTTTGTGGCTGACAAATGCCGTGTGTTTCGTAACTACCAGACTAGCAAGCATCAATTATTACCGAGGTGACCGCACAGACCGTGGATATATCGCCACTGAGACAGGCACAAAGTAAACATTTTTGACTTGCTTTCGAAACCCGTGTATTTATGCAGGAAATTCAGAGAAGAACTGAAGACTGCGGTGAAATCTTCCTGGACAATCATTCTGAAATTAGTTTAAAAAAGACAACAAATGATTCAACTAAAAAGAAAGCTTCCTCGTCACTAAAACTCAATTTCACGTCGGAGAACGATCTTTTTTCTCGAGATTAGAAAAATTGGTGAGACCTTGTGTGAACATTTCATCCATTTTGTACCACTTGTTTGATTTATGCATTGCTTTAGTTTTTCACGTTTGTTTCACTGAGTAAGCATAATCTATTTTTGCAAGTTTGCACAATTCCTGAATAAACATAAGAACATAAGAATTCAGAACAGGATTAGGTCATCTAGAACCTCGAGCCTGCTCCACCATTCAACAAGATCATGGCTGATCTGGCCGTGGACTCAGCTCCACTTACCCGCCCGCTCCCCATAACCCTTAATACCCTTATTGGTTAAAAATCTATCTATCTGTGATTTGAATACATTCAATGAGCTAGCCTCAACTGCTTCCTTGGGCAGATAATTCCACAGATTCTCAACCCTCTGGGAGAAGAAATTCCTTTTCAACTCGGTTTTAAATTGGCTCCCCCGTATTTTGAGTCTGTGCCCCTTCGTTCAAGTCTCCCCGACCAGTGGAAACAATTTCTCTGCCTCTATCTTGTCTAACCCTTTCATTATTTTAAATGTTTCTATAAGATCACCCCTCATCCATCTGAACTCCAACGAGTAAAGACCTAGTCTACTCAATCTATCATCATTATAATTTAACCCCCTCATCTCCGGAATCAGCCAAGTGAATCGTCTCTGTACCCCCTCCAAAGCTAGTATATCATTCCTTAAGTAAGGTGACCAAAACTGTACGCAGTACTCCAGGTGCGGCCTCACCAATACCCTGTACAGTTGCAGCAGGACCTCCCTGCTTTTTTGCTCCATCCCTCTCGCAATGAAGGCCAACTTTCCATTCGCCTTTCAGAGAATTTTAGTAGATTATAACGAATGCATCTGCTATAACTTCCGCCATCTCTTTTAATACCCTGGGATGCATTTCATCAGGACCAGGGGTCTTATCTACCTTGAGTCCCATTAGCCTGTCCAACACTACATCCCTAGTGATTATCTCAAGGTCCTCCCTTCCCACATTCCCGTGACCAGCAATTTTTGGCATGATTTTTGTGTTTTCCACTGTGAAGACCGAAGCAAAATAATTGTTTAAGGTCTCAGCCATTTCCACATTTCCCATTATTAAATCCCCCTTCTCATCTTCTAATGGACCAACATTTACTTTAGTCACTGTTTTCCGTTTTATATAGCGGTAAAAGCTTTTACTATCCGTTTTTATGTTTTGCGCAAGTTTACTTTCGTAATCTATCTTTCCTTTCTTTATTGCTTTCTTAGTCATTCTTTGATTGCGTTTAAAATGTTCCCAATCTTCGAGTTTCCCACTAACCTTGGCCACCTTAGTTTTTAATTTGATACTCTCCTTTATTTCCTTGGTTATCCACGGCTGGTTATCCCTTCTCTTACCGCCCTTCTTTTTCATTGGACTATATTCTTGTTGAGCACTATGAAAGAGCTCCTTAAAAGTCCTCCACTCTTCCTCAATTGTGCCACCGTTTAGGTGAGCTGCTAGGTGAGCCTGGCCTTGCTCGGCTGTTGGGCGTGATGGGTTCGATTTCCTGGTCCGGCGTGTTGTCGTTGATCCTTTTGGTGTGTGTTGTGGGCTCTAAAAAGGTGGTGTCTGCTGTGTGTTGTTCAGGGCAGTCTGTGAACCGCAGCCTCATTTGGTCCTGGTGCTTTCTGCAAATTTGTCCATTGTCTAGTTTGAATAAAAACACACTATTCCCTCCTTTGGCTATCACCATGCCTGCGATCCACTTGGGACCTTGTCCATAGTTTAGCACATGCACAGGGTCATTCACATCAAGTTCCCGTGACACAGTGGCGCGACCATACTTTACATTTTGTTGCTGCCGCCTGCTCTCTACCTGATCATGCAGCGACAGCGAGAGTCAGGTTTTAAGTCTCCTTTTAATGCGTTGCTCAGCCGGGGGCACACCTGTGAGCGAGTGGGGTCTTGTGTGGTAGCTGAGCAGTACTCGGGACAGGCGGCCATGGAGTGAGCCTACTGTGACTCGTTTAAGACTCTGTTTGATGGTTTGTACTGCCTGCTCTGTCTGCCCATTGGAGGCTGGTTTAAACGGGGCCAGTGTGACATGTTTGATCCCATTGCAGGTCAGGAATTCTTTAAATTCGGCGCTGGTGATACATGGCCCGTTGTCACTGACCAGTAGGTCAGGCAGACCGTGGGTGGAAAACATGGCCCTCATGCATTTAATGGTGGCTGTGGCAGTGCTTCACGACATTATTTAACATTCAATCCAATTTGAAAAAGCATCCACCACCACCAGGAACATTTTAGCGAGGAATGGGCCCGCATAATTGACATGGATCCTCGACCATGGTCTGGAGGGCCAGGACCACAAACTTTGTGGTGCCTCTCTGGGCGCCTTGCTCAACTGAGCACACACACTGCGTTGCCGTACACAAAAATCTCTAAGTCAGATTCGATACCAGGACACCACACGTGGGATTTGGCTTTTGCTTTCATCATTGCTGTACCCGGGTGTGTGCTGTGTAGATCCGAGATGAACGTCTCCCTGCCCTTTTTTGGGAGCACTAGCCCACAGCAGGCAGGCTGCCTGAATGGACAGCTCATCCTTTCGCCGCTGGAATGGCTTGATTGGCTCTTGCATTTCAACAGGGATGCTGACCCAGCTCCCATGCAGTACACAGTTTTTTTTTACTAGGGACAGCAGAGGATCTTGGCTGGTCCAAGTCATAACTTGGCAGACCGTGACAGGTGATTTATCATTTTCAAACGCTTCCATGGCCATCAACAAGTCTGCGGGCTGTGCCACCATCAACAAGTTTGCAGGCTGCGCCATTTCGACTCCTGTGGTTGGCAATGGTAGCCAACTGAGAGCATCCGCACTGTTGTTGATGCCTGGCTTGTGGAGGATGGCATAGTTATATGCTGATAGCGCGAGTGCCCTCCTTTGTATGCGGGCTGAGGCAACAGTATTTAGCCCCTTGTTTTTGACGAACAGGGATGTGAGGGGCTTGTGATCGGTTTCCAGCTCAAATTTGAGGCCAAACAGGTACTGATGCATTTTCTTTACCCAGAACACACATGCTAATGCCTCTTTCTCAATCAGGCTGTAGGCCCTCTCGGCCTCAGACAGGGTCCCGGAAGCACAGGCGACAGGTTTCAACTTCCCCGCAACATGAGCTTGTTGTAATACACACCCGACTCCGTATAACGATGCGTCACATGCTAGCACAAGTCTTTTACATGGGTTATACAATACAAGCATCTTGTTGGAGCATAAAATGTTTCTGGTTTTCTCAAAAGCAATTACTTGTTTTTTTCCCCATAACCAGTTCTCAGCTTTGCCCAATAACACATGTTGTGGCTCTAAAAAGGTGCTTAACGCCGGTAGGAAGTTACCAAAATAGTTGAGAAGTCGCAGGAACGACCGCAGCTCCATGACGTTCTGTGGCCTGGGCGCATTCCTGATAGCCTCTGTCTTGGCGTCTGTGGGCCGAATGCCGTCCGCCGCGAACTTTCTCCCCCAAAACTCCACTTCTGTTGCCATAAAGATGCATTTCAACCTCTTCAGCCGCAGCCCTACGCGATTCAGTCGCTGGAGGACCTCCTCCAGGTTTTGTAGGTGCTCGGCAGTGTCCCGACCCATGACCAATATATCATCCTGAAAAATCACCGTGTATGGTACCACCTTGAGTAGGCTCTCCATGTTTCTCTGGAAGATCGCTGCAGCCGACCGAATTCCAAACTGGCATCTGTTGTGGATGAACAGTCCCTTCTGCGTGTTGATGCTGGTGAGGACCCTTCGAAGAATCCCCAGCTCCTACGTCATGTAGGCCGAAGTCAGGTTGAGCTTGGTTAATGTCTTGCCTCCTGCCAGCGTCACAAATAGGTCATCTGCCTTAGGTAGTGGGCATTGGTCCTGTAGCGAGAAACTATTAATAGTTACTTTATAATTGCCGCAAATCCTGACCATGTCATCACTTTTGAGTACTGGAACAATCGGGCTGGCCCACTCACTGAATTTCACTGGGGAGATGATGCCCTCGAGTTGCAGCCTATCCAGCTCGATTTCCACTGTCTCCTTCATCATGTGAGGTACCGCTCGCGCCTTGTGGTGAATGGGTCGTGCCTCTGGGACCAAGTGGATCTGCACTTTCGCCCCGCAAAAGTTTCCAATGCCTGGCTCAAAAATGGAAGGAAATTTGTTCAGAACCTGGGTAAATGAGGCCTCATCGACATGTGCTAGCACTCGGATGTCATCCCAGTTTCAGCGGATTTTGCCAGCCAGCTCCTTCCAAGCAGTATGGGGCCATTGTCCGGGACAATCCAGAGTGACAGTTTATGCCTTGACCATGGCACTGCCCAGCAAGTGATAAGATCTTTGGTACACGTTATCAGTTTTGTGTGGATGGGGCTCAGGGCTGGTCTGAATGCCTTGTTGCACCACAATCTCTCAAACATCTTTTTACTCATGATGGATTGGCGAGCACCAGTGTCCAGTTCCATGGCGACGGGCAAGCCATTCAATTTTACATTTAGCACTATAGGTGGACATTTCGTCGAAAATGTGTGCACCCCGTGTACTTCAAAATCCGCCTCCTCTCTCTGAGGCTCGAAATTGATTTGATCCACAATGGACAGATCTTCCGCTGCCACGTGGTGGCTAACAGGTTTTGCAGAGCTTGCAGCTCGTTTGCAAGCTCGTTGGAGGTGCCCCATTGTTCCACAGCTCTTTCAATCATACCTTTTGAAACGGCATGAATAGGCTGAATGGAAGCCTCCACAACGCCAACAAGGTGTGAATTGCCTTGCATTCATCCTTTTTTGGGGGACTCTGAGTCATCTGGGTCACCTGAGGTCTGCTAGCAGTTGCAGACTCGTAGTTTCTGCCCTGCACATTTCTGCTCGCAAACACAGTTCCAATTAATTTATGAACATTGCTAGCACTTGGGTGCTGAGAGATTTGTTTGGTGTTTTCACTGGTGGACATAAACGCCTGTGCTATCAAAATGGCCTTACTTAGGGTCGGTGTCTCTACAGTCAAACATTTTCGTGGGATGGTCTCATGGACAATGCCCAGTACAAAAATGTTTCTGAGCATTTGCTCAAGGTAGCCATGAAACTCACATTATCTTGCATGTCGCCTTACCTCGGAGATGTAGCTCGCCACTTCCTGACCTTCAGATCGCTGGCACTTGTAGAACCGATACCACGCCATCAGCACACTCTCCCTTGGGTTAAGATGCTCACGAACCAGTGTACACAGCTCCTCATATGACTTATCTGTGTGTTTCGCCGAAGCCACAAGATTCAACATGAGGCTGTCGGTCGGTGCCCCACAGACTGTGAGGAGGACCGCTCTCCTTTTTGCAGCGCTCCCTTCTCCGTCCAGCACGTTGGCTACAAAGTACTGGTCTAGGGTTCGACATAGACTACTCAGTCCTCACCCTCCGAGAACTTCTCCAGGATGCCCACAGTTTGCTGCATCTTTGCGTTGGATTCGGATTTTCGTCGCCAGTTTTTGTGTTCCGAACACAGATGAGGCTGCACACAGGGAGGTTAAAGTAACAGTGACCTCATTCTTTAATAAGACACTCCAGATTGAGGAGCAGGCCTCAGGGGCCGGCTTATGTACAACGCTCCCAAGGGATGCTGGGATCCCTTGGGACTTCAGGGGATGAGCTCCCTGGTGGCGGAACATGGGCGTGCATGCTTTGCAGATACACAACACCTGCTTTGGGTTTATTTCTGGTGGCACAGTGTAGAAGGGGTGTTATCCTGTATCTAGCCCCGTGCTGTTCCTGCCCTGGGAGTGTTTGATAGGGACAGTGTAGAGGGAGGTTCACTCTGTATCTAACCTCGTGCTGTACCTGCCCTGGGAGTGTTTGATGGGGAGAGTGTAGCGGGAGCTTTACTCTGCCTCTAACCCGTGCAGGTAGCATATATCAGTTTGCTAATGACGGAATGGATATTGCCAGGTCAGGCATGCAAATGTCAGCCACAGCAGAAGGACTTTGATCAGATGATGGGAGGAGGTTACGTAATGGTAAGGAGCCATAATATGTATTTGTATATATTTTAATATGTGTTTTATATACTTTCTGACTGTGGTGCAGAAAGAATTGTGTGAATTTTGTACGATTTCTCGAAGTGCTATATTTATGTACGTGGTGTCTAACTTGTTAGCTGGAATTTGTACATCTTCTCGCAATAATGTGCAAAATGTAGGTACATGAGAGACCGTCTGTTTGCAGAGCCTTGCAATGGCAGACTTCACCGTCTCTCTGCTGCTCCCTCTTTACATCACTGACATCGCCCTGGACAACCACTGGCCCTTCGGTTGGCTGCTCTGCAAGCTCAGCAATGGGGCGGTGGTGCTCTGTCTGCACGCCAACGTCTTTACGCTGGCCTCCATCAGCGTGGACTGCTGCTTTTCGGTGGTCCTGCCCATCTGGTCCCAGAACCACTGCGGCCTGTGGCTGGCCAACCTGCTCAGCCTGGGGATGCGGGTGGCAGCTGCCATCGGGAGTGCGCCATCGTTCGTCTTCCGACAATTGGTGTCCCGGGGTAACCGAGTACCCGCTAGAGGGCGAGGGGCTGGCACTGAACACGACGGACCATGGAGAGGATGATGACCGGGCGGTGCCGGAGCAGGCGAAGAGCCTGCATGATGCCCGGTACCGAGCACTGACTCTCACCAACTTCCTCATCGGGTTCCTCCTCCCATTCCTGGTGATCACCGCCAGCTGCACCATCATCGGGCTGCGGCTGAGGCGGAACCGCTTGGGCGCCCAGCAGCAGCAAGCCCTTCAGGTTGAAGGCCGCCATCATCCTGGCCTTCCTCCTGTGCTGGGCGCCCTACAACATCTGCTCTATCCTCGCCCTGCTGCTCCACCCATACGACGAAGACTGGCTCATGGCGTCCCATTCAGCCGTAGCCTCTCCTGCATCAACAGCTGCATCAACCCCTTCCTCGACATCTTTATGTGGCAGGACTTCAGGGACTTGCTCAAGAAGTCGTTTCAACGGGTTGACAATCAGGGGGAAACAATGCAAACTCAGTTGCAGGAGGTTTAGTTGGGATTTGAGGGGACGCTTTCACGCAGAGGGTGTTTGAGGTTTGAAACTCACTGCCTGAAAGGGTGGCAGAGGCAGGATCCCTAATAGTTTTTAAAAAGTACTGGCATATATCAGCCAAAGATTCAGTGCTGCTAAACTGCAGCGTCTGTAAGACTACAGCATTTATGGGGGCTCATTTTCTGCTAATAACTGCATGAACATTGCTCCAAGATGGCTGAAAACATGGGTTGACCAAATTATTTGTGACGCAAAAGTCTTTGCAAATTCAAAAGGTTTTAAAGGAACGGGGATTAAAGGGGATGTTGAAACTGACACTTGACGTTGTCAGTGTGTGTGTCCAGAAAAAAATAAAAAAACATCGGATATAATTGACTAAAAGAAGCTTGAATGTTGAAATTCCAATTTGCATGGAAAATGTGCATTTGTCGCAAGACTAACTAAAGTGAATATTTAGGGTGATGATGAATTTGCTGTTTGCTCGAAAGCCTGTCTTTAGAAAAGAGAGTGTCTGTATGTTTGTCTCAGCTCCACCCACCTTTATGGATTTAGAGCTGAAATCCGTTTAACCCTTTGTAATCTTGTTGTGTATTTTAGACAATTGCTTATGCTGATAAGTTGATTAATTGAATTATGTATGTATACACATGCATTATTTTAGAGAGGTACTTGAGCCATGTTTTTGGTTATGAACTGATTTGGCACCTCCAGTTCATAATCTATTACAGGGTTCAATATTGTCCAGGTTTTACGAATGCCTTTGATCAATAATGGCAACGAAATCGTGTACCCACAAATGAATTAGATCTTAGGTTAAAAATGCAAGTGCAGAGCTATTTTGAATATAATTCATGCAAATAAATACAAGTTGTTGTTTTAATGAAATGCACAGAAGACCATTTGTTCTGCAAAATATAAGCTTCAGCCTTGAAGTTAGTTGCTATGGTGTCTGCTAAGAAAAGCTCTCCAGCCAGGGGAAATATCCTTCCTGCAGCCACCCTGTCATGTCCTGTAAGCATTATGTATGTTTCAATGAGATCACCTCTCAGTTTTCTAAACTCTAGAGCATACAGAATACCCTAGAGCATTCTACACAATCTCTTAACGTAAGACAGCATTCTCATCCCAGGAATCAGTTGAGAGAACGTACGTTGTAGCGCCTCCAAGTCAAGTCGATCTTCCTGAGATAGGCAGACAAAAACTTTGCACAGTACTCCAGGTGTGGTCTCACCAATGTTCTGTACAATTCTACCAAGACGTCTTTACTCATATACTCCAACCCACTTGCAATAAAGGACAATATGCCATTTGCCTTCCCACTTGCTTGCTGCACCCGCATGCTAGCTGTCTGTGTATTTTTGCACAAGAACACTCAAATCTGTCTGAACACCAGTATTTAAATGATTCTCACCATTTAAAAAATATTTTGTTTTTCTTTTCTTTCTACCAAAGTTAATAACCTCAGATTTCCCCACATTATACACCATCTGTCACCTTACTACCCACTCACTTAGTCTATCTATATCCCTTTTGTCTTCTCCTCACAGCTTACTGTCCCACCACGTTTTGATACATTACACTCGGTCCCTTCACCTAGGTCATTCATATAGATTGTAAGTAGCCAAGGCCCCAGCACTGATCCCTGCGGCACCCCACGAGCTGCAGCCTGCTGACGTTAAATATACGTGTAAGGTGCGCATCTTGGTTAATGGAACGAGCCTGACAAGAACCTGCAGAATATTGCTGAGGGAAAGCCCCCATCGTGGGCAATTGATCGACATTCTGAGGGCGCTGCGCATTTACCAACGAGCTCAGACTCTGTGCCAAGTCAGGCGGTTGGTACCGGTATACCCGGTGAGGCACGAATGCCGTCTACCAGAACAGCGCGACTTTATATGTTATTACCCAATCATGCCTGAGAAAATAACCTCAAAACCTTTGTTCCGAGTACAGAACGTACGATTACGTCAGGGAGACCATTTCGTCAGATACTATGAAGCCCCGCAGTATGTGACGTGGGTAGATGGGACAACATGGGTAGCCCCAGGCCTAACTAGATGTGCTGAAGTTCGGGGACACGTTCACTTGTCCCTTCGATGTGGCAGAACATGCAGCCCAAGCGTGCGGGTTCAAGTGGGATGTGATAGCATGGACCTATACCGTGAAGGTAATTGCAGGACAGCATTTTCCCCATACGATCTGCATATAGAGGGAAGGGTGAGTATTGTTTCACCACCATATAATGGCAATACAAGTATAGTGCCAACCTGAATTGTCAAAGCAGGATGGGAAAATATGCTTTACCCCAGCCCAAACTATAAGACTTGGGGCACGGGTTTCGTTCTGCATTTATCAGCAGAGGCAAGTAGATATTGCTGTGGAAGATGCATTAAAGAAGCAATTTCACCAGTACATGGTGCGATTTGACTTTGGCATCCCAGCTCCACCGGAACACTTGGCAAAGTTAATGAAATGTGTTAAACAGTTCCAAAGCCACTATTATGGCCTAGAAAAACCGGGAAGTATGTCAAGAAATGTTTAAGATTGCTGATGATACATCCTGGCTGGACATTGTATCGAGCAATGAAAATCTTCCGTGGATACGGATTGTCTCACATGTGTTGGTCGCTGTACAGCCAGGGATTGTGTTGCATTGTCTGGTAATAACCTGCCGTGTTAACAGGAGACGCCAGCAGCAGGAGTGTATCACGCTGATTCAGGAAACACAGACGAAAGGAGAGGATACTGAACTGAACTAAAACTTACTGGGACTCGAACAGTTCGAGTCCATTTACCTCTGGTTCGATCTGTAAGACCACAGCATTCTTTTGTTTCATTTTCTGCTAATAACTGTGCTTGCAAACTGCTCAAAGATGGCAAAAACCTAGGATGACCATTTGTAAAGAAGCAGAAGGCATTGCAAATTCAAAAGGCTTTCTCCATGGTTTCAACAGCTCGCAGCTGCAAAAAGACATTGCCTGGGAACAGTAATCGAGCTGCAACAAGGAGATACGAGAAAGAAACTCACATTCATTGTGAAAAACTTTCGCTGTGAATTAAATCTGGACAATTATGTACACGGTGGGCAGTCATTCTGAAAAAAACAGTATAAAATGGCTGTGACACATGAGGGCAGCACTGCAATCCAGCGATTGGTAACCTGGTCAGTTACCAAGAGAATCAGGGGGTTAATTTCCAATCGCTAACCACGGTTGGAGTTAACTCTCAGGTGTGAGTGTGTCTGCTTTGCAAACACTTACGTAATCGGCAATGTTTAACTGTTAGGAAATATTTTAATGGGATAGGTCGCTGCAGCGTAATAATGAGAAATTATTGTGTATTTGATGCTGTCGTGATTGCTTGTATCACTTTTGGTTAACCAAATAAAGATAACCCCAGTAGAGGGCTGGGTGACATACACCCGGAGTCTGTGTTGTTTTTGTCTCACAAGTCCAGCTCTGTAAAGCGTAGGGAAAAGACATAAACGTTACAGGCTAAAACCTGTCTTAATTAACGTAAGTCTTACACAGACACGCAAACTAACACACACACAGGCACAGAAACACAACACACATAAGAACATCTTCGGATCAGGTGTCCACCATTTGACCACTCGAACCGGCTCCGCCATCAATAAGATCATAGCTGATCTGATCTTGGCCTCAACTCCACGAACCTGCCTGCTCCCCAAACTCTGTGACTCCCCTATCATTCAAGAATCTGTCTATCTCCACCATAAATATATTCACTGACCCACCCTCCACAGCTCTCTGAGGAAGAGAATTCTACAGATTCACAAGTCTCTCAGAGAAGAAATTCTTACCCATCTCCGTTTTAAATGGGCGCCCCTTTATTCTGAAAATATGCCCTCTACTTCTAGATTCCCCCACAAGGGGAATCATCCTCTCTGCATGTACACTGTCAAGTCTCCTCGGAATCTTATACATTTCAATAAAATCACCTCTCATTTTTCGAAGCTCCAATATATGCCCAACCTGCTGAAAGTTTCTTCATAAGACAAACCCATCATTTCAGGAATCGACCTCATGAACCTTCATTGAACTGCCTCCAATGCAAGTATATCCCTCCTTAGATAAGGAGATCCAAACTGTGCACAGTACTTCAGGTGTGGTCTCACCACGGCCCTGTACAATGCTAGCAAGACTTCCTTACTCTTATACTGCAACCTCCATGCAATAAAGGACAGCATGCCATTTTCATTCCTTATTGCTTGCTGTACCTGCGTGCTAGCTTTCTGTGTTTCTTGCACAAGGACACTCAAATCTCTCTGAACACCAACATTTAAAAGTTTCTCACCACTTAAAAAATATTCTGTTTTTCTATTGTTCCTACCAAAGTGAATAACCTCACATTTCCCCACATTATACTCCATCTGCCCACTCACTTAGTCTATCTATAGACCTTTGCAGGCGCTTTGACTTTTCCTCACAGCTTACTGTTCCACCTGGCCTTGTATCATCAGCAAACCTGGATACTTTACACTCGGTCCCTTCATCAACGTCATTAATATAGATTGTAAGTAGCTGAGGCCCCAGCGCTGATCCCTGCGGCACCCCACTAGCTACAGTCTGCCCACGCGAAATGTACGTGCAAGGTGCGGATCTTGATGAGTGGAACGAGCCTCTAGAAAACCTGTAGAATATTGCTGAGGGAAAGCTCCCCTTTAGGGCAATTGATCGACATCTGAGAGCACTGTGCACTTAACAACTGGTTCAGACTCTGTGCCAAGTTAGAAGATTGGTATAGGTATACTCGGTGAGGCACGAGTGCGGTCTACAGGAACAGAGCGACATCACACTGTAAGACACAGTATGTTATTACCCAATCATGATCGAGAAAACAAACTCAAATCCTTTGTTCCAAGTAGGATTAACTTGGGTGACTATTTGGTCGGATGCAATGAAGCCCCGCAGTATGTGACCCGGGTGACTGGGACAACATGGGTAGCCCCAGAGCTACCTGGGTGTGCTGAAGTTTAGGGATACTCACTTGCCCTTATGATGCGGTAGAACATGCAATCCCAGCGTGCGGGTTTTAGTAGGATGGGATAGCATGGGCTTGCACCGTGCAGATAATTGCGGGACAGCATTTTCCCCGTACGATCAGCATATTTAGTGAAGGATGAATACTGTGTTACCTCCATACAGTAGGACTACCAATATGGTACCAACCTGACTTGCTGCATCGCGGCGGGAAATTTTTGCTATACCCCAGCCCAAACTGTGAGACTTGGGGCCCGGGTTTCATTAAGCCTTTATCCGCACAGACAAGCAGATGTCACTGAAGAAGATGACTTAAAGGAGCAATCGCATCAGTACATGGCTTGATTTGGCTGTGACATTCCAGTTCCACTGGAACACTTGACAGAGTTAATGAAACGTGTTAAACAGTCCCAAAACCACTACGTAAAGTAGTGTCTGTGATTGCTGATGATTCGTCCTGGTGCGACATTGAAAGGAACAACCAAATTCCTCCTTGGATACGGATTTCCTCGCATGTGTTGATCGTTGTATAGCTCGGGATTGCGTTGTATTGTCTGATAATAACCTGGCATGTTAACAGGAGACGTCAGCAGTAAGAGTGGCTCAGGCTGATACAGGAAACACTGACAAAAGGAGAGGATGACGAACTGAACTAAAAGTGATAGGGAATCGAAAGGTTCGAATCCAGTCACTTCAAGTTGGATCTGTAAGTCGACAGCAATATTTTGTGTCATTTTCTGCTAATTACCATGCTAGCTAAAACCTGGTTTGGCCATTTGTAGTGACCGAAAAGACTTTCTCCAGAGATTTATCGTGCCCCAGCTACAAAATGACATTAGGAACGGTAACAGAGCTGCAACAAGGAAATAAGAGAATGAAAGATATATTCATTGTGAAAGACTTTCCCTGGACAATTATGTACATGGTGCGAAGACATCCAGAGAAAAACAGCATATAATGGCTGTAACATGTGCGGGCAGCACTGCAATCAAGCGATTGGTGACCTGGTCAGTTATCAAGATAATCAGGGGGTTAATTTCCAATCGCTGACCATGGTTGGAGTTAACTCTCAGGTGTGAGTGCATTTGCATTGCAATCACTTCGGCAGTCGATAATATTTAACTGTTAAGGAAAACTTTAATGGGTTTGGTCGTTGCGGCTTAATCATGAGAATTATTGTCTATTTGATTCTATCGTGATTGCTTGTATCTATTTTGATTATTCTAAGTAAAGATAACCCCTAGATAGTCGTGGGTGACTTACACACGGAACTGTGTTGTTTTTGTCTCACAAGTCCAACTCTGTAAAGTGTCGGGAAAAGCCATAAACTTTACAGGCTGAAACCTGTCGTAATTAACGTAAGTCTTACACAGAAACACTCACACTTACACACACACAGGCACAGCAACACAGCACATATAAGAAAAATTAGGAGCATGAGTCGATCATTTGGCCCCTCGAGCCTGCTCCGCCATTCACGAAGAGCATGGCTGATCTGATCTTGGCCTCAACTCCACTTCCCTGCCCGTTCCCCATAACCCTTGACTCCCCTATTATTCAAGAATCTGTCCATCTCCACCATAAACATATTCTCTGATTTAGCCTCCACAGCTCCCTAGGGTAGAGAATTCTACAGATTCCCAAGCCTCTGAGAGAAGAAATTCTTCCTCATCTCCGTTTTAAACGGGCGGCCCCTTATTCTGAAACTATGCCTGCAAGTTCTACATTCGCCCTGAAGGGGAAGCATCCTCTCTGCATCTACCCTTTCAACCCGCTCAGAATCTTTCATGTTTCGATAAGATCACCCTTTGATCTCAGGAAACAACCTCATGAAACTTCTCTGAACTGCATCCGATGCAAGTATATCCTTCTTTATATAAGGTGACCAAAGCTGTATGCCGTACTCCAGGTGCGGTCTCACCAATACCCTGTTCAGTTGTAGCCGGACTTGTCTGCTTTCATACTCCATCACCCTTGCAATAAAGGCGAAGACTACGAGGACTAGATGTACTACATACATCTCTCCTTCTTCTTCATTGGCAGTCCTTCAGAGTCGAGAAAGACTTGCTTCCACACAAACACGAGTTCTCATGTGACTGAGGTGACCAATGCGGGACCCACAGCCTCTGTCACAGGTGGGCCAAACGGTGGTTGGAGGGACAGGTGGGTGTGGTCCTGGGATCGCCGTGCGCTGATTCTGCTTTTTGCGATTGGCTTGCGTGTTCTCCCGTGGAAGAGCCTCAAGATATTCGGAGCCTTCCCGGATGCTCCTCCTCCACTTTGAGCGGGTCTCGGGCTAAGGATACCCGAGAGTCGGTGGTGATGTTCCATTTATTCAAGGAGGCTTGGAGTGTTTCCTTGAAGTGTTTCCTCTGCACACCTGGGGCTTGCTTTCCGTGACGGAACTCAGGCAGCGTGCCTGTTTGAGGAGTCGACACTCGGGCATGCGAACGATGTCGCCTATTCAGTGGAGCTGCTCGAGTGTGGTTGGTGGTTCGATGCTGGGGATGTTAGCTTAAGAGAGAACGCAGACGTTGGTGCGCCTATCCTCTTGAGGGGATTTGCAGTATCTTGCGGAGGCAACGTTGGTGTTACATCGCCAGTGCTTTGAAGTGTCGACTGTACACAGTCCATTTCTTTCAAGCATATAGGCGGGCGGGTATCACTTCAGCTCTGTAGACCATGAGCGTGGTGCGTGTTTTGAGATCACTCCTCGAACTACACACATCTACATTACACAGGGTATACAGGACAGACACAGGCCATTCGAACCAACCAGTACATGCTGGCATGTATGCTCCACTCGAGGCCCTTCCCCTGCACCATACTGTTTCTGTTCAGAAAATCTAATTAACAAAGATACTTTGTTGATCAAGATTAATGGTGGCACTGTTGAAAACGGAAGCAAATTCAAACACTCCCAGGGCAGGTACAGTGCAGCGTTAGATAGCGAGTAAATCTCCTTGTACTGTCCCATCAAACCCTCCTAGGGCAGATACAGCACAGGTTAAATACACAATAAAGCTCCCTCTGCACTGTCCCAACAAAAAACCCGACAAAAAACAGCATATGTATTTGAATATATTGTAATATGTATTTTCAAATACTTCCTTTATGTGGTGCATAAACAGTTGGGGGGATTGTGTACGTCTTCTCGAAGTGTTATGTTTAAGTACTTGGTGCCTAAAGTGCTAGTTGGAATTTGTACATCTTCTCAGAGTACTGTGGGAATATCAACTTATGTTGGTACATCAGAGACAATTAAGGCTGGACTGAAGGCTGATGGGATACGAAAAAATCCCGTCTGTCAACAGGGTGAAGGAAAGCTCGGGGCATTGGACAAGTAGTTTGTAATCAAAAAGGAAAATGGGGCGTTGACGGGCATCAAAATTGGCCAATCAACAAGAGGGATATATTATCTCTAGCCAACCAGAACTGGACAGCAGGATACCATGAGGTGCAAGTTGGATGTGGAATATTAATGAAGCAGGAAAAATGTTTGCTCACACTGTGGAGCTAAGAGACGAATATCGACGGGAGGTGATAGAGGCTGGCCAGTCAAAGACACGTAAGTTTTAATCCAGTCAGACGGATCACCTAGAGGATTATACGTAAACCAATTTGGGCACAGTAATTGCCAGAAAGATTGTGCGTTACCAGTTAACTTAGAGGCATAGATATTTTGAAGGAATGCATTGTTTCAATTGTATGTAACTGTATAACTTGGGGCATATATACTGCAAAGTTGAATTGAAAATCTAAAGCTCGTGAATTTGCAGTTTCGTTGATACTTCCGAACCTGTACTCCGTAGTGTTGAACTGGGAATTTGTAGTTGTTTTATTCTTCTTAATGAAGTCCATTGTATTGGGAAATTTCAGTGTTATCATAAATCTTGGGTCTTTGTAACCGATAGGACATTTCCTACATTGTAGGTGCTGCAATCCTGAAGGAACACTGCATTGTTGGAGGGGCAATACTGAGGGAGCGCCGCACTGTGGGCTGGAGGAGTTTATAGATATAGTGAGGGAGGGGACGAGGAGGCCTTGGAGTTATTTGAAAACAAAGATGAGAATTTTAAAATTGAGGCATTGCCAGAATGAGACTCAATGTCGGTCAGTGAGCAATGGGGAAGGGGGGAGAGTGATGGGTCAACGAGACGAGGTGTGAGTTAAAAACGGGAGTTTTGGATGAGCTCACGATTAGGTCGGCCGTCCAGGAGAGCATTGGAATAGATATGTCTGGAGGTAACAAAGGCATGGACGTGGGTTTCAGCAGCAGATGGGCTGAGGCAGGGGCGGAGACGGGCGATGTTACACAGGTGGAATTCAAGTGTCAATCTCTGTGATTGCAATACTGGGTTCAACACTGATGAATTCTTCCCTCTCTCTCTCGCTCCACCCCCTCTCTCTCTCTATCTGGTTCCCTCTCTCGCTCCCTCTCTCTCTTTCTCGCTCCCTCTGTCTCTCTCTATCTCATTCTGTCACTCTTTCGTTCTCTCGATGTCTCTGTCGCTCCCACTATCCCTGTAATTTTCTCCCTCTCTCTCTGTGTCTCTGTCTCTCTTGCCCCCTCTCTCTCGCTCCCTTGGTCTCGTTCCCCCTCACACTCTCTCTCTCTGTCTCTCTCGCTGCCTCTCTTTCACTCTCACTCTCCTTCATTCTCTCTGTCTCTCCCGTTCCCTCTCTCGCTCACTACCTCTCACTCTCTCGCTCTCTGTCTCTTTCTCCCTCTCTGTCTTTCACTTTCACTCGCTCTCTCTCTCTCTCTCTCTTGCTCACTCTCTCTCACTCTCTCGCTATCCTGTGCCTTGTATCTCTCTCCATCTCTTCAGGTGGGACATCTGAAATGGAGCCTGAGGATCTCCAGCTGACCAATTCCAGCGAGTTTCCGCACAATGTCCCGGGGACTGAAGACTTCTCCAGCATTTGGCGAGCGATTGATGCCTACAGCATGGCGATCTACGTCGTCACCTGCGTCCTGGGGTTGTCGGGCAACGGGCTGGTCATCTGGGCCACCGGCTTCAAGCTGAAGAGAACTGCCTACACAGTCTGGTTGCTGAGCCTCGCCATGGCCGACTTCACCATCTCTCTGCTGCTCCCACTATCGTTCACCGAACTTGCCCTGGACTTCCACTGGCCCTTTGGCTGGCTGTTCTGCAAGCTCAGCTATGGGGCATTTTTGCTCTGTCTGCACGTCAGCATCTTTACGCTGGCCGCCATCAGCGTGGACCGCTGCATCTCGGTGGTGCTGCCCATTTGGTCCCGGACCCACCGCGGCCCACGGCTGTCTGCCCTGCTCAGCCTGGTTTTGTGGGTGGCGGCTGCCATCATTAGTGCACCAGCGTTAGTCTTCCGTAAAACGGTACCGCTGGATGATCAGATACAGTGCTACACCGACTACCTGCTGGATGGCGAGTGGGCAGTGATAGAGCAGGCAGCACTGAACACGATGGATTACGGAGGCGAGGACTACCAGCAGGTGATAGAGTGGGCGAATAAACTGGCCTACACTCGGGAACGAGCGGTGACCCTTACCTACTTCCTCGGTGGGTTACTCCTCCCGTTCCTGGTCATCGCCACCAGTTACACCATCATCGGGCTGCAGCTGAGGTGGGGCCGAATGGTGCCCAGCAGCAGCAAGTCCTTCAGGTTCATCGCCGTCGTCATCCTGGCCTTCCTCCTGTGCTGGGCACCCTTCAACATCCTTTCTATCCTCATCCTGCTCCACCCGCGTGAGGAGCTGCCGTCCCTGGCGCTCAGAGTGGGCATCCAGGTCAGCAGCAGCCTGGCCTACTTCAACAGTTGCATCAACCCCGTTCTCTACATCTTCATGTGGCAGGACTTCAGGGATGTGCTCAAACAATCGCTTCAACGGGTTGACAACCAGGGGGAATCAATGCAAACTCAATTGTAGGAGGTTTAGAGGGAATTTGAGAAGAGGTTTCTTCACCCAGAGGGTAGTAGGGCTCTGGAACTCACTGCCTGAAAATGCTGGCAGAGGCAGAAACCATCATTGCATTAACAAGGTACTGGGGTGTATCAGCCAAAGCTTCAGTGCTGCTAAACTGCAACCTCTCTGAGACCACTGCATTTTTATCTAATTTTCTGCGAATGACTCTGCTTGCAAACTGTTCAAGATGGCTGAAAACATGGATTGACCATTTTTTAGCGACCCAAAAGGCTTTGCTCATTCAAAAGATTGTTTCATGTGTTTTATCACCTCACGACTGCAAATAAACAGTTCTCACATGCATTTACTGGGAACTGTGAAGAGAATGAAAGACCTATTCATGGTGAAAGACTATCCCTTTGTTTTAGACCTCGACAATTAAGTACACGGTGGCAGACATCCAGAAAACGAGTAAAGGATAGCACTAACAAGTGAGGTCAGCTCTGCAGTCAATGTGAGTGGTGACCTGGTCAGTTACCAAGATAATCAGGGGGTTAATTTCCAATCTTGTACCAAGGCTGGAGTTAACTCATGTGTGAGAGTCTTTGCTTTGTAATCACTTAGTATATAAGCAATTTTTAAATGTAGCGTACTTTAATGGGATTGGTCAGTTCGGGTTAATAATTAGAAATTATTGTGCACTTGATGCTATTGTGGTTGCTTGTAATTCTTTCGATTACTCTAAATAAAAATAACTCCTGGATAGGAGTGAGAAAACAAACATCCTGTATGTGTGTTGTTTTTGTCTCACAAGTCCGATCTCTGTAAAGTGGAAAGAAAATGTATAAGTCTTATCGGCTAAAACTGCGATATGTTGTTTATGTCATTAGTAACACAATCATGACACAAGATGGCTCTTGCTGAAAAATGGCATCATGTGAAGTGTCACATGACCCTTAAAATGTTATACATCAGGAGTTGCATTGCCGCAGTCGTCCACCAGGTGGAGCTCTATATTACACCTCTGCCTCCTTAATGAAGAAGCAATCATAACAAAATAATCATTAGACATAACTTGCATGGTTATACACAGCAAAGATATGGACATATTTTGCCATATTTACAAATCAAACTTAACCACAGATATTCTCTTTCTAAGAGGATACCTTCGATCTCGAAGAGAAATTTCCAAACTTGGTGTCAAACTCAGACTCATTCTAGGCTGAGCCTCAGGAGAGTTTTATTCGAGGGGCAACCCCTGATTTACGTGTGAACTCTTTGTAACTTCAGAATGTTTGTCTTCCAGATTCGGCCTCAGATTTAAATTCTGACCTTCTCTTGGACTTGTTTATAGAACATCTGATGTAGGATTTGCTACTGGTACTCCACTTGTAAAAAACTTACTGACTCATCAGAAATAATCAAATCACTCCAACTTTCAACCCCTTCCACATCTCTAGGTAAAATATGATCAATGTGAACAAACCTAATCTTTCCTCGATCAAACTTCTTGACTAAATATGTACGAGGAACACATATCTTCACTACTGTTCCTGGTAACCACTTCAACCATTTATGGTGACGGTTCTTCAATCTCACCATCTGATTCAGTTTCACACTTCTCTCTCTTACTCTACCTCTACCTTGATTCTCTTTCTCTCTTGATTGTTTTTCTTTCACGGACTGTGCCAAGTTTGGATTTAGCAACGAGAAACTAGTGTGTTGCTGTCGTTTGAGGAACAACTGTGCTGGTGTCCTGCCATATTTGAATAAAGAGTATTCTGATAAGTAATTAGAAAAGTTGTCAATTTATGGTCCAATGCCAATTGCCGTTTCTTTGGATATGGATCCAACATTTGTTGATGAAAGCATGTTTTACAATTTGCACTCTGTGCTGTGCTGTACCATTTGAAGCAGGGTGGTACGATGGAGCCTTGTTACTTTTCACACCATTTCGGCTCGTGAACTGTGCAAATTCTTCTTCACAAAATTGCGGCCCATTATAAGACACAATTACCTCAGGCAGGCCATATGAAGAATGGAATCATCTCCACATGCATCGATGAGTGCAGCTCCAACAACAATCAAGAAGCTCGAAGCCATCCATGACAAATTGCGCTTGATCAGCACCCCATCTATCACCTGAAACCCTTACTCCCTCCACCACTGGCGCACTTCTCTCCCCGCCAGCGTGATCGGCTCACCAAACTTGCTCGGAGGAGAGAGCATCCAGAAAACATCGAGACCACCGAGAAACCTCAGCGGCAGGCGACGGTAAGTCCAGCAAATTCTGTCCCTCCTCGAGACTCAGCATTCCTCTGTGGTTAGAGAATTCCACAGATTCACCACCTTCTGGGTGAAGAAAGTTCTCCTCATCTGAGTCCTAAATGGCCGACCCCTTATCCTGAGAGTGTGTCCCCTGGTTTTAGCCCGTCCAGCCTGGGGGAAACATCCTCTCAGTATCTTCCCTGTCAATCCCCCTCAGAATCTTGCATGCTTCAATGAGATCACCGCTCATACTTCTAAACTCTCGCGAGTATAGTCCCATTGTACTCAATCTCTATTGTCAATAGGACAATCCTCTCATCCCAGGAATAAACTTGGTCCCCTATCGAACTCCATGGCAATTCTGAAGGTAGATGATGATCTGTAGAATTACCTGTGTCTGTGGGCTCCTGGTGGAAGTACAAGAAGAGGCGTGGCCGAGAGACTCTGCTTGTCTGACGTGCTGGTTCGAAGTCAGAGATTTCTGCCTTCAGATATTTCCTACCACTCCAATACAGAACAAAGCGTTTACTGACTCTGACATGACATGATTGAGGAGCTGATGGTGTCAGATCTTGTCTCGGCCTTGTACAACCAGCAACATGGCAGATATTGATTAGAGGCTGCAGTTTAGCAGCACTGAATCTTTATCTGATACAACTGGTGTGATGTCAACTATCCTCCAATCCCACACTGACTCCATCCTTCATAGATTCGTAGAATCACAGAAGTATATTGCACACAATGAGGGCGTATGGCCCATCGTATCCGTGCCGACTGACAAAGAGCTACCCAGCCTAATATCACTTTCCAGCCCGTGGTCCATAGCCCTGCAGGTTACGGCACTTCAAGTGCACATCTAAGTACTTTTTAAATGTGGCGAGCGATTCTGACTCTATCTCCCTTTCAGGCAGTGAGATCCAGACCCCCACCATCCTCTGGGTGAATAAATCTCCCCACAAATCCCCTCTTAACCTTCAACCAATTACTTTAAATCGATGCCTCCTTGTTGTTGACTCCTCTGCTAAGGAGAAATAGGTCCTTCCTATCGACTCTATCTCAGACTCTAGTTATTTTGTGAACTTCAATTAGGTCTTCCCTCAGACTCCTCTGTTCCAAAGTAAACTAACCCCGGCCTATCCAATCTTTCACATCATCCCTCTCCCACACTGATTCTACGCGCCCTATCCCACACTGATACTATCCTCCCAATACCACATTCCCCACTCTCCCAATTCCTCAATATTTACCAGGGGGATTAACAGGGTGGACATGACAGTAGATGAAGAAACCAAACAACGTAAGAAGACATTTAAGATAGAAAGGGGGAGCCAATTTATAAACTAGTCAAACATGGAGAGGATAACACATTTGGTGCATATGGATTCCATCCAGGCATTATAAAGAATGTAGGGAAGAGATAGGAGAGGCTGTATTAGGTATATCTAAAACATAATTGGACAAAGGAATAGTGCCAGAGGACTGGCGGATTGCTAATGTTATTCCTCTATTTAACATCAGAATCTTTTTTGTTTCTAAATGATCATCTTTCATCCTTCTAAACTCCAGAGAGTATCGGCACATTCCACAAATCTCTCACCATAAGACAGTCCTCTCATCCCAGGAATCCGTCTCGTGAACCTCTGTTGTACCACCTCCAAGGCAAGTGTATTCTTACCGAGATAAGGATATGAAAGCAGTGGAGGTGAAGAGACCACGGGGTAAACGAGAGGCCCAAGATTCCTTTGTGGTGCCCACAGAAGCAACAACAACTTGCATTTAGATAGCACCGTTAAAAGAGTGTAACGTCCCAAGGTGTGTTGTGGCAGCGTAATTCAGACAAAACGTGTTACCGAGCCACACAAGGAGCTTTTCGGACGGGATGACGCAAAGTTTAGTCAGAGAGGACAGTTTTAAGGAACGTCTCAAAAGGAAAGAGCACGAGTGAGATGGAGAAGGTTAGGGGAGAATTCCATAGCTTGGGGCCCAGGCAGCTGAAGAGACGGCCGCCAATGGTGGGAGCGAAGGAATTCAGTGTGGATGCAAAAGAGGGCAGAACTGGACAAGCGCAGAGATCAGGGAGGATTGTACGGGCTGGAGGAGGTTGCAGAGATAGGGAGGGCTGTGGCGGCTGGAAGAGGTTACAGAGATAGGGAGTGGTGTAGGGGCTGGAGGAGGTTACAGAGATAGGAAGGGGTGTAGGGGCTGGAGGAGGTTACAGAGATAGGGAGTGGTGTAGGGGTTGGAGGAGGTTACAGAGATAGGGAGGGGTGTCGGGGCTGGAGGAGGTTACAGAGATAGGGAGGGGTGTAGGGGCTGGAGGAGGTAACAGAGATAGGGAGGGGTGTAGGTGCTGGAGGAGGTTACAGAGATAGCGAGGTGTGTACCGGCTGGAGGAGATTACAGACATAGGGGGGGGGCTTGTAGGGGCAGGAAAAGGTTACAGAGATAGGGAGGGGTGTAAGTTCTGGAGGAGGTTACAGAGGTAGTGATGGATTTTAGCGGCAGATGGAGTTTACAGAGATATGGATGGAGTAGGGGCTGGAGGAGCTTACAGAGATCGGGAGGGATGTGGGTGCTGGAGGAGGTTACAGAGATAGGGAGGTGTGTCGGTGCTGGTGGATGTTCCAGAGATAGGGAGGGGTGTCGGGGCTGGCGGATGTTACAGAAATAGGGAGGGGTTGTAGGGGCAGGAGAAGGTTACAGAGATAGGGAGGGGTGTTAGTTCTGGAGGAGGTTACAGAAGTAGTGATGGGTTTTAAGGGCAGGAGGAAGTTACAGAGATAGGGAGGGAGAAGGGGATGGAGGAGCTTACAGAGATAGGGAGGGATGTGGGTGCTGGAGGAGGTTACAGAGACAGGGAGTGGTGTTGGGGTGGATGAGGCTACACAGAGAGGGAAGGCTTTAGCGCCTGAAGCAGGTTACAACGATAGTGAGGTATATTGGGGCTGATGGAGGTTACAGAAATAGGGAGCGGTGTCGGGGCTGGAGGAGGGTACAAAGATTGGGAGAGGTGTAGAGGATGGAGGAGGTTAGAGAGGTGGTGAGGGGTGTAGGGGCTGGAGGAGGCGACAGAGATTGGGAGGGGTGTACAGGCTGGAGGAGGTTACATAGTAGAGAATGTTTAGGGGCTGGAGAAGGTTATAGAGATAGGGAGATGTGTAGGGGCTGGAGGAGGATACAGAGATAGGTAGCGGTGTAGGGGCTGGTGGAGGTTACAGAGATAGGGAGGGGTCTAGGGGCTGCAGGAGGTTGCATAGATAGAGAATGTGTAGGGGCTGGAGGAGGTTATAGTGATAGGGATGTTGTAGGGGCTGGAAGAGGTTACCGATATATGGAGGTGTATAGGGGCTGGAGGAGCTTACAGAGATAGGGAGGCGTGTTGAGGCTGAAGGATGTGACAGAGTTAGGGAGGGGTGTAGGGGTTGGAGGAGGTTACAGAAATTGGGAGGGGTGTCGGGGTTGGAGGAAGTTACAGAGATCGAGAGGGGCTATAGAGGTATTCGTTGTCAGAGGAAATGTATTAGGATGGATAGAGAATTGGCTGGCGAACAGAAAGCAGAGAGTCGGGATAAATGGGTCCTTTTTGGGTTGGAAATTGGTGGTTAGTGGTGTGCCACAGAGATCGGTGCTGGGACCACAACTGTTTACAATATACATCTATGACCTGGAAGAGGGGACAGAGTGTAGTGTAACAAAATTTGCAGATGACACAAAGATTAGTGGGAAAGTGGGTTGCGTAGAGGACACAGAGAGGCTGCAAAGAGATTTAGATTGGTTAAGCGAATGGGCTAAGGTTTGGCAGATGGAATACAATGTCGGAAAGTGTGAGGTCATCCAGCTTGGGAAAAAAAAACACTAGAAGGAAATATTATTTGAATGGGGAGAAATTACAACATGCTGAGGCGCAGAGGGACCTGGGGGTCCTTATGCATGAAACTCTTTTAGAGTCTACCTGCAAAAACATAAAACATTAAATCGTGCCACCCGACCTGGGTGACACACCAGACATTTACAAGACCCTTTTTTTCCTTTTTTTTTGAGTTGTTTGTTTTTTTTCTTTTTTTTTTGCACTAAAATCACAATTTTCCAGTGCCCCCTATAAAAGGGAAGGGGACACTAAAAGCACCGGCATTTAAAACAAATTAAACTTTAAAACGTAAAATCAAATTAAAATTTGGTTGCCGGGCGTGATGATGCACTCCAGTCCCTCCGGTGCCCACCTCTCGCGGAAAGCCGCGAGCGTACCGGTGGACACCGCGTGCTCCATCTCCAAGGACACCCTGGACCGGATGTAAGAGCGGAAGAGAGGCAGGCAGTCAGGTTGAACGACCCCCTCGACCGCCCGCTGCCTGGACCGGCTGATGGCACCCTTGGCCGTGTCCTTATGCATGAATCCCGAAAAGTTAGTTTGCAGGTGCAGCAGGTAATCAGGAAGGCGAATGGAATGGTGGCCTTCATTGCGAGAGGGATAGAGTACAAAAGCAGGGAGGTCCTGCTGCAACTGTATAGGGTATTGGTAACGACGCACCTGGAGTACTGCGTGCAGTTTTGGTCACCTTACTTAAGAAAGGATATACTGGCTTTGGAGCGGGTACAGAGACGATTCACTAGGCTGATTCCGGAGTAGAGGGGTTTACCTTATGATGATAGATTGAGTAGACTGGGTCTTTACTCGTTGGAGTTCAGAAGGATGAGGGGTGATCCTAAAAAACATTTAAAATAATGAAAGGGATGGACAAGATAGAGGCAGAGAGGTTGTTCCCACTGGTCGGGGAGACTAGAACTAGGGGGCACAGCCTCAAAATACGGGGGAGCCAATTTAAAACCGAGTTGAGAAGGAATTTCTTCTCCCAGAGGGTTGTGAATCTGTGGAATTCTCTGCCCAAGGAAGCAGTTGAGGCTAGCTCATTGAATGTATTCAAGTCACAGATAGATAGGTTTTTAACCAATAAGGGAATTAAGGGTTACGGGGAGCGGGCGGGTAAGTGGAGCTGTGTCCAGGGCCAGATCAGCCATGATCTTGTTGAATGGCGGAGCAGGCTCGAGGGGCTAAATGGCTTACTCCTGTTCCGAATTCTTATGTTCTTATGTTCTTATGTGGGCTGGAGGAGGGTACAGAAATAGGATGAGTTTTGGGGGCTGGTGCAGATTACAGAGATAGGGAGTGTTGTAGGGGCTGGAGGAGGTTACAGAGATAGGGAAGGGTGTAGGGGCTCGAGGAGGATACGGA
Source organism: Pristiophorus japonicus (assembly GCF_044704955.1). Classification (NCBI taxonomy): domain Eukaryota; kingdom Metazoa; phylum Chordata; class Chondrichthyes; family Pristiophoridae; genus Pristiophorus; species Pristiophorus japonicus. Next base: position 11,845,352 of record NC_092007.1, on the reverse strand, counting down.
GATAGGGAGGGGTTATAGGATCAGGAGAAGGTTACAGAGATAGGGAGGGGTGTAAGTTTTGGAGGAGGTTACAGAGGTAGTGATGGGTTTTAGGGGCAGGAGGAAGTTACAGAGATAGGGAGGGAGTAGGGGCTGCAGAAGCTTACAGAGATAGGGAAGGATGTGTGTGCTGGAGGAGGTTACAGAGACAGCGATTGGTGTAGGGTCTGGATGAGGTTGCAGAGAGAGGGAAGCGTCCAGGGCCTGAAGGAAGTTACAGAGATAGGGAGTTATGTTGGGGCTGATGGAGGTTACAGAGCTAGGGAGCGGTGTAGGGGCAGGAGCAGGGTGCAGAAATTGGGAGCGGTGTAGAGTATGGAGGAGGTTACAGAGATAGGGACGGAGTAGGGGCTGGAGGTGGATACATCGATACGGAGGTGGCAGGGGCTGAAGACCGGTATATCGATAGAGAGGTGTGTAGGGGCTGGAGCCAGTTATCGAGATAGAGAGTGGTGTAGCGGTTGGAGGAGTCTATAATGACAGGAACGGCTGTCGGGGCTCGAAGAGGTTTTCGAGATAGGGATGTGTGTAGGAGCTGGAGGAGGTTACAGAGATAGGGAGGGGTGGTCCCAGCACCGATCCTTGTGGAACAATACATTCCACCTTCCGCCACTCTGAGTAACTTACCCTTAACCCCTACTCTCTGTTTACTGTTTTGCAGCCAGCTTCCGATCCATTCTGCTACTTGTCCCCTGTCAACCGTGGCTCAATGGGCAGCACTCTCGGCTCTGAGTCAAAATGTCGTGGGTTTGAGTCGCCCTGCAGAGACTTGAGCACAATAACGTAGGCTGACACAAATGGGTAGCACTGAGGGAGTGCTTCCCTGTCAATGGGGCAGTACTGAGGGAGTGCCGCACTGTCCGGAAGCAGTACTGAGGCATGGCTACACTGTCAGAGGGGCTTTCATGAGGGAGTGCGGCACTGTTAGAAGGTCAATACTCAGGGAGTGCGTCACTGTCAGAAGGGCAGTACTGAGGGAGCGCTGCATGTTGGAAGGGCAGTACTGAGGGAGTTCTGCATTGTCGGCAGTACTGAGGGCATGCTTCAGTGCTGGGGTTTCGAAGTATGAACGGTGAACTCATTGAATCATTACAGGATTCTGAGGGGGTTTGACAGCGTATGATGAGAGGTTGATTCCCACTGACTGGACAGGCTTGAACCAGGGGGCATGTTTTGTTGGAGGGGCACACTGAGAGAGCGCCGCACTGTCGGAGGGGCAGTACTGAGTGAGCGCCGCACTGTCGGAGGGGCAGTACTGAGGGAGCGCTGCACTGTCGGTGGGGCGGTACAGAGGGAGTGCTGCTCTGTCGGAGGGGAGTAGTGAGGGAGTGCCACACTGTCAGAGGGGCAGTACTGATGGAGCACTGCACTGTTGGAGCATCAGTACAGAGGGAATGCTGCACTGTTGGTGGTACCGTCTTACAGATGAGACATTAAACCCGAGGCCGCTTCTGCCCTCTCAGGTGGAATGTAAAAAATCCCACTGCCATTATTTTGGAGAAGAGCAGAGGGGAGTTGTCCAATATTTATCCCTCAAACAACATCAACAAAAGAAAACTGAATCTGCTCATTTACCACGTTGCTGTTTGTCGGGGCTGGCTGTGCGTTGTGGTATCCTCCTCTCTCGCCACAAGTGTCCTAATTCTACAAAGTACGGAAGCATTGCAAGACCTGTTGTTTCCACTCAGAAAAGAGGAAGTTTATAGCATTGCTGATCATTGGGCCAGTTGGAGATTAAGGTCGATCTACAAAGTATTTATAGCCCAGAAACTGGCCATTGGGCCCCACCGCTCCGTGACGGGGTTTATGCTCCACACCAGCCCCCTCCCTCCCCTCTCCATCTCACCCCATCACCACATCCTTCTATTCCTTTCTCCCACATGTGTTTATCCAGCGTCCTCTTAAATGTATCTCTGCTATTCGCCTCGACCCCTCCCTGTGGGAGCGAGCTCCACATTCTCAACCCTCCCTGGGTAAAGAAGGTTCTCCTGAATTCCCCATTGGATTTATTAGTGAATCTTAAATTGATGGCCCCTAGTTCTGGTCTCCCCCACAAGTGGAAATATCTTCTCTACGTTTAACCTCTCGAAACCTTTCATAATCTTAAACACCTCTTTCAGCTCACCCCTCAGCCTTCTCTTCTCTAGAGAAATGAACCCCAGCCTTTCCTGATATTTGTAACTTCTGGTCTCATTTTTGTAATTTTTTTTGCACCTTCTCAAGTGCCTCTATATCATTTTTATAACAAAGAGACCAGAACTGTGCACAGTTCTCCAAGTGTGGTCGAACCCAGGTATAAGGAGACCAGAGCTGTGCACAGTGCACCAAGTGTGGTCCAACCCAGGTATATGCGGATCAGAACTGTGCACAGTGCTCCAAGTGTGGTCGAACCCAGGTATATGGAGACCAGAGCTGTGCACAGTGCTCCAAGTGTGGTCTAACCCTGGTATATGGAGACCAGAAGTTTGCACATTTTCCAAGTTGGCCTAACCCAGGTATATGGATACCAGAACTGTGCACAGTGCTCCAAATGTGGTCTAACTCAGATTATATGGAACAGATCAGTGCTCAGTGCTCAGTGTCGCCCATTTAAAACTGAAATGAGGAGGAACTTCTTCTCTCAGAGGTGTGTAAATCTGTTGAAACACTGGTCCAGAGAGTTGTGGAAGCAGGGACATTGATTAGATTTAAGTCAGAGGTAAACAGTTTATTAACTGATAATGTATTAAGGGGTTATGGGGAGCGGGCAGGGAAGTGGACCTGAGTCAGTGTTCTATTAAGTCATGGTGTTGAAACCCATAGGAAAAGTATTAAACTGTAGGTGGGGCAGTACTGAGGGAGAGCGGCACTGTCGGAAGGTCAGTACTGAGGCAGCACCGCACTGTAGGAGGGGCAATAGGGAGGGAGCGGTACACTGTTGGAGGGGCATTACTGAGGGAGAGCGGCTCTGTCAGAGGGTCAGTACTGAGAGAGCGCCAAACTGTAGGAGGGGCAATACAGACGGAGCACTGCACTGTAGGAGGGACATTACTGAGGAAGCACCACACTGTGGGCTGGAGGGGTTTACAGATATTGCGAGGGAGGGGGCGAGGAGGCCATGGAGGAATGTGAAAACAACGATGAGAATTTTAAAATCTAGACATTACCGAAATGAGAGCCAATCTAAGTGAGCGAGCAATGGGGAGGGGGGCGAGGGGGAGGGTGATGGGTGAACGGAACTCGGTGTGAGTTAAAAGATGGGAGTTTTGGATGAGCTCACATTTCGGAATGGCGGCCAGGAGAGGATTGGAATAGACATGTCTGGAGGTAGCAAAGGAACAGAGGAGGGTGTCAGCAGCCCTTTGAGCTGAGGCAGGGGGGAAACGGTGATGTTACGGAGGTGGAAATAGAGTGTCAATCTCCGTGATTGCAGTACTGGGGTGAACACTTCCCTCTATCTCTCTCTCTCTCCTACTCTCCCTATCTCTCTCGGTCTCTCTCTCGCTCCCTCTCTACTCCCTCTCTCTGTCTCTCTCTCCCTCTATCTCTCGGAGTCTCTCTCACTCCGTCTCTCTCTCTTTGTGGTTTCTTTCTCTCTCTTTGCCTCTCTCGCCCCCCTCCCTCTCCCGTTCCCTCGCTCTCACTCTCTCTTTCTCTCTTCCTCGCTCCCTCACTTTCACTCTCTCTCTCCCTCAATCTCTGTCTCTCTCGTTCCCTCTCTCTCTCGCTCCCTCTCATTCTCTCCCTCTCTTTCTCTCTCACTCTGTTTCTCTCGCTCCATCTCTTACTCTTTCTATCCCTGTCTCTCTTTCTCTCTCTCTGTCTCTCAATCGCACACGTGCTCTCTCGCTCTTGCCCTCTCTCGCTCTCGCTCTCTGTCTCTCTCTCTTGCTTCCGATCTCTCACGCCCTCTCTCCCTCACTGTCTCTCTCGCTCTCTCTGTCTGTCTCATTCCCTCTGTCTCTCTGTCTCTCACGCTCCATCTCTCGCTCCCTCTCACTCTCTCCTTGCGTTTCTCGCTCTCTCTCTCTCTCTCTCTGTCGCTCTCTGTCACTCCCTATCTTTCTCTCTCCCTCTCTCTGTCCCTCCCTTTCTTACTCTCCCTCTCTTTCTCTCTCTCTATCACTCTCTCTCTCTTTCGCTCTCTTTCTCCTGCTCTCTCCCACTCTCTTTACCGATCTCTCGCACTCCCTCTCTCTCTGTCTCTCGCAACATCTCTGCAGCTGGGAATTCTGAAATGGAGCCCGATGATTTTCAGCAGACCAACTCCAGCGAGGTTCCACACGATGTCCCAGCGACTGAAGACGACCTCAGCATCTGGTGATGGATGCAGATCTTCACCATGGCGATCTACACCTTCAGCTGCATCCTGGGCGGGTCGGGCAATGGGCTGGTCATCTGGGCCACCATCCTGCAGGGGAAGAGAATGACCGACACCGTCTGGTTGCTGAGCCTCGCCGTGGCTGACTTCACCTTCACTCTGCTGCTCCCGCTCGCCATCATCCAACTCGCCCTGGACTTACACTGGCCCTTCGGCCGGCTTTTCTGCAAGCCCCACTTCGGGCTGGTGATGCTCTGCCTGTATACCAGCATATTCACACTGGCCATCGTCAGCGTGGACCGCTGGGTCTCGGTGGTGCTGCCCATCTGTTCCAGGAACCAACGCGGCCCGTGGCTGGCCGCTCTGCTCAACCTGTGGGTGTGGCTGGCAGCCGTCACCTTAAGCACGCCGATCTTCACCTTCTGACATTTTGTATCCCTGGGCAATAGCGGTGTGTGCTACACCGAATTGGTGCTGGAGGGTGAGCGGGCAGTGATATCGTGGGTGGCTCTGAACAGAACGGATTACAGAGACAAGGACTACTAGACAGTGATAGAGTGGGTGGCTCTGAACAGGACGGATTACAGAGATGAGGACTACCAGCTTGTGGTAGCAAGGTCGAACGGCTTCCTTTACGCCCGGTACCAAGCGCAGATCCTCGCCAACATCCTCAGTGGCATCATCATCCTGTTCCTGGCCATGGCCACCAGCTGCGCCATCATTGGGCTGCGGCTGAGGTGGGGCCGCTTGGTTCCCAGTGGTGGCCATTCCTTCAGTGTCATCGCCATCATCATCCTGGCCTTTCTCCTGTGCTGGGTGCCCCTACAACATATTTTCTATTCTCCTGCTGCTCCACATGCAAGACCAACTGCCATCCCCAGTGCTGATCGTGGGCTTCGAGCTCAGTCGTGGCATGACCAGCGCCAACAGCTACATCAACTCCGTCTCTACATCTTCATGTGGCAGGACTTCAGAGATTTGCTTAAGAAGTCATTTAATCGGGTCAACAATCAGGGGGCATAGATTTAAAGTAATTAGCCTACTCCTGCACCTATTTCTAATGTTCTTTTACACTTATGTAGCATTAGTGGAGATTTGAGGGCAAATTTCTTCACCCAAAGAGTGGTTGGGGTTTGAAACTCACTGCCTGTAAGGGTAACAGAGGCTGACACTCTCATTGCATTTAGAAAGTACTTAATGTGTCAGGCAAAGATTTAGTGCTGCTAAGCTTCAGCCTCTGTAAGACTAATACATTTTTTGTCTCATTTTCTACCAATAACTGTGCTTGCAAACTGCTCCAAGATGGCTGAAAACATGGCTTGATCATTTCTTAGTGACCCAAAAGGCTTTGCGAATTCAAAAGACTTTCTCGTGTGTTTTAATATCTGACAGCTGCAAAGTGATAGTTCTCAGAGGCATTGTCTTGGAACTGTGAAGAGGAGAGAATGAAAGACCAATTCATGGTGACAAATTATTCCTTTGTTTTAGCCCTAAACAATTACATACATGGTGGGCACACATCCAGACAACTAATGAAGGATGGCAGTAACACGTGAGGTCAATGCTGCAGTCAATGTGCGTGGTGACCTGGTCAAATACCAAGTGAATCAGGGGGTTAATTTCAAATCGTTGACCAAGGCTGGAGTTAGCTCATTGGTGAGTCTTTGCATAGTAATTAGTTCGGATCGAAGCAAATTTTAACTCTTAAGTACTTTAATAGATTGGTCGGTGTGGGTTAATAATTGTGCATTTGATGTTACTGTGAGTGCTTGTATTTCTTTTGATTGTTCTACATAAAAATAACCACTGGATAGGGGTGAGAAAAGAAATAGCCTGTGTCTGTGTTGTTTGTGTCTCACAAATCTGATCTCTGTAAAGTGTAAGAAAATATATACATTTTACAGTCTAAAACTGCAATATGTTCTTTATGACATCACTCACACATGCATCACAAAACAAGATGGCTGTTGCTAGAAACTGGAAACATGTGACTTGTCACATGACCCGTTTATTGTTTTTCATCAGGAATTGCATTATCGCTGTTGTCCACCAGGTGGAGCTCTACATTACACTTTCCCCCCTTAATGAAGAAGTAAAAAGAACATAAGAACATAAGAATTAGGAGCAGGAGTCAGCCATTTGGCCGATCAGAGCTGGCTCTGCCATTCAATAAGATCATGGCTGATCTGATCTTGGCCTCAACTCCACTCTCCTCCCCACTCCCCATAACCCTTCACTCCATTATTGCTCAAACATATGACTACGTCCAACATAAATATATTCAATGTCCCAATTCTCTGCTCCAGAAAGCTCTCTGGGGCAGAGAATTACCTTGATTTACAACCTTCTGAGAGCAGAAATTCCACATCATCTCAGGTTTAAATGGGCGACCGCTTATTCAGAAACTATGTCCCCTAGTTCTAGATTCCCTCACAAGGGGAAACATCCTCTATGCATATACCATGTCAAGCCCCCTCATTATCTTATATGTTTCAATAAGATCACCTCTCATTCTTCAAACTCATATGAGTATAGGCCCAACCTGCTCAACCTTTCTTCATAAGTTAATTTCTTCATCTCAGCAATCAAACTAGTGAACCTCCACTCAACTGCCTCCAATGCAAGTATATCCCTCCTAAAATAAGGAGACCAAAACTGTACGCAGTACTCTATGTGTGGCCTGCCGAATACTCTGTACAGTTGCAGTAGGACCTCTCAGCTTTGATACTCTGTTCCCCTTGCAAGAAAGGCCAAAATTCCATTTGCCTTCTTGATTACTTGCTGTACCTGCATGTTAACTTTCAAGTACTCCCAGATCACTCTGTACCACAGCATTTTGTAATCTCTCCCTATTTAAACAATAATTTCCTTTGTTTATTTTTCCTAGCAAAGTGAATAACCACATTTTCCCACATTATACTCCATCTGCAAAATGTTTGCCCACTCACTTAGCCTGACTATATCAGTTTGCAGATTCTTTGTGTCCTCCTCACAACATGCTTTGCCACCCATCTTTGTGTGATCAGCAAACTTGGTTACATTACACTAGGTTCCTTCATGCAAATCATTAATATAGATTATAAATAACTGAGGCCCCAGCATCGATCCCTGTGGCACCATACTACTTATCGGTTGCCAAACAGAAACTGACCCATTTATCCCCACACTTTGTTTTCTGTTAGTTAATCAAACCTCTATCCATGCTAATATATTACCCCAGACCCCGTGAACTTTTACCTTGTGCAGTAACCTTTTATGTGGCACCTTCTCAAATGCCTTCTGGAAGTCCAAATACAATACATCCACTGATTTCCCCCTTATTCACCCTGCTCCTAACAAAAAAATCATTATACATAACTTGCATGGTAATACACAACAAAAGATATGGACTTAGGTTGCCATATATACAGATCAAACTTAACCACTGCTTTTCTCTTTCAAAGAGGATACCTTCACTTTCGAAGGGATATTTCCAAACTTGGTATCGACGTTCAACTCATTCTAGGCTGATCGTGAGGAGTGTTTTTCTCAAAGGCTAACCCTTCATTTACATTTGAACACTTTACAACTTCAGACTTTTTCTCTGCCTGACTCGGACTCAGACTGAAATTCTGACTTTCTCGTGGACTTGTTTCTAGTACATCTGATGTCGGCTTTGCTCCTGGTACTCTACTTGTAACAAGACTATCCGACTCATCAGAAATAGTCGAATCATTCCAACGTTCAACTCCTTCCACTACTCTGGGTAATATATGATCAATCTGAACAAACCTAAACTTTCCATGATCAAACTTATTGAGCAAATATGTGCGAGGACCACATATCCTCACTACTCTTCCTGGTAACCACGTTAACCATTCATGGTGATGGTTCTTCACTCACACCTTCTGATTCAATCTCACTTCTCTCTTTTACTCTACGTCTACCATGATTCTCTTTCTCTCTTGATTGTTTCTCTTCTCTCGACTGTATCTAGTTTGGATATAACAACGATAAACTGATTTGCGGCTGTCGTTTGAGAAACAACTTTGTTGGTGTTCCACCAGTAGTTGTATGAGGAGTATTGTGATAAGTAATTAGAAAAGTTGCCAATTTGGGATCCAACGATAACTGCCATTTCTTTGGATTTGGATGCTACATTTGTTTGATGATAGCATGTTTGACGATATGTAGTGTGCGCTTTGCTGCACTATTTCAACCAGGGTGGCACAGTGGAACCTTCCTACGTTTCGCACCATTTATGCTCGTGAACTGTGCAAATTCATCTGAATAAAATTGCGGCCCATTATCAGATGCAATTTCTTCTGGGAGGCCATATGAAGAAAACAACCTTCGCAAATTGTCTAGTGTTTTACTTGTTATTTTCTGCATCGGAGACACCTCTACCCACTTTAAAGGACTATCAGTCACAATGAAGAATTGATGTCCTTCCAGCTCAGCAAAATCTACATGTAACCTTTGCCACAACCTGGGAGGTCATTTCCATGGCTGTAATGGTACTGATGGTGGTTGCTTGCTTACCGATTGACCGGGTACACTGACTGACAATGTCCTCTATATCTTTTTCTAGACCTGGCCACCATAAGTAACTGCGTGCAAAACTCTTGGGCAAGCACATTCCCAGGTGCTGGTCATGAAGATCTACTCGAATAACTTGAACCTGAACTGATTTGGGCTAACAAAACCGTATATTTTCCGACTGTTGTCTACAGCAACTGCTCACTATTTCAGGATCATTCTGTAATGCGAAAATAACCCCTGGCTACAATTCTCTACTGCGAACCGTCTCCTTGAACAGCTCTCCACTGTCTCCACCACACTCACCTCCAACAACAAGTGTGAGGAGCTCATGTACTTCTTTGTCTCAAAGGTTGAGACCATCCAATTTAGCTGCCTCTGTGATTTCCCTTCCTTCACCTAGCTCACAGGGCCAAACTTCCTCTGAGGCTCCCACCTGCCTCAGTCCTAAACTCACATCTTTCTCTAATTTCTCTTTGATCTCCGCTCTTGATCTCTGCGAGCTCATCTTGTCCATGAGACCCCCTTTCTGCTCACTTGCCGCTATTCCCTCTAAACTGCTGAGCACCCAACTTTCTATTTTGGCTTCCGTGTTAGCTGACATTGGTTATTGTTCTCTCTCCTCAGGTAATGTTAACTCTGCTCTCATCACACTCTCCTCAAATAAACTACCCTTGACCCCACTTTGCTTGCTAGCTATCGCCCCATCTCCGACTTCCCTTTCCTGTCAAAAGTCCTTGAACGTGTTGTATCCTCACAAACCTCCCAAATCCGTGTCCGTCTTACCATGAATTCCATGTTTGAATCCTTTCAATCTGGTTTTCGCCCCTGCCACATTACCGAGCCGGCTTTCATTGAAGTCACAAATGACATCCTTGGTGAGTGTGACACAGTCAAATTATCCCTCCTGCTCCTTCTTGACGTGTCTGCAGCCTTTGACAGAGTTAAGCACTCCCCTCACCTCCAACGCCTCTCCACCTATGTCCAGGTGGGCGGGACTGCACTCGCCGGATTCCATTCTTATCTATCTAATGGTATTCGGAGAACCTCCTGCAATGGCTTCTCTTCCCACTCCCACATCGTTACTGTTGACAAGCTAGGTGTCATATTGATGCTGAAATTAGTTTCCAGACACATATGTGTGGCATAAAAAAACTGCTTTGTCCGAGTTCTTTAACATTTTTCGCCTCGGCCCTGCCTCTGCTCTTCGACTGCAGAATCCCTCGTCCATGCCTTTGTTACCTCTAGACTTGACGACTACAACTCAGTCCTGGCCAGCATTCCACATTCCACGTAACGCAAACTTGAAGTCATCTAAATCTCAGCAGCTCGTGTACTACCCCTCACCAAATCCCGCTCAACCTTCACTCCGGTGCTCGCTGAGCTCATTGGCTCCCAGTTAAACACCGCCTCGATTTCAGAGTCTCATCCTTATTTACAAATCAGTCCATGCTTCTCGCCCCTCCCTATCTCTGTAATCAATTTCAGCCTCACAATCTCACAAGGTGGCTGCACTCCTCAAATTCTGCCCCCTTGCGCATCCCTCATTATAACTGCTCAACCTTCGGTGGCTGTGCCTTCTGTTGCCTGGGGGCCAAGCTCTGGAACTCCCTTCCGAAACCTATTCATCTTGCTACCACTTGTTCCTCCTTTAAGATCCTCATTACAACCTCCCTCTTTAAACACGCTTTTGATCATTTGCCTTAATTTCTTCTGTGGCTTGGTGTAAAATGTAGCTGTTTGTCTGCAACACTGCTGTGAAGCGGCTTGGGAAGTTTTATTACTTGGATGACAGTATCTAAATAAAATATATTGTTCTTATTCTATTAGCTACAAGCGCCAATTAGCACCTTATCCAGTGCACCTATATAATTTTTCAATGTAAAGTCCAGAACTGTGCACAGTGCTCCAGGTTTGGTCTAACCAAGGTATATGGACACCAGAACTGTGCACAGTGCTCCAATTGTGGTCTACATTACCTATATGGAGACCAGAACTGTGCACAGTGCTCCAAGTGTGGTCCAACCAAGGTATATGGAAATGAGAACTGTTCACAGTGCTCCAAGTGTGATCTAAACCAGGTAAATGGAGACCAGAACTGTGCACAATGCTCCAAGTGTGGTCTAACCAAGGTATATGGAGACCAGAACTGTGTACAGTGCTCCAAGTGTGGTCTTCACCAGGTATATGGAGACGAGAACTGTGCACAATGTTTCAAGTGTGGCGTAAACCAGGTGTATGGTGACCAGAACTGTGCACACTGCTCCAAGTGTGGTCTAACCAAGGTATATGGAGACCAGAACTGTGCACGGTGCTCCAAGTGTGGTCTAACCAATGTATATGGAGACCGGAACTCTATGCAGTGCTGCAAGTGTGGTTTAACTGAGAACGGCTGCAAATTGAACATAAACTCTCTGCTTTTTGGACTCTATCCATCTAGAAATAAACGCCAGTGTTGGGATTGCTTTTTATGGCCGTATTAACCAGCGTCTCTACTTTTAGTGATTTGTGAATCTGTAACCCCCAGATCCCTCAGTTCCACTACGGCATTTAGCCTCTTAAAATACAAACTGTATGTGGCCTACTTATCTCATACTTATCGATTTTGAAGTTAATTTGCCAATCACACGCCCATTCTGCAAGTTTATCAATGTCCTCTTATATGTTGTTGCCTTCTTCCCTTGTGTTAGCTACAAACCCCAAGTTGGTGTTGTCCGCAAATAGTGACATTGTACTTCCGATTTCCAAGTCCAAATCCTTTGTGGCAATGGTAAACAGCAGTGGTCCCAGCACTGATCCTTGTGGAACAACACTTTGCACCTTCCGCCAGTCTGAGTAACTTACCCTTAACCTCTACTCTCTGTTTCTTGTTTTGCAGCCAGCTTGCGATCCATTCTGCGACTTGTCACCTGTAAACCGTGGCTTAGTGGGCAGCACTCTCGCATGCGAATGAGAAGATCCTGTGTTTGAGCCCAACTCCAGAGACTTGAGCACCAAAAACTAGGCTGATTCATCAGTACACAACTGAGGGAGTGCCGCACTGTCAGACGGGCAGTACCTTGGCAGCGCCACACTGTCGGACGGGCAGTCCTGAGCGGACGCTGCACTGTCGGAGAGCCAGTACTAAGGGAACGCTGCACCTTTGGAGGGGTAATACTGAGGGAGCGTCGCACTGTTGGAGGAACAGTACTGAAGGTGTGCCACACTGTCGGAGGGGTGGTACTGAGGGAGCGCTGCACTGTCAGAGGGGCAGTACTGAGGGAGTGCCGCACTGTTGGTGGATCCGTCTTTCAGAATAGACATTAAACCTGAGGCCCCGTGTGCCCTCTCAGGTGGAATGTAAAGGATCCCACAGCCATTATTTTGAGGAAGAGCAGAGGGGAGTTCTCCAATATTTATCCCTCAAACAACATCAGCGAAAAAAACTGATCTGCTCATTTACCACGTTGCTGTTTGTAGGAGCTGGCTGTGCGTTGTGACTTCCTTCTGTCTCACCACAAGTATCTTAATTCTACAAAGTACAGAAGCATTACAAGACCTGTTGTTTCCACTCAGAAAAGAGGAAGTTTATAGAATTGCTGATCATTGGGCCAGTTGGAGATTAAGGTCAATCTACAAAGTATTTGCAGCCCAGACACAGACCATTGGGCCCCACCGCTCCATGCCGGGGTTTATGCTCCACACCAGCCTCCTCCCTCCCATCTCCATCTCAGCCGATCACCATATCCTTCTATTCCTTTCTCCCTCATGTGTTTATCCAGCTTCCCCTTAAATGTATCTCTGCTATTCGCCTCAACCCCTCCCTGTGGGAGCGAGTTCCACAGTCTCACCACTCTCTGGCTAAAGAAGTTTCTGCTGAATTCCCCATTGGATATATTAGTGTCTATCTTATATTGATGGCCCCTAATTGTGGTGTTCACATAGATGTGGAAACATCTTCTCAGCGTCTACCCTATTGATCACTTTCTTAATCTCTCTTTCATAAGACCTCTATCACCTGACCCCACAGAATTCACTTTCCATGGAACACCAGCCTGTGCAACATTTCCTGATAGTTATAACATCTCAGTTGAGGTATCATTCTCGTAAATCCTCTTTAACACGTTCTGATTTTTGTCATATGGATTCCGTAAATGTGCACGGTGCTCTAAGTGTGGTGTAACCACGGTATATGGAGACGAGAAATAAGCACAATGCTGACAGTGTGGTCTAACCAATGTATATGTAGTCCAGAACTGTGCACAGTGCTACAAGTTTGCTCTAACGTAGTTATATGGAGTCCAGAACTGTGCACAGTTCTCCGTGCATGTTCTAACCAAGGCATATGGATTACAGAACATAGAAACGTAGAAACATAGAAAATAGGTGCAGGAATAGGTTATTCGGCCCTTCGAGCCTGCACCTGCAATCAATATGCTCATGGCTGATCATGCAACCTCAGTACCCCATTCCTGCTTTCTCTCCATACCCCTTCATTCCCTTTAGCCGTAAGGGCCACAGCTAATTCGCTTTTGAATATATCTAACGAACTGGCCTCAACAACTTTCTGTGGTAGAGAATTCCACAGGTTCACAATTCTCTGCGTGAAAAAGTTTCTCCTCATCTCGGTCCTAAATGGCCTACCCCTTATCCTTCGACTGTGAACCCTGGTTCTGGAATTTCCCAACATCGGGAACATTCTTCCTGCATCTAGCCTGTCCAATACCAACAGAATTCTATATCTTTCTATGAGATCCCCTTTCATGCTTCTTAGTTCCAGCAAATATAAGACTAGTCGATCCAGTCTTTCTTCAGATGTCAGTCATGCCATCCCGGGAATAAGTTGTTATAACCATCGCTGCACTCCCTCAGTAGCAAGAATATCCTTCCTCAGATTAGGAGAACAAAACTGGACACAATGTTGAAGGTGAGGCCTCACCAAGGCCCTGTACAACTGCAGTAAGACCTCTCTGCTCCGATACGCAAATCCCCTCGCTATGAAGGACAACATGCCATTTGCCATCTTCACCGCCTGCTCGACCTGCATGCCAATCTTCAATGACTGATGTACCATGACACACAGGTCTCGTTGCACCTCCCCTTTTCCTAATTTGTCACCATTCAAATCATGTTCTGCCTTCCTGCTTTTGCCACCAAAGTGGGTAACCTCACATTTATCCACATTATACTGCATCTGCCATGCATTTGCCTCCTTACCTAACCTGTCCAAGTCACCCTGCAACCACTTAGCATCCTCCTCACAGCTCACACCGCCACTTAGCTTAGTGTCATCTGCAAACTTGGAGTTATTACAATCAATTCCTTCGTCTTACTCATTAATGTATATTGTAAATAGTTGTGGTCCCAGCACTGAGCCCTGCGGTACCCCACTAGTCACTGCCTGCCACTCTGAAAGGGACCCGTTTATTTCTACTCTTTGCTTGCTGTCTGGCAACCAGTTCTCTATCCATGTCAATACATTACCCGCAATAACATGTGCTTTAATTTTGCACACTAATCGCTTGTGTGGGTCCGTGTAAAACGCTTTTGAAAGTCCAAATGCAGCACATTCACTGATTCTCCCTTGTCCACTCTACTAGTTACATTCTGAATAAATTCTGGAAGATTTGTCAAGCATGGTTTCCCTTTCATCAATCCATGCTGACTTGGACCGATCCTGTCATTGCTTTCCAAATGCGCTGCTATCACAGCTTCAATAATTGATTCCAACATTTCCCCAATACTGATGTCAGGCTAACTGGTCTATAATTTCCAGTTTTCTCTCTCCGTCCTTTTTTAATAAGTGGGGTTACATTAGCTATCCTCCAATCCAAAGGTACTGATCCAGAATCTAAAGAATGTTGGCAAATGACCACCAATGTATCCACTATTTTGAGGGCCACTTTATTAAGTATGCCGGGATGCAGACTACCAGGCCCATGGGATTTACCGGCCTTCAGTCCCATCAATTTCCAGAGCACTATTTCCTGACTAATAAGGATTTCCTTCAGTTCCCCCTTCTCGCTAGACCCCCCATCCCCTAGTATTTCTGGGAGATTATTTGTGTCTTCCTTAGTGCAGACAGGACCAAGTTTTTTTGCAATTGGTCTGCCATTTATTTGTTCCCCATTACATATTCACCTGATTCTGACTGCAAGGGACCTACATTTGTCTTCACTAATCTTTTTCTCTTCACCTATATATAGAAGCTTTTGCTGTCAGTTTTTATGTTCCCTGTAAGCTTCCTCTCATACTCCATTTCCCCCCTCCTAATTAAACCCTTTGTCCTCCTCTGCTGATTTCGAAATTTCTCCCAGTCCCCAGGTTTGCTGCCTTTTTCTGGCTAATTTATAAGCCTTTTCCTTGGATTTAACACTATCCCTAATTTCCCTTGTTATCCACGGATGAGCTATCTTCCCCATTTTATTTTTATGCCAGATAGGGATGTATAATTGTTGAAATTCATCCATGTGTTCTTTAAGTGCCTGCCATTGCCTATCCACCATCAACCCTTTAAGTATCATTCGCCAGTCCATCCTAGACAATTCACGCCTCATACCATCGAAGTTACCTTTCCTTAAGTTCAGGAGCCTAGTCTCTGAATTACCTGAGTCACTCTCCAAATTAATGAAGAATTCTACCATATTATGGTCACTCTTCCCCAAGGGGCCTCGCACAATAAGATTGCTAATTCATCCTCTCTCATTACACATCACCCAGTCTAGGATGGTCAGCACTCTATTTGGTTCCTTATCATATTGGTCTGGAAACCCAACTCTTATACACTCCAGGAAATCCTCCTGCACCATATTGCCACCAGTTTGATTAGCCCAATCAATATTTCGATTAAAGTCACCCATGATAACTGCACGCATCCCTAATTTCCTGTTTTGATGCTATCCCCAACCTCAATACTCAACCTCACTACTACTGTTTGGTGGTCTGTACACATCTCCCACTAGCGTTTTCTGCCCTTTGGTGCTCCGCAGTTCTACCCATACAGATTCCACATCATCCAAGCTAATGTCCTTCCTCAATATAGTGTATTAGTCTGCACTTTACCCAGCAACACTACGCAACCTCCTTCCAGAATATTGAATACCCCTGGATGTTGAGTTCCCAGCTTTGGTCATCCTGGAGCCATATCTCCATAATCCCAATTACATCATATCCGTCAACAGCATTCTGCACAGTTAATTCATCCATCTTATTATGAATGTTCCTCGCATTGAGACACAAAGACTTCAGCCTAGTTGTTTTAACACTCTTTGCTTTTAGAATTAAGTTGTAATGTGGCCCTTTTTGATTTTTGCCTTTGAGTTCTCTGCCCTCTACTTTTCCTTATCTCCTTTCTACCTTGTGCTTCTGGCCACTTTTTACTTTCCTCTGTCTCCCTGCAGAGATTCCCATCCTCCTGCCATATTAATTCAAACCCTCCCCAACAGCACACGCAAACATTCCCGCTAGGACAGAACAGTGCACAGTGTTGGCAGTTTGGTCTCAAAACTTTGCACAGTGCTCCACGTGTGTCCTAACCGAGGTATATGGAGACCGAAACTGTAAACAGTGCTGCTAGTTTAGCCTAACAGATGTATATGGAGAGAAGAACTGTACACAGTGCTCTAAGTGTGGTCTCACTGAGGTATATGGAGACCAGAACTGTAAACAGTGCTCGAAGTGTGGTTTATCCAAGGAATACGGAGACCAGAACAGTGCACAATGTTTCAAGTTTGGTCTAACCATGGTTGGCTGCAAATTTAACATAACTTCTTTACTTTTGAATTCCATTCTTCCCGAAATGAACCCCAGTGCCTGGTTTGCATTTTTATGGTCATACTTTTCAGGGGAAGTACTAAGGGAGTGCAGCAATTTCAGAGGGGCAGCACTGAGGGAGCGCCGCTCTGTCGGGTGGGTAGAATTTCTGAGGGAGCGCTACACTGTTGGAGGGTTTGTACTGAGGGAGCGTCGAAGTTTCGAAGGTTTAATCTTTCAGATGGGTCATTAAACCCGAGGCCCCGTCTGCTCTCACAGATGGAATGTAATTGAGCCCACGGCCATTATTTCGTAGAAAAGCAGAGGGGAGTTCTCCAATATTTATCCCTCAAACAAGATCAATTAAAAAAAACATGATCAGCTCGTTTATCACGATGCTGTTTGTGGGAGTTGTTTGTGCATTTTGGCATCCTCCTCTCTCGCAACAAGTGTCTTAATTCTACGAAGACATGTTGCAAGACCTGTTGTTTCCACTCAGAAAAGAAAAAGATTATATCATTGCTGATCATTGGGCCAGTTGGAGATTAAGGTCAATCTACAAAGTATTTACAGCCCAGAAACAGGCCATTGGGCAAAACCGCTCCGTGCCGGGGTTAACGCTCCACACCAGCCTCCTCCCTCCCCTCTCCATCTCACCCCATCACCATATCCTTCTATTCCTTTCTCCCTCATGTGTTTATCCAGCTTTGCCTTAAATATATCTCCGCTATTCCGCTCGACCCCTCCCTGTGGGAGAGAGTTCCACATTCTCACCCCTCTCTTGGTAAAGAAGATTCTCTTGAATTCCCCATTGGATTTATTAGTGACTGTCGTATATTGATGGCCCCTAGTTCTGGTCTCACCCACAAGTGGAAACATCTTCTCTACGTCTACCCGATCGAACCCTTTCATAATCTCTCTTCCATAAGACCTGCATCAGGTCACCCTTCAGCCTTCTCTTTTCCCAGAACCCCAGTCTGTGCACCCTTTCCTGATAGTTATATCCTCTCAGTTCTAGTATTATCCTTGTAAATCTTTTTTTGCAGCTTCTATTATTTGTAATATGGAGACTGTGACTGTGCACAGTGCTCCAACTGTGGTCTAACCGAAGTATATGGAGACCAGAACTGTGCACAGTGATGCAAGTGTGGTCTAACCACGGTATATGGAGACCAGAACTGTGCACGATGCTCCAAGAGTGGTCTAACTGAGTTATCTGGAGACCAGAATTTTGCACAGTCCTCCAAGTGTTGTCAAACCACGGTTTATGGAGACCAGAAACTATGCACAGTGCTCGGAATGTGGTCTAACCGAGGTAGCTCGAGACCAGAACTGAGCACAGTGCTCAAAGTGTGGGCTAACCATGGGTTATGGAGAGCAGAACTTGCTCAATGCTGCAAGTGTGGTCCAACTGAGGTATATGGAGACCAGAACTGTGCACGGTACTCCAAGTGTGGTCGAACGCAGGTATATGGAGACCAGAACTGTGCACAGTGTTCCAAGTGTGGACTAACCACGGTTTATGGAGACCAAAACTCGTGCACGGTACTCCATGTCTGCTCTAACCCAAGTATATGGAGATCAGAACTGTGCACAGTGATCCAAATGTGGTCCAACCCCCAGGTATATGGTGACCAGAACTGTGCACAATGCTCCAAGTGTGGTCTAACCCAGGTATATGGAGTCCAGAAATGTGCACAGTGCTCCAAGTGTGGATATACCAAGGTATATGGTGACCACAACTGTGCACAGTGCTCCACGTGTGGTCTAACCCAGGTGTATGGAGACCAGAACTGTGCACATTGCTCTAAGTGTGGTCTAATCCAGGTATATGGAAACCAGAACTGTGCACAATGCTCCAAGTGTGTCCAACCAAGGTTGGCTGCAAATTTAACGTAACTTCTTTGCTTTTGAATTACATCCTTCCCAAAATGAAGGGACCGTCCTTCACATGAGACTTTATACCAACGCCCCGTCTGTCCTCTTGTGTGGATGTAAAAGATCCCACGGCCATTATTGGATGAAGAACAGGGGAGTTCTCTCCCGTGTTCTGCGGCCAATATTTATCCATAAACATCACACTAGTTGTATCGGACAAAGATTCAATGCTGCTAAATTGCAGCCTCCAATCTGATCAGTAAATATCTGCCGAGTTGCTGTTTGTGCAGTGCCGAGACAAGATCTGACACCATCTCCTCACGAATCATGTGATCGGTTGTCGTCAGAGAAAGGAAATGGGTTGGTCTGTATAGGAGAGGAAGGGAATATCTGAAGGCAGAACTCTCCGACTTCGAACCAGCAGGTCAGACAAGCAGAGTCTCTCGGTCACTCTTCGTCTTGTACTTGCAACAGGAGCCCAGCAGACACAGGTAATTCTACAGATCACCATCTACTTTAAGGATTTCCATGGGGATCGATAGGGTACCAGGTTGAGTCCTGGGATGAGAGGGTTATCAATGTCGGAGGGGCACTACTGAGTGAGTGCTGCACTGTCGGACGCACAGTGCTGAGGGACTGCCGCACAGTCATGTTTTAAATATTGAGGGAGTGCCACACTGTCAGGTGGTACATATTGAGGAAGTGCCGCACTGTCGGCGAGGCAGTACTGACTGCGGGCTGCACTGTTGGAGGGGCAGTACTGAGGGAGCGCCACACTGTCGGAAGGGCAGTAGTGAGGGAGAGCTGCATTTGCCATTGGTGGGTGGAGATATTCATATGGCCCGCGAGGTCACGTGAACACACGCGCAGGTGATGGTCGAACAGCTGCAGCTTCCTTCAATGCATCTTAATATTAACAGTTTATATTTATATAGCGCCTTTAATGTAGTGCAACTTCTCAAAGCGCTTCGCAGGAGCGTTATCAGACACAATTTGACCCCGAGTCACATAGGTAGATATTAGGGACAGGTGACCAAAAGCTGGGTCAAAGAGGTCGGTTTTTAAAGCGCGCCTTAAAGGAGGAGAGAGACGTGGAGAGGTTTAGGGAGAGAATTTCAGAGCTTTGGGCCAAAGCAGCTGAAGGCACGGCCATGGTTGAGAGCCTGTCTCATCCACCGGGCTCACAAAAACCTGCCCCATTGTGGATCCTCCGAACCCAACGTGCTGCGGTTTTATTGAGTTTTGAAATCATCACTGACTGCATAGGCCACTCCCAACTCAATAGCCCGACAAACCTGTGAGCATACTGACTGCTTCCCCTTTTTAGAAGCAAGATATTTGCACAATATTTCAAAAGATTACTTTTCGTGATTACAATTTTACAAATTCGACTGCTCAGCCTGAATATGTTGCTATAAGATTTTAGCTTCCTCCTGCTCCGACTGCCATTTCTTTGCTGTAGGCCGGCTAGGCCCATTTTCCACATTCTTGTTTGATGCTGGAGATTGTCTTGGGGAATTTCTGCTTTTTGGGTGTATAGCCTGGGATTCCTGCCTTCTATCTTCCTGTGTCCTCTTGAATGTCCCTGGAAACCTTACATCCGTCCTCATGTTAGCATTCTTCCTAAGATCTTGATCGTCCCAGTTATCAATATCCTGTCTCTTTGGCTCGCGTTTCCTCACTAGCCTTCCCAACTGAAGCCCAACTCACCCCCGCCCCACTGGATGGTACAGAAATTCCCCTGAAATCAGCCGCTGTGTCTTTTGTCATATTAATCCAACGATTATAACTCATTATAACGGTTCTGAAATCCCGACATGAGGAATGTACTGCCTTGCCCTTCACTGCATATGCTGCAAAATCTACACTGTTCTGATCGGTTTCCACCCAGTGAAGTCTTTGATTATCGTTGTATTTAGCTGCCGCTACAAAGTGTTGCCTTACTTGGCACCGCTAGCTTCTTTCCAACTTGAACCCACAGTGTTGTATGGTCGCCATTACAACTATGACATCGAGTCGCCTTGGTTTCATATCCCTCCCTGAGACTACGGTTCACCCTCTCTTACGTGTGTCCACCTCGGTGACTGTGAACTGCTACTACTGCTGGTAATGGGTGAAATTCCTTAATATTTTTCTCTGTCATAGAGGTGGCTATCTTGCAAGCATTCTCCAAAGTGAGATCATCCATAACTAACAATTTTGATTGGATGCGTTCATCCGTTAGTCCACATAGAAATTTATCTCAAAGAGCATTATCCAAAATCGCAGTGTAGAGATAATTTTCCTTTGGCAATAAAGTGTTCACTGATGGTTTCATCAAGTGTTGGCATCTCATTGTGAACTTATAGCTCTCTGCTATTTCTAAACGGTGTGGATCAAAATGTTTCTCCAGTGTCTGTGAATGAGGCATCCTAAAACTTTCTTGAGGTTAACAAATTCTCTAAGATGCTATGATTCTCTGCACCAATCATAACTGACAGAACAGTGCGATTCAGCCACACCTGCTGAGACGTCACTAATGTCATTAATTGTAAAAAACCATTTGTAATCTTTAACTGTCGGATCTAAACGACTCCTTCTTCCTGTCAAAGGCTCCCAAATTACTCAAATAACTCGTTGTCACATCTATTTTGCCTTCTTAACTTAATAGCCGTTATCTCTCTCAATAATCTTGAATTGCTTTTCAATGACACTAAAGGGCTGTCCTTAACCTCTGTTTGTTAGTTCAATACCATTCATGGGTTCTTTGCTTAAGAATTCGTAGGGACTCATTTGTATTAATCACTAGTTGTTTTATTGGCAAAAGTTTTAACAATCAGACTACAAATTACCAGTTCGCCTACCAAGCTCACAACCAGCTGCCCCATCGTGGATCCCCCGAACCCAACGGGCTGGGATTTTATTCAGTCTTGTGCACATCACTTGACTGGCGAAGCCAGTCCCAATGCAACAGCTCTACCGACCTGTGAGAATTCTGATAGGTGCATAGATTGCAGGGGAGGATGTGCAAGAGGCCAGAGTTGGAGAAGTGCAGAGATCTCGGAGCGTTATAGGGGTTGGAGGTGCTTTCAGTAATAGCGAGGGGTTAGGAGGCATTATCGGGACGAAAGCCAATGTAGGTCAGCGAACAACAGTGGGGTGATGGGTGAATGAGACTCGGTGTGAGTTAAAAGGTGGGAGTTTTGGATGAGCTTACGATTAGGGAAGCTAGCCAGAAATGCATTGGACTGGACATGTCTAGATGTAACAAAGGCAGGGACGATTGTTTCAGCAGCAGATAGACTGAGACGAGGTGGAGGTGGGCGATCTAACGGAGATGGAATTATCATGCCAAACTTCGTGATTGCAGTACTTGGGTCAACAGAGACGGATTCTTCTCTCTCTCTCTCACTTTGCTTCCTCTCTCTCTCTCTATCCTGCTCTCCCCCTCTCTCTCTCTCTCGCTCCCTCTCTCTCTCATTCCCTCTCTCTCTGTCTCTCTCCAATTATTCAGGTGGGACATCTGAAATGGAGCCCGAGGATCTTCAGCTGACCAACTCCAGTGAGGTTCCGCACAATGTCCCGGTGACTGGGAACGACTCCAGCATTAGTCGAGCGATGCAAGTCAGCGCTATTGTGATCTATGTCGTCACCTGCATCCTGGGCGTGTTGGGCAACGGGCTGGTCATCTGGGCCACCGGCTTCAAGCTGAAGAGAACGGCCTACACCGTCTGGTTGCTGAGCCTCGCCGTGGCCGACTTCACCTTCTCTCTGCTGCTCCCGCTCTCCATCACCGAACTTGCCCTGGACCACCACTGGCCCTTCGGCTGGCTGCTCTGCAAGCTTCACTTCTGGATGCTGTCCCTCTGTGTGCACGCCAGCATCTTCACGCTGATTGCCATCAGCGTGGACCGCTGCTTCTCGTTGGTGCTTCCCGTCTGGTCCCGGAACCACCGCGGCCCACGGCTGGCCTCCCTGCTCAGCCTGGGGGTGTGGGTGGTGGCAGCCTTCCTGAGCGCACCAGCTTTCGTTTTGCATCAATTGGTATTGCAGGGCAACCGCACGCTGTGCGACACCATGTTCATTCCTGAAGCCTGGTACCAAGCGCTGATCCTCAAGTTCTTCCTCAGTGCATTCCTCCTCCCATTCCTGGTCATCGCTGCCAGCTACACCATGATCGGTCTGCGGCTGAGGTGGGGCCGCTTGGTTCCCAGCGGTGGCAAGCCATTCAGGGTCATGGCCGCCATCATCCTGGCCTTCCTCCTGTGCTGGGCGCCCTACAACATCTGTTCTATCCTCGTCCTGCTCCAGCCACGCAGCGAGCCATTGCCCCTGGCGCTCAGCGTGGGTATGTGGCTCAGCTACAGCCTGGCCTACTTCAACAGCTGCATCAACCCCGTCCTCTACATCTTCA
This sequence comes from Pristiophorus japonicus, assembly GCF_044704955.1. Classification (NCBI taxonomy): domain Eukaryota; kingdom Metazoa; phylum Chordata; class Chondrichthyes; family Pristiophoridae; genus Pristiophorus; species Pristiophorus japonicus. The sequence goes on along the minus strand of NC_092007.1, from coordinate 11,822,493 downwards.
TGTGGCAAGACTTCAGGGACTTGCTCAAGAAGTCGCTTCAACGGGTGAACAACCAGGGGGAATCAATGCAAAATAATTTGTAGGAGGTTTAGAGGGAATTTGTGGGGGCGTTTCTCCACCAAGAGGGTGGTTGGGGTTTGAAACTCACTGCCTGAAAGGGTGGCAGAGACAGAAACCCTCACTGCATTTAAAAAGTACTAAATGTATCTGACAGAGATTCAGTGCTGCGAAACTGCAGCCTCTGCAAGACACAACATTTTTTGTCTCATTTTCTACTAATAAATGTGCTTGCAAACTGCTCCAGGATGGCTGAAAACATGGGTTGCCCAGTTTTTGTTGACTCCGAAGACTTTTTCGAATTTAAAATATGTTCTGGTGTGTTTTAACATCTCACAGCTGCAAAGTGACAGTTCTCACAGGCTTTGTCTCAGAACTGTGAAGAGAAGAGAATGAAAGACCTATTCATGGTGAAAGGCTATCCCTTTGTTTTAGACCAGACAATTACATACACGGTGGACAAACGTCCAGAAAACTAGCAAAGGATGGCGGTAACACGTGAGGTCAGTGCTGCAGTCAATGTGAGTGGTATCTGGTCAGTTACCGAGGGAATCAGGGGGTTAATTTCCAATCGATGACTAAGGCTGGAGTTAATTCATGTGTTAGATTCTTTGTATTGTATTCATTCAGGTTATAAGCAATTTTTAACTGTTAAATACTTTATGCGATTGGTTGGGCGGCTTAATAATTAGAAATTATTGTGCATTTGATGCTATTGTGATTGCTTGTATTTCTTTTGATTATTCTAAGTAAAAATAACTCCTGGATCGGGGTGAGAAAAGAAACATCCTGTGTCTGTGTTGTTTTTGTCTCACAGGTCCGAACCCTGCAAATTCGAAAGAAAAGGTATAGATTTTACAGGCTAAAACTGCGATATGTTCTTTATGACATCACTAACATAAGCATTGCACAAGATGGCGCTTGCTGGAAACTGGCATCATGTGACTTTTGACATGACCCTTTTCTTGTTATGCATCAGGAGTTGCATTGCCGCAATAGTCCACCAGGGGGAGCTCTAAATTACACTTCTCCGTCCTGAATGAAGAAATAATAAGAACGTAAGAACATAAGAAATAGGAGCAGGAGTCGGCCATTTGGCCCCTTGAGCCTGCTCCGCCATTCAATACAATCATGGCTGATCTGATCTTGGCCTCAACTCCACTTCTCTCCCCGCTCCCCATGCTCAAAAATCTGTCTATCTCCAACATAAATATATTCAATGACCCAGCCTCTACAGCTCTCTGGAGCAAAGAATTGTCTAGATTTACAATCATCTGAGAGAAGAAATTCCTCCTCATCCCAGTTTTTAATGGGCGACCCCTTATTCAGAAACTATGCCGCCTAGTTCGAGATTCCCCCATGGGGACGAATCATCATCTCTAGCTTCTACATTCTCGAGCCCCCTCAGCATCTTATATGTTACAATAAGATTACCTTTCATTCTTCTAAACCCCAACCTACTCAACCTTTCTTCAAAAGTCAACCGCTTCATCTCAGGACTCAACCGAGTGAAGCTCATCTGAACTGCCTCCAATACAAGTATATAACTCGTTAAATAAGGAGACCAAAACTGTACGCCGTACTCTAGGTGTGGCCTCACTAATATCCTGTACAGTTGTAGCAGGACTTCCCTACTTTTATACTCCATCCCTCTTGTAGGAAAGGCCAACATTCCATGTGCCTTCTTGATTACTTGCTGTACCTGCATGTTAACTTTGTGTTTCATGCACAAGGACTTCCCAGATACCTCTGCACTGCAACTTTTTGGAAGCTCTCCCGATTTAAATAATAATTTATTTTTTAATTTTTCGTACCAAAGTGGATAACCTCACATTTTCCAAGATTATACTCCAGCGGCAAAATGTTTGGCCACTCACTTAGCCTGTCTATATCCCTTTGCAGATTCCTTTCATTCTCCTCCCAACTTGCTTTCCCACCCACCTTTGTATCAGCAGCAAACTTGGCTACATTACACGAGGTCCCTTCATCCAAGTCATTAAAATAAATTGTAAATAGTTGAGGACCCAGCACTGATCCCTGCGCCAACCCACGAGTTACTGTTTGCCGACCTGAAAATGACCCATTTATCCCAACTCTCTGGTCTCTGTTAGTTAGCCAATCCTCTATCCATTTTTATATATTACCCCCAAACTTATGAACTTTTATCTTGTGCAATAACGTTTTATGTGGCACCTTATCGAATGCCTTCTGGAAATCCAAATACAACACATCAACTGGTCCCCCCTTTTCCATTCTGCTCGTTACATCCTCAAAGAACTCCAGCAAATTTGTCAAACATGACTTCACTTTCATGAAACCACGCTGACTGCTTAACTGTATTATCATTTTCCAAATGTACTGCTGCTACTTTGTTAATAATGGACTCCACTATTTTACCATCGACAGATGTTACGCCAACTGGTCTATAGTTTCCATCTTTTTGATTGCCTACTTTCTTTAATAGGTGCGTTACATTTGCGGTTTTCCAATCCGCTGGGACCTCTCCAGAATTCAGGGAATATTGCTAGATTACAACCAAAGAATCCACGATCTCTGCAGCCACATTTTTTAAAGACACTAAGAGGCAGGTCATCAGATCCAGGGGAATTGTCCGCATGTACTCCCATTAATTTGCCGAGAGAGAGAGAGATAGAGAGAGAGAGAAAAGAGACAGAGAGAAGGCGGGGGCGGGGGGTGAGGGGGTGATCAGTGTACGAGAAAGAGAGAGAGAGTGTGTGTGTGTGTGTGTGTGTGTGAGAGAGAGAGGGGATGTACGAGAGAGAGAACGAGAGAGAAGGAGAGAGAGAAAGATAAGGTGTACGAGAGAGAGAGAGAAAGTCAGAGGGATAGAGAGAGAGAGAGAGAGACAGAGAGACAGATAGACAGACAGAGAGAGACAAAAAGAGAGAAAGAGAGCGACAAATAGAGAGAGACAGAAAGAGAGAAACAGAGAGCGAGAGAGAGAGAAAGAGAGACAGAGAGAAAGAGAGAGAGAGAACAAGATAGAGAGAGAGGCATGGAGGGAGATGAGGAGAGAAAATGAAGGCAAAGACTGAGAAATGGAGGTGGGAGCGAGAGGGATGGGGCCAGCCTCAGTGTGATAAACCTGCTGGGTGCTGATAATGATCCATATCACCATGTGTGTGGGGTTTGAGAGAGGTTTAATCATTTGTTGGGAGTACAGAGTTTGCAGAAAGTTTCCATTCCCGCTCCAGTCATTCTGTCTACCCGGAGGTTTAACCTCCAACTTCATATACACCGGGAGGAGAAAGCTTTTCCATCAGAAGGGTCCAACGCCGATTGCCAGAATCCGATAATGCTCTGTCAGTTCCCGGCCGTGCTCCCGGAGAATCCGGTCTGTCCCAGCCAGATAATTCCCCTCTAGCGCGGTCCCAACATTCTCCGGCACTCATCCATCCGGTATGCGCACATGCAGAATATTCCTGGAAAAGGGAGATCAGTCTGGTATCGATGGGCTGCTGATAATCATCCCTGCCTTTGTAACCGCCAGACTCCGACTATTCCCAATGCTCTCCTGGCCGGTCTCCCACCTTCCCCCTTCCGTAACCATCAGCTCGTCCAAAACCCCGATGCCCCCGTGTCGTAACTCGCCCCTAGTCCCGCACACCCACTGCCCTCTGTGCTCGCTGACCGACATTGGTCCCGGTCCGGTAACACCTCGATTTTAAAATTCTCATCCTCGATTACACATCCCTCCTTGTCCCCTCACTATCTCTGTAACCTCCTCCAGCCCTGACACCATTCCCTATCTCTGTAACCTCCTCCAGCCCTACACCCTCCCTATCTCTGTAACATCCTCCAGCCCCTACACCCCTCCCTATCTCTGTAACATCCTCCAGCCCCTACACCCCTCCCTTTCTCTGTAACCTCCGCCAGCCCCTACACCACTCCCTATCTCTGTAACCTCCTCCAGCTCCCTACACACCTCCCGATCTCTGTAACCTCCTCCAGCCCCTACACCCCTCCCTATCTCTGTAACCTCCTCCAGCTCCGACACCACTCCCTATCTCTGTAACCTCCTCCAGCTCCCTACACACCTCCCGATCTCTGTAACCTCCTCCAGCCCCTACACCCATCCCTATCTCTGTAACCTCCTCCAGCCTCTACACCCCTCCCTATCTCTCTAACCTCCTGCAGCCTCTACATCCCTCCCTTTCATTGTAAGCTCCTCCCGCCCCTACATCACTCACTCTCTTTGTAACCCCTCTCGACTCTGCACCATCTCCCTATCTCTGTAACCTCCTCCAGCACCTACACCCCTCCCTATCTCTGTAAGATCCTCCAGACTACATCGCTCCCTACCTCTGCGTCGGCGGCAGTCGGGAGCAGCGTCGAGGAGGTGCGTGGAGAGGCCTATAAAAGGCACAGCAGGGAGTCCGGGTCCCAGCGTCGGCGGCAGTCGGGCGCAGCGTCGAGGAGGTGCGTGGAGAGGCCTATAAAAGGCACAGCAGGGAGTCCGGGGCCCAGTGTCGGCGGCAGTCGGGAGCAGCGTCGAGGAGGTGCGTGGAGAGGCCTATAAAAGGCACAGCAGGGAGTCCGGGGCCCAGCGTCGGCGGCAGTCGGGAGCAGCGTCGAGCAGGTGCGTCGAGAATCCTATAAAAGGCACAGCAGGGAGTCCGGGGCCCAGCGTCGGCGGCAGTCGGGAGCAGCGTCGAGGAGGTGCGTGGAGAGGCCTATAAAAGGCACAGCAGGGAGTCCGGGGCCCAGTGTCGGCGGCAGTCGGGTACAGCGTCGAGGGGGTGCGTGGAGAGGCCTATAAAAGGCACAGCAGGGAGTCCGGGGCCCAGCGTCGGCGGCAGTTGGGTGCAGCGATGAAGAGGTCCGTTGGTGAGGCCTATAAAAGGCACAGCAGGGAGTCCGGGGCCCAGTGTCGGGACAGCGTCGAGGAGGTGGTGAGGCCTATAAAAGGCACAGCAGGGAGTCCGGGGCCCAGTGTCGGGACAGCGTCGAGGAGGTGGTGAGGCCTATAAAAGGCACAGCAGGGAGTCCGGGGCCCAGTGTCGGGACAGCGTCGAGGAGGTGGTGAGGCCTATAAAAGGCACAGCAGGGAGTCCGGGGCCCAGCGTCGGCGGCAGTCGGGAGCAGCGTCGAGGAGGTGCGTGGAGAGGCCTATAAAAGGCACAGCAGGGAGTCCGGGGCCCAGTGTCGGGACACCGTCGAGGAGGTGCGTGGAGAGGCCTATAAAAGGCGTGCTTGTGCAGCTACAGGGAGAAGGCAAAAAAGAAGTAGAAAGAAATCAAAAGGTGACGTCACAGCCAAGAGGGTAAGTGATTGGTTAGTGATTGGTGAGTAGTTTTTCTTTTTTCTCTTCTATATCAGTGAGTAACTTTTAACATTGTTGTTGCCAATTTAAGTGTATCTAAGGGTTAAATCATGGCAGGAGAGCTCGGTCGGGTGTTATGCTCCTCCTGTACCATGTGGGAACTCAGGGACGACACCAGTGTCCCTGACGACTATATTTGCAGGAAGTGTGTCCACCTCAAGCTCCTGACGGTCCGCGTTGCGGAGTTGGAGCTGAGAGTGGATTTACTCTGGAGCATCCACGATGCTGAGAATGACGTGAGTATCACGTGTAGCGAGTTGGTCGTACCGTAGGGAAAGGGTCCACAGCCAGATAGGGAATGGAAGACCAACAGGAAGAGCAGTGCAAGGAAGGTAGTGCAGGAGTCCCCTGTGGTCATCCACTGCAAAACAGATACACTGCTTTGGGTACTGTTGAGGGGGATGACTCATCAGGGGAGGGCAGCAGCAGCCAAGTTCATGGCACCATGGCTGGCTCTGCTGCACAGAAGGGCAGGAAAAAGAGTGGGAGAGCAATAGTGATTGGGGATTCAATGGTGAGGGGAATAGATAGGCGTTTCTGCGGCCGCAACCGAAACTCCAGGATGGTATGTTGCCTCCCTGGTGCAAGGGTCAAGGATGTCTCGGAGCGGGTGCAGGACATTCTAAAAAGGGAGGGAGAACAGCCAGTTGTCGTGGTGCACATTGGTACCAACAACACAGGTAAAAAAAGGGATGAGGTCCTACGAAACGAATTTAAGTAGCTAGGAGCTAAATTAAAAAGTAGGACCTCAAAAGTAGTAATCTCGGGATTGCTACCAGTGCCACGTGATAGTCAGAGTAGGAATCGCAGGATAGCGCAGATGAATACGTGGCTTGAGCAGTGGTGCAACAGGGAGGGATTCAAATTCCTGGTGCATTGGAACCGGTTTTGGGGGAGGTGGGACCAGTACAAACCGAACGGTCTGCACCTGGGCAGGACCAGAACCAATGTCCTAGGGGGAGTGTTTGCTAGTGCTGTTGGGGAGGATTTAAACTGATATGGCAGGGGGATGTGAACCAATGCAGGGAGACAGAGGGAAACAAAAAGGAGGCAAAAGCAAAAGACAGAAAGGAGATGAGGAAAAGTGGAGGGCAGAGAAACCCAAGGCAAAGAACAAAAAGGGCCACTGTACAGCAAAATTCTAAAAGGACAAAGGGTGTTAAAAGAACAAGCCTGAAGGCTTTGTGTCTTAATGCAAGGAGTATCCGCAATAAAGTGGATGAATTAACTGTGCAAATAGATGTTAACAAATATGATGTGATTGGGATTACGGAGACGTGGCTCCAGGATGATCAGGGCTGGGAACTCAACATCCAGGGGTATTCAACATTCAGGAAAGATAGAATAAAAGGAAAAGGAGGTGTGGTAGCATTGCTGGTTAAGGAGCAAATTAAGGCAATAGTTCGGAAGGACATTAGCTTGGATGATGTGGAATCTATATGGGTAGAGCTGCAGAATACCAAAGGACAAAAAACGTTAGTGGGAGTTGTGTACAGACCTCCAAACAGTAGTAGTGATGTTGGGGAGGGCATCAAACATGAAATTAGGGGTGCGTGCAATAAAGGTGCAGCAGTTATAATGGGTGACTTTAATATGCACATAGATTGGGTTAACCAAACTGGAAGCAATACGGTAGAGGAGTATTTCCTGGAGTGCATAAGGGATGGTTTTTTAGACCAATATGTCGAGGAACCAACTAGGGGGGAGGCCATCTTAGACTGGGTGTTGTGTAATGAGAGAGGATTAATTAGCAATCTCGTTGTGCAAGGCCCCTTGGGGAAGAGTGACCATAATATGGTGGAATTCGGCATTAGGATGGAGAAGGAAATAGTTAATTCAGAGACCATGGTCCAGAACTTAAAGAAGGGTAACTTTGAAGGTAGGAGGCGTGAATTGGCTAGGATAGATTGGCGAATGATACTGAAGGGGTTGACTGTGGATGGGCAATGGCAGACATTTAGAGACCGCATGGATGAACTACAACAACTGTACATTCCTGTCTGTCGTAAAAATAAAAAAGGGAAGGTGGCTCAACCGTGGCTATCAAGGGAAATCAGGGATAGCATTAAAGCCAAGGAAGTGGCATACAAATTGGCCAGAAATAGCAGTGAACCCGGGGACTGGGAGAAATTTAGAACTCAGCAGAGGAGGACAAAGGGTTTGATTAGGGCAGGGAAAATGGAGTACGAGAAGAAACTTGCAGGGAACATTAAGACGGATTGCAAAAGTTTCTATAGATATGTAAAGAGAAAAAGGTTAGTAAAGACAAACGTAGGTCCCCTGCAGTCAGAATCAGGGGAAGTCATAACGGGGAACAAAGAAATGGCGGACCAATTGAACAAGTACTTTGGTTCGGTATTCACTGAGGAGGACACAAACAACCTTCCGGATATAAAAGGGGTCGGAGGGTCTATTAAGGAGGAGGAACTGAGGGAAATCCTTATTAGTCGGGAAATTGTGTTGGGGAAATTGATGGGATTGAAGGCCGATAGATCCCCAGGGCCTGATGGACTGCATCCCAGAGTACTTAAGGAGGTGGCCTTGGAAATAGTGGATGCATTGACAGTCATTTTCCAACATTCCATTGACTCTGGATCAGTTCCTATGGAGTGGAGGGTAGCCAATGTAACCCCACTTTTTAAAAAAGGAGGGAGAAAGAAAACAGGGAATTACAGACCGGTCAGCCTGACATCGGTAGTGGGTAAAATGATGGAATCAATTATTAAGGATGTCATAGCAGTGCATTTGGAAAGAGGTAATATGATAGGTCCAAGTCAGCATGGATTTGTGAAAGGGAAATCATGCTTGACAAACCTTCTGGAATTTTTTGTGGATGTTTCCAGTAGAGTGGACAAGGGAGAACCAGTTGATGTGGTATATTTGGACTAAAGGCTTTCGACAAGGTCCCACACAAGAGATTAATGTGCAAAGTTAAAGCACTTGGGATTGGGGGTAGTGTGCTGACATGGATTGAGAACTGGTTGTCAGACAGGAAGCAAAGAGTAGGAGTAAATGGGGACTTTTCAGAATGGCAGACAGTGACTAGTGGGGTACCGCAAGGTTCTATGCTGGGGCCCCAGCTGTTTACACTGTACATTAATGATTTAGACGAGGGAATTAAATGTAGTATCTCCAAATTTGCGGATGACACTAAGTTGGGTGGCAGTGTGAGCTGCAAGGAGGATTCTATGAGGCTGCAGAGCGACTTGGATAGGTTAGGTGAGTGGGCAAATGCATGGCAGATGAAGTATAATGTGGATAAATGTGAGGTTATCCACTTTGGTGGTAAAAACAGAGAGACAGACTATTATCTGAATGGTGACAGATTAGAAAAAGGGGAGGTGCAAAGAGACCTGAGTGTCATGGTACATCAGTCATTGAAGGTTGGCATGCAGGTACAGCAGGCGGTTAAGAAAGCAAATGGCATGTTGGCCTTCATAGCGAGGGGATTTGACTACAAGGGCAGGGAGGTGTTGCTACAATTGTACAGGGCCTTGGTGAGGCCACACTTGGAGTATTGTGTACAGTTATGGTCTCCTAACCTGAGGAAGGACATTCTTGCTATTGAGGGAGTGCAGCGAAGGTTCACCAGACTGATTCCCGGGATGGCGGGACTGACCTATCAAGAAAGACTGGATCAACTGGGCTTGTATTCACTGGAGTTCAGAAGAATGAGAGGGGACCTCATAGAAACGTTTAAAATTCTGACGGGGTTGGACAGGTTAGATGCAGGAAGAATGTTCCCAATGTTGTGGAAGTCCAGAACCAAGGGACACAGTCTAAGGCTCAGGGGGAAGCCATTTAGGACCGAGATGAGGAGGAATTTCTTCACCCAGAGAATGGTGAACCTATGGAATTCTCTACCACAGAAAGTTGTTGAGGCCAATTCACTAAATATATTCAAAAAGGAGTTAGATGAAGTCCTTACTACTAGGGGAATCAAGGGGTATGGTGAGAAAGCAGGAATGGGGTACTGAAGTTGCATGATCAGCCATGAACTCATTGAATGGCGGTGCAGGCTAGAAGGGCCGAATGGCCTACTCCTGCACCTATTTTCTATGTTTCTATGTAACCTCCTCCAGCCCCTACACCCCTCCCTATCTCTGTAACATCCTGCAGACTACACCCCTCCCTATCTGCATAACCTCCTCGAGCCCCTACACCCCTCCCGATCTCTGTAATCTCCTCTAGACCCTACGCCCCTCCTTCTTTCTGTATCCTCCTCTAGCCCCTACACCCCTCCCTATCTCTGTAACATCCTCCAGCCCCTAAACCCCTCCCTATCTCTGTAATATTCTCCAGGGTACACACCTCCAGATCTCTGCAACCTGCTCCAGCCCCTACACGTTTCCCTATCTCTGTCACCTCTCCAGCCTCGACATCCGTCCCTAACTCGGGATGCTCGCATACCCTTTCAACGCTCGCTATCTCTCTAACCTTCTCCAGCCCGACATGTCTCCCTATCTCTGTAACGTTCTCCAGCTCCCTGCACCCCTCCCTATCTATGTAACCTCGTTCAGCCTCGACACGCCTCGCTATCTCAATAAACCACTCCAAACTCGACATCACTTCCCATCTCTCTAACTTCCTCCAGCCCCAACACCTTGCCCTATCTCTGTAACTCCCTCCATCCGCTAAACACCTCGCGAACATTTTAAACTCCTCCATCCCCGACATCCCTCCATATCACTGTAAACTCCTCCTGCCCCTACACCGCTCCATATCTCAGTAACCACCTCCAGCACAAACCCTCCCCATCTCTGTAACCTTCTCCTGCCCCGACACGTCTCCCGATCTCTGTATCCTCCTCCAGCCAAGAGACGTCTCCCTATCTCTGGAACCTGCTCCAGCTCCGACACACCTCACTTTCTCTGGGATCTCCTCCAGCCTCTTCACGCCTCCCTATCCCTGTAACCTCCTCCAGCTTGGACACACTTCCCTATCTCTGTAAACTCCTCCAGCCCCTACACCCCTCCCTAGCTCTGTAATACCTTCCAGCCCCTACACCCCTCCCTTTCTCTGTAACCTCCTCCAGCACCTAATCCCCTCCCTATCTCTGTAACGTCTTCAGCCCCTACACCACTCCCTATCTCTGTAACCCCCTCCAGCTCCCTACACACATCCCTATCTCTGTAACCTCCTCCAGCCCCTACATTCCTCCCTATCTCTGTAAGCTCCTCCAGCTCCGACTACACTCCCTATCTCTGTAACCTCCTCCAGCTCCCTACACCCATCCCTATCTCTGTAACCTCCTCCAGCCCCTAAACCCCTCCCTATCTTTGTAACATCCTCCAGACTACATCCCTCCCTATCTCTGTAACCTCCTCCAGCCCCTATACCCCTCCCTATCTCTGCAACATCCTCCAGACTACACCCCTCCCTATCTCCGTAACCTGCTCCAGCCACTACACCCCTCCCGATCTCTGTAATCTCCTCTAGACCCTACGCCCCTCCCTCTTTCTGTATCCTCCTCTAGCCCCTACACCCCTCACTATCTCTGTAATCTCCTCCAGCCCCTAAACCCCTCCCTATCTCTGTAACATTCTCCAGACTACACCCCTCCCGATCTCTGCAACCTCCTCCAGCCCCTCTACGTTTCCTTATCTCTGTAACCTCTCCAGCCTCTACATCCGTTCCTAACTCGGGATGCTCCCATACCCTTCCAACGTTCGCTATCTCTCTAACCTCCTCCAGCCCCGACATGCCTCCCTATCACTGTAACCTCGTTCAGCCTCGACACGCCTCGCTATCTCAAGAACCCACTCCAAACTCGACATCACTCCCCATCTCTCTAACTTCCTCCAGACCCAACACCCTGCCCTAACTCTGTAAGCCCCTCCATCCGCTAAACACCTCGCGAACATTTTAAACTCCTCCAGCCCCGACATCCCTCCATATCACTGAAAACTCCTCCTGCCCCTACACCGCTCCATATCTCAGTAACCACCTCCAGTACAAACCCCTCCCCATCTCTGGAACCTTCTCCAGCCCCGACACGTCTCCCGATCTCTGTATCCTCCTCCAGCCAAGATGCGTCTCCCTATCTCTGGAACCTGCTCCAGCTCCGACACACCTCACTTTCTCTGGGACCTCCTCCAGGCTCTTCACACCTCCCTATCCCTGTAACCTCCTCCAGCTTGGACACACTTCCCTATCTCTGTAAACTCCTCCAGCACCTACACCCCTCCCTAGCTCTGTAACACCTTCCAGCCCCTACACACCTCCCTATCTCTGTAACCTCCTCCAGCAACTCAACCCCTTCCTATCTCTATAACGTCTCCAGCCCCTACACCACTCCCTATCTCGGGATCCTCCCATTCCCCTTTCACGGTTCGCTATCGCTATATCCCAATCCATCCCCGAAACCCCTCCCCATCTCTCTAATGTCACCCAGCCCCTACTCCCTCCCCTATCTCTGTAACCCCGTCCAGCGGCTAAACACCTCCCGAACTTATTAAACTCGTCAAGCCCCGGAAACCCTCCCTATCTCTGTAGCCTCCTCCAGCCTCTACAAACCTCCCTATCTCTGTAATCTGCTCCAGCGCCTACTACGCGACTGAAATATGTAAATTCATCAACCCCTACACCCCTCATTATCTCTGTAACTACCTCCAGCCCCTACACACGTCTGTCTCTCTGCAACCTCCTCAAACCCCCACACCTCTCGCTATCTCTGAAAGCTCCTCCTGCCCCTACACCCCTCCCTATCTGTGCAAACTGCCCCTGCCCTTACACCCTCCCTATCACTGCAACATGTTTCAGCGCCGACGACCTTTCGTAACTTCTCCTTAATTTCAATCCACTTCTCCATTCGCTTTCTCTTTAAACTCCTCAGTCTGCAGACCCCGCCCTATTTCTGTAACATCCTCCAGGCAGCACACCCCTCCCTATCTCTGTAATATCCTCTAGCCGCTACACCCCTCCCTATCTCTGTAACCTCCTCCAGCCCCTACACCCCTCCCTAACTCTATAACCTCCTCCAGCCCCGACATCACCCGCTATCTATGTAATCTCTCAGGCACCGACATTCCTCCCTATCGCTGCAAACTCCTCCAGCCGCTACACACCTCCCTATCTATGTAACCTCCTTCATCTCCGACAACTCTTTTGCTGAAAATGACCGCGGCCAGGTTTGAACCTACAATCTTCTCATAATATCAGCGTTTAATTTCGAAGTCAGGCACCTTATACATTAAGCAAGTAGGCCCCACCCACCAGCTCCTATAACTCTCGCTATCCCTGTAACCTCCTCCAGCACCTACATCCGTCCCTATCCCTCAAAACTCCTGCAGCCCTTACACACCTCTCTATCTCAGTAACCTCCTCCAGCCCCTACACACCTCCCTGTTTCTCTAACTCCCTCAAGCGACTTTTCCCCTCCCTATCCCTGGAATCTCCTCCAGCGCTGACACCCCTCCCTATCTCTGTAACATCCTTCAGCCACTACACCCCGCCCTATCTCTGTAACCCCTTCCAGCTGCTACTACCCTCCCTATCCCGGTAACTCCGCCAGCGCCGATACTCCTCCCTATGTCTGTAACCGCCTCCAGCCCCTACAGCCCTCCCTATCTCTGTAACCTTCTCCAGCCCCTACACCCGTCCCTTAAGCTGTAACGTCCTCTAGCACTTACATCCCTCCCTATCTATGTGACTTCCTCCAGCCGCTAGCCCCCTCCTTCTCTCTCTAAAACCTCCTACAGCCCCTACACGCCTCCACAAACTCTACAATCAGCTCCAATCCCTTCATCTCTCCCTACCTCTGTAACCTCCTACAGCCCCTACACCCCTCGCTATGTGTGTAACATCCTCCAAACAGTACATACCTCCCTATCTCTGTAACCTCCTCCAGCCAAGATACGTCTCCCTATCTCTGGAACCTGCTCCAGCACCGACACACCTCACTTTCTCTGGGACCTCCTCCAGCCTCTTCACATCTCCCTAGCCCTGTAACCTCCTCCAGTTTGGACACACTTCCCTATCTCTGTAAACTCCTCCAGCCCCTGCACCCCTCCCTAGCTCTGTAACACCTTCCAGCCCCTAAACCCCTCCCTATCTCTGTAACCTCCTCCAGCACCTAAACACCTCCCTATCTCTGTAACGTCTCCAGCCCCTTCACCACTCCCTATCTCTGTAACCTCCTCCAGCTCCATACACCCCTCCCTATCTCTGTAACCTCCTCCAGCCCCTACACCCCTCCCTATCTCTGTAACCTCCTCCAGGTCCGACACCACTCCCTATCTCTGTAAACTCCTCCAGCTCCCTACACCCATCCCACCTCTGTAACCTCCTCCAGCCTCTACATCCCTCCCTATCTCTGTAACCGCCTGCAGCCTCTACATCCCTCCCTTTCACTGCAAGCTCCTCCCGCCCCTACACCACTCACTCTCTTTGTAACCCCTCTAGACTCTGCACCCTCTCACTATCTCTGTCACCTCCTCCAGCACGTACACCCATCCCTATCTCTGTAACATCCTCCAGACTACATCCCTCCCTATATCTGTAACCTCCTCCAGCCCCTACATCCCTCCCTATCTCTGTAACATCCTCCAGACTACACCCCTCCCTAACTCCGTAACCTCCTCCAGCCCCTACACCCCTCCCGATCATTGTAATCTCCTCTGGACCCTACGCCCCTCCCTCATTCTGTATCCTCCTCTAGCCACTACACCCCTCACTATCTCTGTAACCTCCTCCAGCCCCTAAACCCCTCCCTATCTCTGTAACATTCTCCAGACTACACCCCTCCCGATCTCTGCAACCTCCTCCAGTCCCTACACGTTTCCCTATCTCTGTAACCTCTCCAGCCTTTACATCCGTCCCTAACTCGGGATGCTCCCATACCCTTCCAACGTTCGCTATCTCACTAACCTCCTCCAGCCCCGACATGCCTCCCTATCACTGTAACCTCGTTCAGCCTCGACACGCCTCGCTATCTCAAGAACCCACTCCAAACTCGACACCCCTTCCCATCTCTCTAATATCCTCCAGCCCCTACACCCTGCCCTATCTCTGTAACCCCGTCCAGCGGCTAAACACCTCCTGAACTTACTAAACACCTCAAGCCCCGGCAACCCTCCCTATCTCTGTAGCCTCCTCCAGTCTCTACACATCTCCCTGTCTCTGTAATCTCCTCCAGCGCAGACAACGCGACTGAAATATGTAAATTTATCAACCCCTACACCCCTCATTATCTCTGTAACTACTTCCTGCCCCTACACGCTTTCTTTTCTCTGTAACCTCATCCAGCCCATACACTCCTCTCTTTATCTCCAACCTCCTCTAGCCCATACACCCCTCCATATCTCTGTAACCTCTTCCAGCCTCTACATCCCTCCCTATCTCTGCAACCTCCTCCAACCCCCACACCACTCGCGATCTCTGTAACCTCCTCCAGCCCCTACACGCTTTCTTTTCTCTGTAACCTCATCCAGCCCATACACTCCTCTCTTTATCTCCAACCTCCTCTAGCCCATACACCCCTCCATATCTCTGTGACCTCTTCCAGCCCCTACACCCCTCCCTATCTCTGTAACCTCCTCCAGACCCTAAACGCCTCCCTATCTCTGTAATCTGCCCAGCTCCTACATTCCTCCCAGATTTCAGTAACCTCCCCCAGCCCTTGCACTACTTCCTATCTCTGCAATCTCCTCCAGCCCTACACACCTCCCTATCTCTGTAACATCCTATAGCCCCTACACCCCTCCCTATCTCTGTAAAGCCGCCCAGCCCAAACACCTCTCTCTATCGCTCTAACCTCCTCCAGCGCTTACACACCTCACTATGTCGGTAACCTGCACCAGCCCCTACACCACTCCCTATCTCTGTAACCTCCTCCAGCCCCTAAACCATTCTCTAACTCTGTAACGTCCTCCAACCCCTACACCCCTCCCTATCTCTGTAACGTCCTCCAGCCCCTACACCCCTCCCTATCACTGTAATCTCCTCCAGCCCCACACCTCTCCCTATCTCTGTAACCTTCTCCAGCCCCTACGACAGATCGTAACTTCTCTGTAATTTCAATCCCCCTCACGGTTCGCTATCTCTTTTAACTTCTCCAGTTCACACACCCATCCCTATCTCTCTAACGTCCTCTAGCCACAACACCCATCCATATCTCTTAAACATTTCCAGCCCCTACACCCCTCCCTATCTCTGTAACCTCCTCCAGCCTCTACACCCCTACCTATCTCTGTAACCTCCTCCGGCCCTACAACCCTCTCAGATCTCTATGCTCCTCCAATTCTGGCCTCTTGTGCATCTCCCGATTTCCATCACTCCACCATTGGTGGCCGTGCCTTCAGCTGCCTGGGCCCCAAGCTCTGGAACTCCCTCACTATACCTTTATACATCGCTACCTCTCGTTCCTCCTTTAAGATCCTCGTTACAAACTCCGTCTTTAAACACGCTTTTGATCATTTGCCTTAATTTCTTCTGTGGCTTGGTGTAAAATTTATCAATTTGTCTGTAACAATACTGTGAAGCGGCTTGGGAAGTTTTACTACATTAAAGACGGTGGATAAATAAAATATATTGTTATTATTCTGTAACCTCCAAACGCCAATTAGCACCTTATCCAGTGCCTCTATATCATTTTTCAATGTAAAGTCCAGCACTGTCCACAGTGCTCCAAGTGTGGTCTAACCCAGGTATCTGGAGACCAGAAATGTGCACAGTGCTCAAAGTGTGGTCTAATCCAGGTATCCGGAGACCAGAACTGTTAACAGTGCTTCAAGTGTGGTCTAACCCAGGTATCTGGAGAGCAGAACTGTGCACGGTGCTCCACGTGTGGTCTAACCCAGGTATCTGGAAACCAGAACTGTGCACAGTGCACCAGGTGTGGTCTAACCGAGGTATATGGACACCAGAACTGCGCACAGTGTTGCAAGTGTGGTCTACATCAGGTATATGGAGACCAGAACTGTGCACAGTGCTGCAAGTGTGGTCTAAACCAGGTATATGGAGACCGGAACTCTGCACAGTGCTCCAAGTGTGGTCTAACCCAGGTATATGGACAACAGAACTGTGCACAGTGCTCCAAGTGTGGTCTAACCTAGGTATATGGAGACCAGAACTGTGCACAGTGCTCCAAGTATGGTCTAAACCAGATATATGATCACCAGAACTGTATGCAGTGCTGCAAGTGTGGTCTAACCCAGGTATCTGGAGACCAGAAATGTGCACAGTGCTCAAAGTGTGGTCTAATCCAGGTATCCGGAGACCAGAACTGTTAACAGTGCTCCAAGTGTGGTCTAACCCAGGTATCTGGAGAGCAGAACTGTTCACGGTGCTCCACGTGTGGTCTAACCCAGGTATCTGGAAACCAGAACTGTGCACAGTGCTCCAAGTGTGGTCTAACCGAGGTATATGGACACCAGAACTGTGCACAGTGTTGCAAGTGTGGTCTACATCAGGTATATGGAGACCAGAACTGTGCATGGTGCTGCAAGTGTGGTCTAAACCAGGTATATGGAGACCGGAACTCTGCACAGTGCTCCAAGTGTGGTCTAACCTAGGTATATGGAGACTAGAACTGTGCACAGTGCTCCAAGTATGGTCTAAACCAGATATATGATCACCAGAACTGTATGCAGTGCTGCAAGTGTGGTCTAACCGAGGTTGGCTGCAAATTTAACATAAACTCTCTGCTTTTGAACTCTATCCGTCTGGAAATAAACCCCAGTGTTTGGTACTTATCGATTTTGAAGTTAATTTGCCAATCACATGCCCAGTCTGCATGTTTATCAATGTCTTCTTGTATGTTGTTGCCTTCTTCACTTGTGTTTGCGACAAAACCCAATTTGGTGTTGTCCGCAAATTGTGATATTGTACTTCCGATTCTCGAGTCCGAATCCTTTGCGTAAATGGTGAACAGCAGGGGTCCCAGCACCAATCCTTGTGGAACAACACTTTCCACCTTCCGCCAGGCTGAGTAACTTACCGTTAACCCCTACTCTCTGTTTACAGTTTTGCAGCCAGCTTGCGATCCATTCTGCTAATTGTCCCCTGTCAACCATGGTTCAGTGGGCAGGACTCTCACGTCCGAATAAGATGGTCGTGTGTTTGAGGCCAACTCCAGAGACTTGAGCACCAAAATCTAGGCTAATACATCAGTATAAAACTGAGGGAGTGCCGCACTGTCAGACGGCAGTACCTTGGCAGCGCGACACTGTCGGAGGGGCAGTACTAAGGGAACGCTGCACTTTTGGAAAGGCAATACTGAGGGAGCGCCGCACTGTCGGAGGAACAGTACTGAGGGAGCACTGCACTGTCGATGATTCCGTCATTTAAAAGAGACATTAAACGTTTTCCCTCTCAGGTGGAATGTAACTAATTCCACAGCCATTATTTTGAAGAATGGCAGAGGGGAGTTCTCCAATATTTATCCCTCAAACAGCATCAACAAAAGAAAATGATCTCCACATTTACCACGTTGCTGTTTGTAGGAGCTGGCTGTGCGTCGTGGCATCCTCCTCGCTCGCCACAAGTGTCTTCATTCTACAAAGTACAGAAGCATTGCAAGACATAGAAACATAGAAACATAGAAACATCGAAAATAGCTGCAGGAGTAGGCCATTCGGCCCTTCAAGCCTGCACCACCATTCAATGAGTTCATGGCTGGACATGCAACTTCAGTACCTCATTCCTGCTTTCTCGCCATACCCCTTGATCCCCATGGTCGTAAGGACGACATCTAACTCCTTTTTGAATATATTTAGTGAATTGGCCTCAACAACATTCTGTGGTAGAGAATTCCACAGGTTCACCACTCTCTGGGTGAAGAGGTTTCTCCTCATCTCATTCGTAAATGGCTTATCCCTTGTCCTTAGACTGTGACCCCTGGTTCTGGACTTCCCCAACAATGGGAACATTCTTCCTGCATCTAACCTGTCTAAACCCATCAGACTTTTAAACGTTTCTATGAGATCCCCTCTCATTCTTCTGAACTCCAGTGAATACAAGCCCAGTTGATCCAGTCTTTCTGATATGTCAGTCCCGCCATCCCGGGAATCAGTCTGGTGAACCTTCACTGCACTCCCTCAATAGCAAGAATGTCCTTCCTCAAGCTAGGAGACCAAAACTGTACACAATTCTCCAGGTGTGGCCTCACCAAGGCCCTATACAACTGTAGTAACACCTCCCTGCCCCTGTACTCAATTCCCCTCGCTATGAAGGACAACATGCCATTTGCTTTCTTAACCGCCTGCTGTACCTGCATGCCAACCTTCAATGACTGATGTACCATGACACCCAGGTCTCGTTGCACCTCCCCTTTTACTAATCTGTCACCATTCATATAATAGTCTGTCTCTCTGCTTTTACCACCAAAGTGGATAACTTCACATTTATCCACAATACTTCATCTGCCATGCATTTGCCCACTCACCTAACCTATCCAAGTCACTCTGCAGCCTCATAGCATCCTCCTCGCAGCTCACACTGCCACCCAACTTAGTGTCATCCGCAAATTTGGAGATACTACATTTAATCCCCTCGTCTAAATCATTACTGTGCAGTGTAAACAGCTGGGCCCCCAGCACAGAACATTGCGGTACCCCACTAGTCACTGCCTGCCATTCTGAAAGACCTGTTGTTTCCACTCAGAAAAAAGGAAGTTTATATCATTGCTGATCATTGGGCCAGTTGGAGATTACGGTCAATCTACAAAGTATTTACAGCCCAGAAACAAGCCATAGGGCCCCACCGCTCCGTGCCGGGGTTTATGCTCCACACCAGCCCCCTCCCTCCCCTCTTCATCTCACCCCATCACCATATCCTTCTATTCCTTTCTCCCTCATGTGTTTATCAAGCTTCTCCTTAAATGTATCTTTGCTATTGGCCTCAACCCCTCCCTGTGGGAGCGAGTTGCACATTCTCACCCCTCTCTGGGTAAAGAAGTTTCTCCTGAATTTCCCATTGGATTTATTAGTGACTGTCATATATTGATGGACCCTAGTTCTCGTCTCCAAACATATTCTCTACGTCTAACTTCTCCAATTATTTCATAATCTTGAAGGCCTCTATCAGGTCACCCCTCAGCTGTCTCCTTCCTCGAGTAATGAGACCCTGTCTTTCCTGAAAGTTATAACCTCTCAGTTCAGGTATCATCTTTGTAAATCCTCTTTAGCACTTACTGATTTTTGTAATATGGTACCATAAATGTGCACGATGCTCCAAGTGTGGTCTAACCACGGTATATGGAGAAGAGAAATGTGCACAATGCTGATAGTGTGGTCTAACCAATGTATATGGAGACCAGAACTGTGCAAAGTGTTCCAAGTGTGGTCTAAACAAGGTATATGGATTCCAGAACCGTGCACAGTTCTCCGTGTATGGTCGAACCAAGGCATATGGATCGCAGAACATAGAAACGTAGAAACATAGAAAATAGGTGCAGGATTAGGCCATTCGGCCCTTCGAGCCTGCACCACCATTCAATATCATCATGGCTGATCATGCAACTTCAGTGTCCAATTCCTGCTTTCTCTCAATATCCCTTGATCCCTTTATCCACAGCTAACTCCCTTTGAATATATTTAAAGAACTGGCCTCAACAACTATCTGTGGGAGAGAAATCCACAGGTTCACAATTCTCTACGTGAAGAATTTTCTCCTCATGTCACCTAAATGACTTACCCATTATCTTTAGACTGTGAACCCTGGTTCTGGACTTTCCCAACATGGGGAACATTCTTCCTGCATCTAGCCTGTCCAATAACAACAGATTTTTTAAATCTTTCTGTGAGATCCCCTTTTATTCTTCTAAGTTCCAGTGAATATAAGCCTAGTCTTTCTTCATATGTCATTCATGCCATCCCGGGAATCAGTCGTTTGAACCTTCGCTGCACTCCCTGAGTAGTAAGAATGTCCTTCCTCAGATTAGGAGACCAAAACTGTACACAATATTCAACTGAGGCCTAACCAAGGCCCTGTACAACTGCAATAAATCCTCCCTGCTGCGATACTCACATCACCTCACTTTGCAGGCCAACATGCTATTAGCCTTCTTCATCGCCTGCTGCACCTGCATGCCAACTTTCAATGACTGATGTACCATGACACCCAGGTCTCGTTGCACCTCCCCTTTTCCTAATCTTCCACCATTCAGATGATATTCTGCCTTCCAGTTTTTGCCACCAAAGTGGGTAACCTCACATTATCTACATTATACTGCATCTGCCATGCATTTGCCCACTCACCTAACCTGTCCAAATCACCCTGCAGCCACTTAGCATCCTCCTCACAGCTCACACTGCCACCCAGCTTAGTATCATCTGCAAACTTGGAGATATTACAATCAATTCCTTCGTCTTACTCATTAATGTGTATTGTAAATAGTTGGGGTCCCAGCACTGAACCTTGCGCTACCCCAGTAGTCACTGCCTGCCACTCTGAAAAGGACCCGTTTATTCCTACTCTTTGCTTGCTGTCTGGCAACCAGTTCTCTATCAACATCAATACATTACCCCAAATAATATGTGTTTTAATTTTGCACACTAATCGCTTGTGTGGGTCCTTGTAAGAAGCCTTTTGAAAGTCCAAATACACCACATTCACTGATTCTCCCTTGTCCACTCTACTTGTTACATTCTCAATAAATTCGAGAAGATTTGTCAAGCATGATTTCCCTTTCATCAATCCATGCTGACTTGGACAGATCCTGTCACTGCTTTCCAAATGCGCTGCTATCACAGCTTCAATAATTGATTCCAACATTTCCCCAATACTGATGTCAGGCTAACTGGTCTCTAATTCCCGGTTTTCTCTCTCCCTCCTTTTTTAAAAAGTGGGGTTACATTAGCTATCCTCCAATCCATAGGAACTGATCCAGAATCTAAAGAATGTTGGCAAATGACCACCAATGCATCCATTATTTTGAGGGCCACTTCATTAAGTTTGCTGGGATGCAGACAACCAGGTCGATGGGATTTATCGGCCTTCAATCCCATCAATTTCCCAAAAACTATTTCCTGACTAATAAGGATTTCCTTCAGTTCCCCTTTCTCGCTAGACCCCCGATCCCCGAGTATTTCTGGGAGATTATTTGTGTCTTCCTTAGTGCAGACAGAACCAAAGTTTTTGTGCAATTGGTCTGCCATTTCTTTGTTCCCCTTTACATATTCACTTGATTCTGACTGCAAGGGACCTACATTTGTCTTCACGAATCTTTTTCTCTTCACCTATATATAGAAGATTTTGCAGTCAGTTTTTATGTTCCCTGTAAGCTTCCTCTCATACTCCATTTCCCCCCTCCTAATTGAACCCTTGTCCTCCTCTGCTGATTTCTAAATTTCTCCCAGTCCTCAGGTTTGCTGCCTTTTTATTTTTATGCCGTTTTATTTTTATGCCAGACAGGGATGTACAATTGTTGAAATTCATCCATTTGGTCTTTAAGTGTCTGCCATTGCCTATCCACCATCAACCCTTTAAGTATCATTCGCCAGTCTATCCTAGAAAATTCACGCCTCATACCATCGAAGTTACCTTTCCTTAAGTTCAGGAGCCTCGTCTCTGAATTACCTGAGTCACTCTCGAACTTAATGAAGAATTCTACCATATTGTGGTCACTCTTCCCCAAAGTGCCTCGCACAACAAGATCACTAATTAATCCTCTCTCATTACACAACACCCAGTTCAGGATGGTCAGCAATATATTTGGTTCCTTCTCATATTGGTCTAGAAAACCATCCTTTATACAATCCAGGAAATCCTCGTGCACCATATTGCCACCAGTTTGATTAGCCCAATCAATATTTACATTAAAGTCACCCATGATAACTGCACGCATCCCTAATTTCCTGTTTTGATGCTATCCCCAACCTCACTACTCAACCTCACTACTACTGTTTGGTGGTCTGTACACATCTCCCACTAGTGTTTTCTGCCCTTTGGTGCTCCGCAGTTCTACCCATACAGATTCCACATCATCCAAGCTAATGTCCGTCCTTAATATAGTGTATTAGACTGCTCTTTAACTAGCAACACTACCAGACCTCCTTTCCTTTCTGTCTATCCTTCCAGAATATTGAATACCCCTGGATGTTGAGTTCCCAGCTTTGGTCATCCTGGAGCCATATCTCCATAACATGTTCAGCCATGAACTCATTGAATGGCGGTGCAGGCTAGAAGGGCCGAATGGCCTACTCCTGCACCTATTTTCTATGTTTCTATGTTTCTATAATCCCAATTACATCATATCCGTCAACAGCATTCTGCACAGTTAATTCATCCACCTTATTACGAATGTTCCTCGCATTGAGACACAAAGACTTCAGCCTAGTTGTTTTAACACACTTTGCTTTTAGAATTAAGTTGTAATGTGGCCCTTTTTGATTTTTGCCTTTGAGTTCTCTGCCCTCCACTTTTCCTCATCTCCTTTCTACCTTGTGCTTCTGCCCACTTTTTGCTTTCCTCTCTCTCCCTGCAGAGATTCCCATCCTCCTGCCATATTCGTTCAAACCCTCCCAAACAGCACAAGCAAATATTCCCGCTAGGACAGAACAGTGCACAGTGTTGGCAGTTTGGACTCAAAACTTTGCACAGTGCTCCACGTGTGGTCTAAGGCATGTTTATGGAGACCAGTACTATGCACAGTGCTCCACGTGTGGTCTAAGGCATGTTTATGGAGACCAGTACTATGCACAGTGCTCCACGTGTGTCCTAACCAAGGTATATGAAGACCAAAAATGTAAACAGTGCTGCTCGTTTAGCCTAACAGAGGTATATGGAGACCAGAACTGTACACAGTGCTCCAAGTGTGGTTTATCCAAGGAATATGGACACCAGAACAGTGCACAGTGCTTCAAGTTTGGTTTAAACATGGTTGGCTGCAAATTTAACAAAACTTCTTTACTTTTGAATTCATTCCTTCCCGAAATGACCCCCAGTGCCTGGATTGCATTTTTATAGCCATACTTTTCATGGGCAGTACTAAGGGAGTGCCGCAATGTCAGAGGGGCAGCACTGAGAGAGCGCCGCACTGTCGGGTGGGTAGAATTTCTGAGGGAGCGCTACACTGTTGGAAGGTTTGTACTGAGGGAGGGTCGAAGTTTCGAAGGTTTAATTTTTCAGATGAGACATTAAACCCGAGGCCCCGTCTGCTCTCTCAGATGGAATGTAAATGAACCCATGGCCATTATTTCATAGAAAAGCCAGGGGAGTTCTCCAATATTTATCCCTCAAACAAAATCAATTAAAAAAAAACATGATCAGCTCGTTTATCACGATGCTGTTTGTGGGAGTTGTTTGTGCATTTTGGCATCCTCCTCTCTCGCAACAAGTGTCTTAATTCTACGAAGGCATGTTGCAAGACCTGTTGTTTCCACTTAGAGAAGAAAAAGATTATATCATTGCTGATCATTGGGCCAGTTGGAGATTAAGGTCAATCTACAAAATATTTACAGCCCAGAACCAGGCCATTGGGCACAACCGCTCCATGCCGGGGTTTATGCTCCACACCAGCCTCCTCCCTCCCCTCTCCATCTCACCCCATCACCATATCCTTCTATTCCTTTCTCCCTCATGTGTTTATCCAGCTTTGCCTTAAATATATCTCCGCTATTCCGCTCAACCCCTCCCTGTGTGAGCGAGTTCCACATTCTCACCCCTCTCTGGGTAAAGAAGTTTCTCTTGAATTCCCCATTGGATTTATTAGTGACTGTCGTATATTTATGGCTTAGTTCTGGTCTCCCCCACAATTGGAAACATCTTCTCTACGTCTACCAATCGAACCCTTTCATAATCTCTCTTCCATAAGACCTGCATCAGGTTACCCTTCAGCCTTCTGTTTTTCCAGAACCCCAGCCTATGCATCCTTTCCTGATAGTTATATCCCCTCAGTTCTAGTATTATCCTTGTAAATCTTTTTTTGCAGCTTCTCTTTTTTGTAATATGGAGACTGTGACTGTGCACAGTGCTCCAAGTGTGGTCTAACCAAAGTATATGGAGACCAGAACTGTGCACAGTGTTGCAAGTGTGGTCTAACCACGGTATATGGAGACCAGAACTGTGCACGATTCTCCAAGTATGGCCTAACTGAGTTATCTGGAGACTAGAACTGTGCACAGTGTTGCAAGTGTTGTCTAACCACGGTTTATGGAGACCAGAACTATGCACAGTGCTCGGAATGTGGTCTAACCGAGGTAGCTAGAGACCAGAACTGAGAACAGTGCTCAAAGTGTGGGCTAACCACGGGTTATGGAGAGCAGAACTGTGCTCAATGCTGCAAATGTGGTCCAACTGAGGTATATGGAGACCAGAACTGTGCACAATGCTCCAAGTGTGGTCTAACCCAGGTATATGGAGACCAGAACTGTGCACAGTGCTCCAAGTGTGGTCTAACCCAGGTAGATGGAGACCAGAACTGTGCACAGTGCTATACGTTTGGTCTCACCGAGGTTGGCTGCAAATTTAACATAACGTATATGCTTTTTAATTCCATTCTTCCCGAAATGAACTCCGTTGCTTGGTTTGCATTTTTATGAACATAATTATGAGGGAAGTCCTGAGGGATCATCGCACTGTCAGAGGAACAGTAGTGAGGGAGGGCCGCACTGTCGGAGGGTCTGTACTGAGGACGCGTTGCAATTTCGAAGTTGGAATCTTTCAGATGAGACATTAAATCCGAGGCAACGTCTGCCCTCTCAGGTGGCATGTAAAAGATCCCACGGCCATTATTTTGAAGAAGAGCAGAGGGGAGTTCACCAATATTTATCCCTCAAACAACATCAACTAAAAGGAAAATTAGCTGCTCATTTACCACCTTGCTGTTTGTAGGAGCTGGCTGTGCGTTGTGACACCCTCCTCACTCACCACAAGTGTCTTAATTCCACAAAGTACAGAAGCATTGCAAGACCTGTTGTTTCCACTCAGAAAAGAAGAAGTTTATATCATTGCTGATCATTGGGCCAGTTGGAGATTAATGTCAATCTACAAAGTATTTACAACCCAAAAACAGGCCATTGGGTCCCAACACTCCGTGCCGGAGTTTATATTCGACACCAGCCTCCTCCCTCACCTCCCAATCTCACCCCATCACCATATCCTTCTATTCCTTTCTCCCTCATGTGTTTATCCAGCTTCTCCTTAAATGTATCTCTGCTATTCGCCTCAACCCCTCCCTGTGGGAACGAGTTCCACATTCTCACCACTCTCTGGGTAAAGAAGTTTCTCCTGAATTCCCATTGGATTCATTAGTGATTGTCGTATACTGATGGCCCCTAGTTCAGGTCTCCTCCACAAGTGGAAACGTCGTCTCTACGTCTACCCTATCGAAACCTTTCAGAATTTTGAAGGCCTCGATCAGTTCATCCCTCAGCCTTCTCTTTTCGAGAGAAATGAGGCCCCGCCTTTCCTTCAGTTCATGTAACATCCTTGTAATTTTTTAGCACCTTCTCCAGTGCCTCTATCTCATTTTTACGATATAAAGACCGGAATTGTGCAAAGTGCAACAAGTGTGGTCTATGTAGGGTAGGACGAAAACCCCCTCATTTTACCCAGAAGGAAAAGGGCTGTGGGATCAGTCTGCGCTGTGAATTGAAACCGATAACAGTTTGACCTTGGCAGAGCAGTGATTGGACGTGGGAGGACACCGCAGGGGACCAAAGGTGAGACAGAGTCAGCCCGAAGCATGGGGCTTTCAAGCCAATGGGAGAGCACTTGCTCGAAAACTGGGACTGACTCACAGCCATTATCGGACTATTGTCTTCCCCATGTTTACACTATGGAAGGTTTGGCTACAGGAGGCCAACCCAACTAACACCTACTCAAACCTTGAATAGGTTACGAAAACTGAATTGAAGGATAGTTATGCAGACATTTAGAAACCAGGGAAGCCAAAACAACCCAAGGGCCTATACAATGGCTACAGGAAGCCAATGCAATCAACACCCACTCAAACCTTGAGTAGGTTAACATCAGTGGAAAAAACCCGCAATAATCTAAAACTGCTGCATTTTTCAAAATCACGAAGTCCACCAATGAGAAGAATCGACTTCAGCAGGAGAGGCGGACTGGATAATCTGACTATAAAAAAGGGGTTTCTGACGTAGTGGGGTGGTGATTTTCCCTTCCCACGTCATCCAACATCCACAACCAGCAAGATTCCCGACATTGAAGAAAACCAGAGTCCGAAGACACCGAATATAGAAGAAACAAACCCAGACTGCAGAAGGCACAGTAGTGAGTATAACCTCTGGTCCCCGGAACTCCCAACTCAGTTAGGCCAGGAAAGGTGGCGAGGTTGGGCATTGTACTGCTAAACTTGTGTAAAGATATTCGTTGTGTCTGTTTAGTGGGATTTAGAGGGATTGTTTTGTTGGTGTATTGCTGTTTGTTGAGATACACCTTGTCAAATAAATTGGAAACCTAAAGTTCCTCTTGGAATCACCTTGTCTCAGTTCTATTGTATTACATCTCCTGATCGTGAGTCTTATGTCAGAACAGTGTAAGGGAAGCTAGGAGCGCCTCGAAAACGCTCAACTGTGTATCACAGGCTAGGGAAGAAGTGTTTAAGAGTGTTTGACACTGACAGGTGCCTCACAGGCTAGGCATAAGCTGTGGGGACGCACGAATCTCAAAACCCCCTTCATAAGCTGTGGACACAGTCTCTCCAGGGGTGCTCTTGCAACACTCAGGGTACTTCACAGGCCAGGCATAAGCCGTGAGGGCAGAAGCTCAGAGAGAGACACCCAAGGCACAACAACACTCCCTGAGAAAACCCCTTACCGAACATGGCGACCACGAAAGGACATAA
The DNA here is from genome assembly GCF_044704955.1 of Pristiophorus japonicus. Classification (NCBI taxonomy): domain Eukaryota; kingdom Metazoa; phylum Chordata; class Chondrichthyes; family Pristiophoridae; genus Pristiophorus; species Pristiophorus japonicus. The sequence goes on along the minus strand of NC_092007.1, from coordinate 11,795,341 downwards.
GCAAACAGGAGATGTTAATATAACAGATGAGGTGATAAGAGAGGGAACTAAAATGGAGGAGAGAATTTCCTCATACATTTTTGGCAAGGTGAACCTCACCAAACCTTGGGTGCAAGCCCTCACTCCGGCAGAACGCCCAGTGGATGCTGCTGCTCAGTGCTCAGCAGGGAAGGACCACAACCACAGGGTGGAAAAGGCCATCTGGCTTAACTGCTTCACCCACCAAGTACGAAAGCTCGACAGCAGGTGAAGGACTTGGAACAGAGTCTTAAGAAATCAGAGGAGCTCTCTGCTATCCGGGCTGCGGTTGGGGACAACCTGCTGGCCGAATTAGCTGAGGAGCAGCAAAGGAACCGGCAGTTGGAGGAGACCTTCCGAAATAGCCGGGACTATCTTCAGTGTCAGGTCACTGCGGCCAAGGGTAGTGAGGGGTCCCTCCGGGAACAGAACTCTCGGAACACCCAGAAAATTTGGGAACTAGAGAATAAATTAAAAGATGTACAGGCAGCCTATAAAGTGGCCAGTAGCAGTGAGTTTGTAGATCACGGTCCCTGCCAGGAGAGGATTAAAACTCTCAGCCATGCTCTATCCCAGGCAAAAGGGATGGTCGCCCTGATAGGACCGGGAGGGTCCACAGAGGACAAAGGAGAGTAATGGGGGGTAGAGGAGAATCCAAAGGAAAGAGACGCCCGACCACTTCCTGAGGCACCGGTGGTTTGTCCGGTGGGGTACCAGGAGGAGCGGGGCACGCAGTTAGTAGCAAACGCAGGGTTGGGGGCAGGACCAATGTGTCCCGTTTGGCAGCAGGGATGTGAGGCTCCAGCCGAGGGTCAGTTAAGGACTGGATCAGGCAACCAGGCACTGTCTGTAGGGCCACATTGGTCCTGCCCCCAGCACCGGGTTTGGTGGGACAGCCAGAGGTAGAGGGACCAGCGCAGAAAGATCCTGAACAAGGGCGGATGTGCCCGGTCAGGCAGCGCAAGTACGGTCCTCCACAGGCAGGTGGCCAAGGTCGGGAAGCGCTGGAGAGCGACTTTATTATTCCCCACTGAGTTCAATCGCTCAGGCCCATGGTGGCCCATTTGGCCAAACTCACTCGCAGTGGGGACCCAACTATCCACTTCATGGAGGTGATGCAGGCAGGGGAAATTAATGGGTGCAACGAGGAAGAGACAGCCAAGCTGCTGCTCTTCTCTCTGGACAGCAAATTGTACCAGGCCCTACCGGCAGAATGCCGGAGGGGACAGCGTACATTTGCTGAGGTCCAGAGGGCCGTCCTTGAGGCTATGGGCTCCGATGACGGCAGTCCTTTCGAACGGGTCGAAAGGACAAGGCAGCTGGCAGGGGAAACCCCGCAGGCGTTTGCGGACAGGCTGTGGGTGGTATACCACGCAGCCTGTGGGGAGCTCCTCGACCGGGCGAATCTTTCCGCGGTACAGACTGGCTGCTGGCTGAGGATGCTGGTGGCCAACAGCTTGCCCCCGCTCAAGGCCAGGGCAGATCTGTGGTTCGATTCCCGGGACCCAAACCTCACCGAGGAAGCAGTGGTCAGGCAACTGGCACTGGTCCAACGGAATGGAGGAGGGGAGGAGGAGAAAACCTCCAAAGGTCGGGTAAATGCAGTAACACCCAACTCGATGCCCAAAAGGGAATGGCACCAGGAAGGTGGCCGCTCGATTGATAAGGAGGGAGTGTGCTACGGGTGCGGGAAAGCGGGGCATTTTAAAAGGGATTGCAGGAGCCCAGTAAAGAGATATGGGGGGAGAAGTTCTTTCGGAGCCGCCCAGAGTGGGGGAAGTGGAGGGAGCTCCTCACCATCCCTTGATGAGATAGTAGCTGCAGTGAGGACAGCACTGGAGGGGACTGGGAAGGTAGCCACGGCAACAGGCAGGGAAGCACCAGCAACCCTGCCAGTACAGAGGCCGTTACTAGCCCAGACCTAGCCTGCATGCCTGTGCCCACTAGAATACGACACCTGGGGACGACCCTGGGTCAAGATGGAGGTTGAGGGTTTATTGGGTGCTTACCTTTTGGACACTGGTGCTTCCAGCACGATAGTCCATTCGGAGGACCCCGCAACCTCACCTCTATCAAACGGGGTGCCATATCAACTGGTTGGGTTCACAGGTAATGAGAAGGCTGGGTTTTTTTCAGTCCCGCTCGCAGTTCGTTTAGCAGCACTCCAAACACAATGGAAGTGCATCCTGATGAACTGGGAGCAGGTGGGAAAAGGGATCTTGGGGGCTGATTTCATCATCGCTCGCCAGATCCTAGTAGACTTAAGGAATCACTGTCTACGTGGCACAGTGGTCAAGGGAGTAGAGGGAGAAGTCATGGTTATTGAAAAGAAACAGGGTAAAGGGACTCTGTGCACAATGAAGCCAAAAGGAGGTTACGACCTGGAGGTTCTGGTCGGTAACACCGCGGCCGAGTACCGGGCCTATGTGCAAGCAAATCTTGCAACAATTGCCACCCATAAACACGATTGTGGGAGAGTCACAGGAGTGGAGGTTAGAATAGATGGGGATCCCATGTCCCGCCCGCAAAAGCAGTATGGCTTTCCCCGAGAGGCAGAAGCAGACTTGAAGCAGGGTGTTTTGAGACCCATAGCCACCCATGTCAACTCCCCGCTTTGGCCAGTTAGGAAACCGGATAATTCTTGGAGGGCTACGGTGGATTATAGGGTGCTCAATAAAAACATCCCAGCTTGTGCTCCCACAGTAGCGGCGGTTGCGGATCTGATAGGCGAAATCCCTGCATCCGCAACCATGTTCACAGCGTTGGACATATCCAACGTGTTCTGGTCTATCCCTGTACGGAGGGAAGACCAGTACAAGTTTGCCTTCACCTTCCGGGAACAGCAGTATACATGGAGCTGCCTCCCACAGGGCTTTCATAATAGTCCCAGCATCTTTCACCAATGCATGGCGAACTGCTTAAAAGGCTTCAGCCAGCCACACCAGCTGGTCCAGTATGTGGACGACCTGTTGTTGTTCACAGACAGCAGTGAGCAACACGGTCCACTGCTGGCCGAACTGCTTGTCTTACTGAAGGAAGGGGGTTTCAAAGGTAACACCAAGAAAGCCCAGATAGGTATAGGAGAGGGAACATTTTCCTGGGCCTGACGATAAGGGCAGGAGAAATGGCCATTGATGAGGCTAGAAGAAAGGCAGTGCAGGAACTCCCTGTCCCTAGGGATTTGTCGGGGGTAAGTTCTTTCCTGGGACTCACTGGCTACTGTAGGGACTTCATCGAGCACTATGCAACCACTGCCGCCCCTCTGCTCAGACTCCTACATAAGGGGCTCAAGTGGGAATGGGACGAGTGCTGTGAGGCAGCATTTGTCCGTCTTAAGAGAGACCTGCAGGTAGCACCAGCCCTAGGGATAATTGATGGAGGCGGGGAGGGAATTCTTCTTGGAGGTGGCAGCCAGTGGCGACAGCTTAAGTGCAGTGTTGCTCCAGGAGCGAAACGGTCAGCTGAGACCAGTGGTGTACTCCTCCAGGGTCCTCACGGAGGTAGAAAAGGGATACTCTAACTGTGAGAGGCACTTGCTCGCCACCCACTGGGCAGTAAAGAGAGCTCAGATCTTTACCGGAATATCCCCCATTACACTCCTCACCCATCATACCCCGACGCAGATGCTATTGGACGGGAGGATTAAGGACGAATCAGTGAGCAGTGCTAGAATCACTCGCTGGACCCTCCTGTTCTCCCAAATGACTTTAAAGGTCATGGGCCTCTGCGAGCCCAGGCTCGCATCAAATTTAATCTATCCAGGGCAGCCGCATAGATGCTCTGTGGAGGGTGTATGGGACATCAACTTTCGATTTCGGGCAGGGATACACCCCACAGGCCGAGAGATCTACGTTGATGGCTCCAGTTCAGTGTCTGCGGGTACAGGACTCATGGGCTGCGGAGTTTGCGATCCCAAGGCAGGAATTGCCTTGGCTCTTAAACTCCCATGCACCCTGAGCGCCCAGCAGGCGGAACACTCGGTGGTGATGTATGTGGTCACACACCCCGAGGAATTCCCTACCCCATACACGATTTGCTCGGACAGCATGTTCACTTGCAATTCTTGTACACGGTATCTGGCGATTTGGTCACGCCGGGGGTACACATCTGCGGATGGGAAGCCCCTTGTGACGAAACCCCTGCTGGAAAAGATCGTGGCTGCAGTGGGAGAAACCGGGGATGTATATATCCATAATGTAAAGGCCCACTCCAAAACTGAGCCACGGGGGGAAGGTAACCAGCAGGCAGACCTGCTAGCAAGGGAAGGTGCTCGCACAGGTCGCCCATGGGACCCATACGAGACAGGCAGGATAGCAGCAGCAAGAAGCAAGCCAGGGACACAAGGGAGCGTAGGGGCGGCTCCGGCTCCGGACCTTAAAGTAGTCCAGATGCAGGATCCGATCCTGAAGGCTGCCTTGGCTGCTATCAAAAAGGGGGGAAAGGCGGAGGGCCCATACAGTGCTGCAGATATGGCTGTGCGGGAAGGCATGTTGTTTAAAGGGGACAAATGGGTAATGCCACCACAACACCAGAGGGAATTCCTTCAGCTGGCCCATGAGGGTGCAGGTACGGGGCACCCTGGGCCGGAATCTACCTGGCAACGGGTAGAAAAGGCAGGGTGGTGGCCAGACCTCCGGGAAGACGTCCGCGACTTCTGTGCAGGCTGTCTGGTTTGCGCTGCAAACAACCCAGACCCTCAAAAAAGGAAGGTGTCTATGGGACACGTCAGGCGGGTAGAGGGACCATGGCAGTCGATCCAGATCGACGACATCGGACCCCTACCGGCCGCCCAGGGCGGTTTTTAAATACTGCCTCGTCCTGGTGGATGTGTATTCCAAGTGGGTGGAAGCCTTCCCTTGCCGAACAGCTAACACGATGGGGACTGCAAAAATCCTGGTGAGGGAGGTGTTCTCTCGGTGGGGTCTACCTCAAATCGTGGAGTCCGACCGGGGAAGCCACTTCACCGGCCAGGTGATGCAGGCCACCCTAAAGGTGCTGGGGATAAGAGCCAAATGGCATGTCGCCTACAACCCTCAGTCCTCAGGCCCCGTAGAACGCCTGAACCGGACCCTAAAGGAAAGGCTGCGCAAGGAGAAGGGAGACTCACCGAACAAGTGGGTGGAGGTCTTACTGTTGGTCCTCATGGGAATCCGGGCCAGTCAGTCAAAGAGTACAGGGTACTCACCCCATGAGCTGATGACGGGCCGGATCATGAGAACCCCAGTGCATGTTTTGGCGCCGGTTCTCACCGAAGGGCAGCTTCGAGAGGTGAACCAGGACCGCTTCGTCAGGAATCTGTTTGAACAGCTTCAACAGATTCACTGGCAGGCGGCCAACAACATGGGTAAACAGCACCGTGCCAATCGGCTGCTGCTGGAACCCCGTAGTCACCATGATTGGGAGGTGGACGACCAGGTGATGGTGAGAAGCTTCGCCCGGGTCGGGGTATTTGAACCACTGTATATGGGACCATACAACATAGTCGACAAGGCTAGCCCTATGATCTATGCGGTTCAATTGCCTCGCCGGCTGAAGTGGTATCACATTAATCAGTGTAAATTGTTTGACCCCAAAAGAGGTAAAAAACAGAGGGGACGAGCGAGGGAAGGGAATCAGGCACTGGGGGAGGAACAGGCCCCGGTGGATTTGGAGGCTCCGGAGGAGGTAACGGGTCCTGAAGCTCGAAAGCCGGGGCTGGTTCACTGCTCCTTTCAGGCTATCCCACCACTGAGTAAAGGTTCCCAGCCCGCTAACAGAAGTAGGGAGAAAGGCTCTACCATTAGCAAGGTTCAAGGGGAAGCTGAACCTCCCATGTTGGATCAGCTGGGGTTAGCCCAAGAGGTGGAGGAGATAGCATTGCAGCCCATAACGTGGGACTCTGCACCGACAGTAAGGAGGAGTAACAGAGTGCCACAGCCCAGGGCGCCGTGGTCCCCTGTTTACTTAGCTCCCCGCCCCAGACCGAGAAGGCGAAAGACAACAGGGAGGGTGCTCTTTTGCGCGAGCAAGGGTCTCCCACCGATTATGCGGGGCTCGGGAGGGCCTTGGAGGGCAGCACAAGACTCATTAAGGGGGACTATTCGAGCCCCTCAGCGAGGGCATCTTGGTTCCCAGGGTACGGTCAGCTGAGTGGTCGACGAAGAGGTGGCAATGACAGTTCACTAAAAGGAGATTATCTCTCAATTGGAGGCGCAGGCCAGGGCTGTAAACGCCTTGATTCGGGAGGATAGAAACGCCTCCGATCAAGCCGCCCAAAATGAGGTGTGCATACCCTATGGGGCCTGGTTGCTGGGAGAGAGATGGAGTAACCTCGAGGATCTGAGACAGGGACAGGTCCCCTCCTGGATCAGCAACCGGCACTTAGCAGCACTGCACCCTTATGATAATGTTTTGAGTGCTTGCCAACTTCGTGGAGCGTCGGAAGCCTACCAGGTACCTGTGGACTGTGGAAAGTCAAACCATACCATCATGGGTGTGGTGGTCAGATGCCCGTGGTGGGGGCGTCCCCACGACCAGCACCCCTGTACCGAGTGGAGAATGTGGGAGTCATTCGTGGAGGGCTGCATGTTCGATTCCAAGAAGTCCCAACTTGTGTCACAATGTGGGAGTACACTGTGACAGGTACAGACCTCTCGGGTTGTCGGAGCCGGGGAGCACAGGTACTCCCCAGCACTTGAATGCTTTTGCAAGGCCACAATGCGGGTTCAGCACTGCTGGGGCAGAGCCCATTAATTGCACAATGGAGGTAATGGCCCCTAACCACATGCCTCCACAGGTAGCATATGTAGTCGATGGGACATATTGTGTCACCACAGTGCCCAACGGTAGGAACACGGACCGGGAAGGTGGTGTCCAATACCGTACAGCAGCTTTTGCTTTAAACCCAGGGCACAGGTTTAAGTGGCACACACCAGAATCACACCCATCTCTGAACCTTCCACGATTCACCTCACGGTACAAAACAGCCTCAGCCATCTACAACAATATGTCGACCAGTTTGGCTATCCCATTGCCCCACTACCTGCGAAACTTACAGCCCTCCTCCAGGCAGTGGATTTGTCTTAAAAACATTTTTACACCATGGAGCAGAAAACTGAAATTCTAGCAGGGGAGATTGCCCAGATTAAACCCCCAGCATGGTGGGATTTGGGAATACGGGCAGACATACCTGCATGGATCCGGGTGGGATCGCATGCTTTAGTAATCGGCCAACTCCTGATTGTAGCTTATCTGCTAGCTACAAGCTGTAAGCTCAGGAGAAAAAGAAAAAGAACGCAGTTCCTCAGGCTACGACACAGCCAGGAGAGCCGTTGCTAAACGCTCAAGGTGTGTAAACAAAGCTTGACCGCGACACTTAGGCGGTTTTGTTATTTCCAGGGATGACTACATTTTCACACATGGCTCCTGGGGAGTTTGCAGGGCAGGTTTCTTTGTTTTACAGTTGAGACTGAAATGAGACTCAATGTACAATTACTGCTGTGACCTTAAGTACATATATGTATGTTCCTGTCGTATATTGTAACCTGTTGGATTTCTATGTTTTGTACCGCGTTAAAAGGAATTACGATATATATCGACGGGATCAGTTTAGAGTTAAACTGGGGAAAGTTGGGCAATTTGGGAGACCTAGGATTTTCTCACCACCCTGAACTTTGAAACACTCGAGTGATGTCTGACTGTCAGATGGGGGATTATGTAGGGGAGGACGAAAACCCCCTCATTTTACCCAGAAGGAAAAGGGCTGTGGGATCAGTCTGTGCTTTGAATTGAAACCGATAACAGTTTGACCTTGGCAGAGCAGTGATTGGACGGGGGAGGACACCGGGGGGACCAATGGTGAGAGAGAGTCAGCCCGAAGCATGGGGTTTTCCAGCCAATGGGAGAGCACTTGCTCGAAAACTGGGACTGACTCACAGCCATTATCGGACTATTGTCTTCCTCATGTTTACACCATGAAAGGTTTGGCTACAGGAGGGCAAACCAACTAACACCTACTCAAACCTTGAGTAGGTTACGAAAACTGAATTGAAGGATAGTTATGCAGACATTTAGAAACCAGGGAACCCAAAACAACCCAAGGGCCTATACAATGGCTACAGGAAGTCAATGCAATCAACACCCACTCAAACCTTGAGTAGGTTAACATCAGTGGAAAAAACCAGCAATAATCGAAAACTGCTGCATTTTTCAAAATCACAAATCCACCAATGAGAAGAATCGACTTCAGCAGGAGAGGCAGACTGGATAATCTGGCTATAAAAAAAGGGTTTCTGACATAGGGTGGTGGTGATTTTCCCTGCCCGCGTCATCCAACAACCACAACCAGTAAGATTCTCGACACTGAAGAAAACTAGATTCCGAAGACACCGAATATAAATGAAACAAACCCAGACTGCAGAAGGCACAGTAGTGAGTATAACCTCTTGTCCCCGGAACTCCCAACTCAGTTAGGCCAGGAAAGGTGGGACGTTGGGCATTGTACTGCTAAACTTGTGTGAAGATTTTCGTTGTGTCCGTTTAGTGGGATTTAGAGCGATTGTTTTGTTGGTGTATTGCTGTTTGTTGAGATTCACCTTGTCAAATAAATTGGAAGCCTAAAGTTCCTCTTAGAATCACCTTGTCTCAGTTCTATTGTATTACATCGCCTGATCGTGAGTCTTATATCAGAACAGTGTAAGGGAAGCTAGGAGCGCCTCGAAAATGCTCAACTGTGTGTCACAGGCTAGGGAAGCAGGGGTTAGGTGTGTTTGACACTCTCAGGTGCCTCAAAGGCTATGCATTAGCTGTGGGGACGAACGACTCTCAAAACCCCCTTCATCAGCTGTGGACACAGTCTCTCCAGGGGTGCTCTTGCAGCACTCAGGGTACCTCACAGGCCAGGCATAAGCTGTGAGGGCAGAAGCCCAGAGAGAGACACCCAAGGCACAACAACACTCCCTGAGAAAACCCCTTACATCTAACCAAAGTACATGGGGAGCAGAGCTGTGTACTGTGCTCTAAGTGTGGACTCACTAAGGTATGTGGAGAGCAGAACTGAACACGGGCTCCAAGTGTGGTTCAACCGAGGTTGGTTGCTAATTTAACATAAACGCTCTGCTTGTGAATTCTATCCTTCCTTAAATGAACAATAAGTGTTTGGTTTGGGTTTTATGGCCTTATTAACCGGTGTCGCTACAGTTAGTGATGTGTGAATCTGAAACCCCCAGATCTCTCAGTTCATGTACCCCATTTAGACTCTTATAATCCAAACAGTATATGGCCTCCTTATCTCAACTTATCGCTATTGACGTTCATTTGCCAAATACCTGCCCATTCTGCAAGTTTATCAATGTTATCTTGTATGTCGTTGCCTTCTTCCCTTGTGTTAGCTACAAACCCCAATTATGTGTTGTCCGCAAATTGTGACATTGTGCTTCTGATTCCCGAGTCCAAATCCTTTGTGTAAATGGTGAACAGCAGTGGTCCCAGCACTGGTCCTTGCAGAACAACACTTTCCACCTTCCGCCACGCTGAATAACTTACCCTTAACCCCTACTCCCTGTTTCCTGTTTTGCAGCCAGCTTGCGATCCATTCTGCTACTTGTCCCCTGTCAACGGTGGCTCAGTGGGCAGCACTCTCGCATCCGTGTCAGAATGTTGTGGGTTTGAGTGCCACTCCAGAGACTTGAGAACAAAAATTTCGGCTGATACCCCAGTGCAGAACTGAGGGAGTGCCACATTGTCAGAGGGTCAGTACCGAGGGCGCACCTCACTGTCAGAGGGGCAGTACTGAGAGAGCACCTCACTGTCGGAGGGGCAGTACTGAGGGAGCACCGCCCTATCACAGGAACAGTACTGAGGGTGTGCTGTACTGTCGGAGCAGTGGTACTGAGAGTGCATCGAATAGTCGGATGCGCAGTACTGAGGGAGCACTGTACTGTCGGAGGTGCCGTCTTTCAGAGAGGACATTAAACCCGAGGCGCCGTCTTTCCTCTCAGGTGGGATTTAAAAGATTCCACAGGCATTATTTCAAAAAAAGAGCAGAGGGGTATTCTCCAATATTTATCCCTCAAACAACTTCAACCAAAAAAAAAGAATCTGCTCATTTACCACGTTGCTGTTTGTAGGAGCTGGCTGTGCGTTGTGATATCCTCCTCACTCGCCACAAGTGTCTTAATTCTATAAAGTACAGAAGCATTGCAAGACCTGTTGTTTCCACTCAGAAAAGAGGAAGTTTATATAATTCTGATCATTCGGCCAGTTCGGGATTAAGTTCGATCTACAAAGTATTTACAGCCCAGAAACAGGCCATTGGGGCCAACCGCTCCATGACGGGGTTTATGCTCCACACCAGCCTCCTCCCTCCCCTCTCCATCTCACCCCATCACCATATCCTTCTATTCCTTTCTCCCTCATGTGTTTATCCCGCTTCCCCTTAAATGTGTTTCTGCTATTCGCCACAACCCCTCCCTGTGGGAGAGCGTTCCACATTCTCACCACTCTCCTGGTAAAGAAGTTACTCCTGAATTCCACATTGGATTTATTACCGACTGTCGTATATTGATGACCACTAGTTCTGGTCTCCCTCCACAAGTGAAACATCTTCTCCATTTCGACCCCTATCGGAACCTTTCATAATCTACACACCTCCATCAGGTCACCACTCAGCCTTCTCTTTTCTAGAGAAATGAACACCAGCCTTTCCTGATAGTTATAACCTCTCAGTTCTGGTATCGTCCTTGTAAAACCTGTTATACCTTCTCCTGTTTGTAATATGGAGACCGGAACTGTGCACGGTGCTCCAAGTATGGACATACCAAGGTATATGGAGACCAGAACTGTGCACAGTGCTCCAAGTGTGGTCTAACTAAGGTAGATGGAGACCAGAACTGTACACAATGCTCCAAGTGTGGTCTAACTAAGGTACAAGGAGACCAGAACTGTGCACAGTGCTCCAAGTGTGGTCTAACACAGGTATATGGAGACCAGAACTGTGCACAGTGCTTCAAGTATGGTCTAACCCAGGTATATGGAGACCAGAACTGTACACAGTGCTTCAAGTGTGGTCTAACCCATGTATATGGAGACCAGAACTGTGCACAATGCTCCAAGTCTGGTCTTACCCACGTATATGGAGACCAAAACTGTACACAGTGCTCCAAGTGTGGTCTAACCAAGGTATATGGAGACCAGAACAGTGCACAGTGCTCCGAGTTTGGTCTCACCGACGTTGGCAGCAAATCTAACAGAACTTATTGGCTTTCGAATTCCATACTTCTCGAGATGATCCCCGGTGCTTGGTTTGCATTTTTATGGTCATAATTATGAGGGCGGTACTGAGGGGCCATCGCACTGTCGGAGGGACAATTCTCAGGGAGGGCCACACTGTAGGAGGGTCTTGAGTGAGACAGCGTCGCAATTTCGAAGGTGGAATCTTTCAAATAAGACATTAAACCTGAGCCCCGTTTGCCCTTACAGGTGGAATGTAAAGATCCCACGGCCATTATTTTGAAGAAGAACAGAGGGTAGTTCTCCAATATTTATCCCTCAAACATCAACAAATGAAAAATGAGCTGCTCATTTACCCACGTTGTAGTTTGTAGGAGCTGGCTGTGCATTGTGGCATCCTCCGCTCTAGCCACATGTGTCTTAATTCCTCAAAGTACAGAAGCATTGCAAAACCTATTGATTCCACTCAGAAAAGAGGACGTTTATATAATTGCCGGTCATTGGGCCAGTTGGAGATTAAAGTCCATCTACAAAGTATTTACAGTCCAGAAACAAGACATTGGGCCCCACCGCTCCGTGCTGGGGTTTATGCTCCACACCAGACTCCTCAATCCTGCCTCCATCTCAACCCATCACCATATCCTTCTATTCCTTTCTTCCTCCTGTGTTTATCCATCGTCCCCTCAAATGTATCTCTGCTATTAGCCTCAACCCCTCCCTGTGGGAGTGATTTTCACATTCTCACCCCTCTCTGGGTAAATAAATTTCTCCTGAATTCCCCATTGGATTTATTAGTGACTGTCGTATATTGATGGCCCCTAATTCTGGTCTCCCCCACAAGTGGAAACATCTTCTCCACGTCCACCCTATCGAACCCTTTCATAATCTTAAACACCTCCATCAGCTCACCCCTCAGCCTTTTCTTTTCTAGAGAAATGAGCCCCAGCCTTTCCTGATAGTTATAACTTCTCAGTTCTGGTATCGTCCTTGTAAATCTTTTTTTCACCTTCTCCTGTTTGTAATATGGTGAGCGGAACTGTGCACTGTGCTCCAAGTGTGGTCTAATCACGGTATATGGAGACCTGAACTGTGCACAGTGCTCCAAGTGTGGTCTAACCACGGTATATGGAGACCTGAACTGTGCACGGTACTCCAAGTGTGGTCTAACCACGGTATATGGAGAGCTGAAGTGTGCGCAGTGCTCCAAGTGTGGCCCAACCCCGGTTAATGGTGACCAGAACTGTGCACAATGCTCGACGCGTGGTCGAACCACGGTATATGGAGACCAGAACTGTGCACAGTGCTCCAAGTGTGATCTAACCCAGGTATATAGAGACTGGAACTGTGCAACTTGCTCCAAGTGTGGTCTAACCGAGGCACTTGTTGACCAGAACTGTACACAATGCTCCAAGTGTGGTCGAACCAAGGTATATGAAGACCAGAACTGTGCACAATGCTCCAAGTGTGGTCTAACCCAGGTATATGGAGACCAGAACTGTGCACAATGCTCCAAGAGTGGTCTAACTAAGGTACATGGAGACCAGAACTGTGCAGTATGCTCCAAGTGTGGTCTAACCAAGGTATATGGAGACTAGAACTGTGCACAGTGCTCCAAGTGTCGTCTGACCCAGGTATATGGAGACCAGAACTGTGCACCGTGCTCCAAGTGTGGTCTAACCCAGTTATATGGAGAGCAGAACTGGGCACAATGCTCCAAGTGTGGTCTAACTAAGGCACATGGAGGCCAGAACTGTCCACTATGCTCCAAGTGTGGTCTAACCAAGGTATATGGAGACGAGAACTGTGCACAGTGCTCCAAATGTGGTCTAACCCAGGTATATGGAGACCAGAACTGTGCACAGTGTTTCAAGTATGGTCGAACCCAGGTATATGGAGACCAGAACTGTGCACAGTGTTTCAAGTGTGGTCTAACCCAGGTATATGGAGACCAGAACTGTACACAATGCTCCAAGTGTGATCTAACCCATGTATATGGAGACCAGAACTGTGCACAGTGCTCCAAGTGTGGTCTAACCAAGGCTTATGGAGACCAGAACTGTACACAGTGCTCCACGTGTGGTCTAACCAAGGTTTATGGAGACCAGAACTCTGCACAGCGCTCCGAGTTCGGTCTCACCGACGTTGGCAGAAAATCTAACAGAACTTATTTGCTTTCGAATTCCATACTTCCCGAAATGATCTCCAGTTCTTGGTTTGCATTTTTATGGTCATAATTATGAGGGAGGTACTGAGTGACCATCGCAATGTCGGAGGGTCTTTAGTGAGACAGCGTCGCCATTTCGAAGGTAGAATCTTTCAAATGAGACATTAATGCTGGGCCCCATCCGCCCTCACAGGTGGAATGTAAAGATCCCACGGCCATTATTTTGAACAAGAACAGAGGGGAGTTCTCCAATATATTATCCCTCAAACATCAACAAAAAAAAAATGAGCTGCTCATTTCCCCACGTTGCTGTTTGTAGGAGCTGGCTGTGCATTGTGGCATCCTCCTCTCTCGCAACAAGTGTCTTAATTCCTCAAAGTACAGAAGCATTGCAAAACCTGTTGATTCCAGTCAGAAAAGAGGATGTTTACATTATTGGCAGTCATTGGGTCAGTTGCAAATTAAAGTCCAACTACAAAGTATTTGCAGCTCAGAAACAGGCCATTGGGCCCCACCGCTCCGTGCCGGGGCTTATGCTCCACACCAGCCTCCTCCCTCCCCTCTCCATCTCACCCCATCACCATATCCTTCTATTTCTTTCTCCCTCATGTGTTTTTCCAGCGTCCCCTTAAATGTATCTCTGCTATTCGACTCAACCCCTCCCCCTGTGGGAGTGATTGCCACATTCTCACACCTCTCTGGGTGAAGAAGTTTCTCCTGAATTCCCCATTGGATTTATTAGTGACTGTCGTATATTGATGGCCCCTAGTTCTGGTCTCCGCCACAAGTGGAAACATCTTCTCTACGTCTACCCGATCGAACCCTTTCATAATCGTAAACACCTCCATCAGGTCACCCCTCAGCTTTTCGTTTCTAGAGCAAAGAATACCAGCCATTAGTGATAGTTATAACATCCCAGTTCTGGTATCGTCCTTGTAAATCTTTTTTTCACCTTCTCCTGTTTGCAATATGGAGACTGGAACTGTGCACAGTGCTCCAAGTGTGGTCTAATCACGGTATATGGAGACCAGAACTGTGAACAGTGCTCCAAATGTGGACATACCAAGGTATATGGTGACCAGAGCTGTGCACAGTGCTCAAGGGTGGTCTAACCCAGGTAGATGGAGACCAGAACTGTGCACAGTGCTTCAAGTGTGGTCTAACCACGATTTATGGAGACCAAAACTCGTGCACGGTACTCCATGTCTGCTGTAACCCATGTATATGGAGATCAGAACTGTGCACAGTGCTCCAAATGTGATCCAACCCAGGTATATGGTGACCAGAACTGTGCACATTGCTCCAAGTGTGGTCTAATCCAGGTATATGGACCCAGAACAGCGCACACTGCGCCAAGTGTGTCCAACGAAGGTTGGCTGCAAATTTAACATAACTTCTTTGCTTTTGAATTCCATCCTTCCGAAAATGAAGGGACCGTCCTTCACATGAGACTTTATACCAACGCCCATTCTGTTCTCTTGTGTGGATGTAAAAGATCCCACGGCCATTATTGGATGGAGAACAGGGGAGTTCTCTCCCATGTTCTGCGGCCAATATTTATCCATAAACATCACACCAGTTGTATCGGACAAAGATTCAATGCTGCTAAATTGCAGCCTCCAATCTGATCGGTAAATATCTACCAAGTTGCTGTTTGTACTGTGCCGAGACAAGATCTGACACCATCTCCTCACGAATCATGTGATCGGTTGTCATCAGAGAAAGGAAATGGGTTGGTCTGTATAGGAGAGGAAGGGAATATCTGAAGGCAGAACTCTCCGAATTCGAACCAGCAGGTCAGACAAGCAGAGTCCCTCGGTCACTCTTCGTCTTGTACTTGCAACAGGAGCCCAGCAGACACAGGCAATTCTACAGATCATCATCGACTTTAAGGATTGCCATGGGGATCGATAGGGTACCAGGTTGATTCCTGGAATGAGAGAGTTATCAATGTCGGAGGGGCACTACTGAGTGAGTGCTGCATTGTCGGTGGGTCAGTACTGAGGGAGTGCCTCACTGTCTGTTGGTACATATTGAGGGAGTGCCGCACTGTCGGCGGGGCAGTACTGAGTGCGTGCTGCACTGTCGGAGGGGCAGTACTGAGGGAGCACCACACTGTTGGAAGGGCAGTAGTGAGGGAGAGCTGTATTTGCCATTAGTGGGTGGAGATATTCATATGGCCCGCGAGGTCACGTGAACACATTCGCGGGTGATGGCAGAACAGATGCAGCTTCCTTCAATGCATCTTAATATTAACTGTTTTATTTTCTTGCACCTTTAATGTAGTGCAACTTCTCAAAGCTCTTCGCAGGAGCGTTATCAGACACAATTTAACCCAGAGTCACATAAGTAGATATTAGGGACAGGTGACCAAAAGCTGGGTCAAAGAGGTCGGTTTTTAAAGAGCGTCTTAAAGGAGGAGAGAGAGGTGGAGAGGTTTAGGGAGAGAATTTCAGAGCTTTGGGCTAAGGCAGCTGAAGGCACGGCCATGGTTTACAGCCTGTCTCATCCACCGGGCTCACAACCACCTGCCCCATCGTGGATCCCCCGAACCCAACGGGCTGCGGTTTTATTGAGTTTTGTGAACATCACGTGACTGCATAAGCCACTCCCAACTCAACAGCCCGACAAACATGTGAGCATACTCACTGCTTCCCCTTTTTAGAAGCAAGATATATGCAGAATATTTCAAAAGATTACTTATCATGATTACAATTTTACGAATTCGACTTCTGAGCCTGAATATGTTGCTATAAGCTTTTAACTTCCTCCTGCTCCGACTGCCATTTATTTGCTGTAGGCCGGCTAGGCCCATTTTCCATATTCTTGTTTGATGCCGGAGATCGTCCAGTACAATTTCTGCTTTTTGGGTATATAGTCTGGGATTCCTGACTTCTATCTTCCTGTGTCCTCTTGAATGTCCCTGGAAACCTTACATCCATCCACATGTTAGCATTTTTCCTAAGATCTTGATCGGCCCAGTTAACAATATTATGTCTAGTTAGCTCGCGTTTCCTCATAGTCTTCCCAACTGAAGCCCAACTCCACCCCCCCCCCCAACCCCCGCTCCACCGGATGGTAGAGAAATTCCCCTGAAATCAGCCGCTGTGTCTTTTGTCATATTAATCCAACGATTATTAATCATTACAATGGTTCTGAAATCCCGACATGAGGAATGTACTGCCTTGCCCTTCACTGCATATGCTGCAAAATCTACACTGTTCTGATTGGTTTCCACTCAGTGAAGGCTTTGATTATCGTTGTATTTACCTGCTGCTACAAAGTGTTACCATATTTGGCACCACGAGCATCTTGCCCACTTGAACCCACAGTGTTGTATGCTTGCCATTACACCTATGACATCGAGTTGCCTTGGTTTCAGAACCCTCCCTGAGACGACGGTTCACCCTCTCCTATGTGTGTCCAACTCGGTGACTGTGAACTGCTACTACTGCTGGTAATGGGTGAAATCCCTTAATATTTTTCTCTGCCATAGAGGTGGCTATCTTGAAAGCATTCTCCAAAGAGAGATCATCCATAACTAACAATTTTGATTGGATGCGTTCATCCATTAGTCCAGATATAAATTTATTTCATACAGCATTATCCAAAATCGCAGTGTAGAGATAATTTTCCTTTGGCAATAAAGTGTTCACTAAGATAGCATAAGTCTCTGCACCAATCATGACTGGAAGAATAGCTTTCTTCTTCGACCGAACTGATTGATTGCATATTTGCGATTCAGCCACACCTGCTGAGACTTCACTGATGTCATTAGTTCTAAAAAAAGATTTGTAATCTTTAACTTTAAGATTTTGCCAATTCCATTACCTGTCAAAGGCTCCCAAATTACTTAAATAACCCGTTGTCACATTTATATTGCCTTCTTAACTGAACAGCTGTTTTCACTCAATCAACTTGAATTGCTTTTCAATGATTAAAAATGGCTTTCCACAAGCTCTATTTGTTAGTTCAACACTGTCCATGGGCTCATGGGTTGTTTGCTTAGGAATTCCTAGGAACTCAGTTGCTTTTAAGAACTAGTTGATTTATTAAAAGTTCACATTACACGTTAAAATTTCATCCAGCAGGCTCACAACCATGTGCCTTATTGTGGACACCACAAACCCCACTGGATGGGGCTTTATTGAGTCTTGTGAACATGACGTGACTGACTAAGACACTCCCAATGCAACTGCTCTACAAACCTGTGAGCCGACGCAAAGGCACACATATTGTAGGGGGGGGGGGGGATGCGCAACCAGCCAAAATTGGAGGGGCGCAGAGATCTCGGAGGATTGTAGGGTCTGGAGGAATTTACAGATATAGCGAGGGAGGGGACGAGGAGGCCACGGAGGACTTTGAAAAGAAAGATGAGAATTTGAAAATCGAGGCACTGCTGGAGCGAGAGCCGATGTAGGTCAGCAAGCAAAATGGCAGGGGGTGGTGGTGGGGGGGGCGGGAAGAGGGGCGTGGGTGAACGGAACTTGGTGTGAGTTAAAAGATGGGAGCTTTGGATGGGCATAAGATCAGGGACGTTGGCCAGGGGTTCGTTGCAATACATATGTCTGGAGATGACAAAGGCACGGGCGAGGGTTTCAACAAAAATTGGACTGAGACAGGGGAGGAGACGGATGATGTTCCGGAGGTGGAAAATTATGCCAATCTCCGAGATTGCAGTACTGGTGTTAACTCTGATGGATGCTTCCTTCTCTTTCTCTCTCTCCCTCTTACTCCCTGTCTCTCTCTCTCTCTCACTCTCTCTCTCTCTCTCTCCCAATCTCCCTCTCTCTCTTGCTCCATCTCTCTATCTGTCTCTCCCGCTCTCCCACTCGCTCTCTCTCTTGCTCTCTCTCTCTCTCACTCTTGCTTTCTCTCTCTCATTCTCTCTTGCTCTTTCTCTCCCACTCTCACTCCCACTCGCTCTCTCTCGCTCCCGTTCTCACGCGCTCTCTCTCGTGCTCCCTCTTTCTCTCTGTCTCTCTCCTGCTCCCTCCCTCTCTCTCTAACGTGCTCTCACTCTCTATCTCTCTCTCGCTCTTGCTTTCTCTCTCTCTCTTGCTCCCTCTCTCTCTCCCGCTCTCACTCCCTCTCTCTCTCTCTCTCTCTCTCTCTCTCTCTTGCTCACTCTTTCTCACTCTATCTCCCGCTTCCTCCCTCTCTCTCTAACTTGCATACTCTCTCTATCTCTCTCTCGCTGTTGCTTTCTCTCTCTCTCTCTCTTGCTCCCTCTCTCTCTCCCGCTCTCACTCCCTCTCTCTCTCTCTCTCTCTCTCGCTCTCTCTCTCTTGCTCCCTCTTTCTCACTCTCTCACCCTCCCGCTCCCTCCCTCTCTCTCTCTCTCTCTCTGTGTCCTTCTCTTCAGGTGCGACATCTGAAATGGATCCCGAGCATCTTCAGTCGGTCAACTCCAGCGATGTTCCGACCGATGTCCCGGCGACCGTAGACAACTCCAGTTTGCGGCGAGGGATACGCGCCTGTGTTGTGGCGATCTACATCGTCACCTGCATCCTGGGCGTATTGGGCAACGGGCTGGTCATCTGGGCCACCGGCTTCAAGCTGAAGAGAACGGCCTACACCGTCTGGTTGCTGAGCCTCGCCGTGGCCGACTTCATCTTCTCTCTGCTGCTCCCTCTCTTCACCGCGAACATCGCCCTGGACAACCACTGGCCCTTTGGCTGGCTGCTCTGCAAGCTCAGCTATGGGGCGTTGGTGCTGTGTCTGTACGCTAGCATATTTATGCTGGCCACCATCAGCCTGGACCGCTGCATCTCGGTGGTGCTGCCCGTCTGGTCCCGGAACCACCGCGGCCCACGGCTGGCCACCCTGCTCAGCCTGGGGGTGTGGGTGGCGGCCACCTTCTTTAGTGCGCCATCGTTCGCCTTCCAACGATTGGTGCCCCAGGACAACCGGATGGTGTGCTCCGACGACTACCTGCTGGACGGCAAGTGGTCGGGGAGCCCAAGATACCCACGGTACAGAGCGCTGACACTGGTGCGCTTCCTCAGCGCGTTCCTTCTTCCGTTCCTGGTCATCGCCACCAGCTACGCCATAATCCGACTGCAGCTGAGGCATCACCGCTTGGCGCCCAGCAGCGGCAAACCCTTCAGGATCATGGCCGCCATCATCCTGGCCTTCCTCCTGTGCTGGGCGCCCTACCACGTCGTTTCTGTCCTCGCGCTGCTGCTCCACCCGCAGAGCGAGTTGCGACGGTCGCTGCTGGTCATAGGAGGCCCGTTCAGCTGCAGCCTGGCCTGTGTCAACAGCTGCATCAACCCCGTCCTCTACATCTTCATGTGGCAGGACTTCAGGGACATGCTCAAGAAGTCGCTTCAACGGGACAAGAACCAGAGGGAATCAATACATACAAACATAGAAACATAGAAAATAGGAGCAGGAAATCGGCCATTCGGCCCTTCGAGCCTGCACCACCATTCAATATGATCAAGGATGATCATCCAACTTCAGTACCCCATTCCTGCTTTCTCTCTATACCCCTTGATCCCCTTAGCTGTAAGGGCCGCAACTAACTCCCTCTTAAATATATCGACTGAACTGGCCTCAACAACTTTCTGTGGTAGAGAATTCCACAGGTTCACAATTCTGTGAGTGAAGAAGTTTCTCCTCATCTCGGTCCTAAATGGCTTACCCCTTATCCTTCGACTGTGACCCCTGGTTCTGGACTTCCCCAACATCGGGAACATTCATCCTGCGTCTAACCTGTCCAGTCCCATCAAAATTTTAAATATTTCTATGAGATGCCCTCTCATTTTTCTAAATTCCAGTGAATATAAGCCTAGTCGATCCAGTCTCTCCTCATATGTCAGTCCTGTCATCCCGGGAATCAGTCTGATGAATCTTTGCTGCACTCCCTCAATAGCAGGAGTGTCGTTTTCAGATTAGGAGACTAAAACTGCACGCAATATTCAAGGTGTGGTCTTAGCAAGGCCCTGTACAACTGCAGTGAGACCTACCTGCTCCTATACTCAAATCCTCTCGCTATTATGGCCAGCATGCCATTTGCTTTCTTTACCGCCTACTGTATCTGCTTACCTACCATCAATGACTGATGTACCATGACACCCTGGTCTCGTTGCACCTCATTTTACTAATCTGTCACCATTCAGATAATATTCTGCCTTTGTGGTTTTGCCAACAAAGTGGATAACCTCACATTTATCCACATTATACTGCATCTGCCATATATTTGCCCACTCACCTAACCTGTCCAAGTCACCCTGCAGCCTCCGAGCATCCTCCTCACAGCTCACACTGCCACCCAGCTTAGTGTCATCTGCAAAGTTGGAGATATTATATTCAATTCCTTCGTGCAACTCATTACTGCATATTGTAAACTAATTGGTAGGAGGTTTAGAAACATAGAAATGATCAGCGCAGAAGGAGGCCATTTCGTCCCATCGTGTCCGCGCCGGCCGACAAAGAGTCGCATGTTCCCTGGTCAGCAGCCCTGAAGGTTACATATAAACCCATGAACAATGACGGAAAGGCAAAGAGCACCCAGCCCAACCAGCCTGCCCCACACAACTGCGACACCCCTTAAACTGAAACATTCTACACTCCACCCCAACCGGAGCCATGTGATCTCCTGGGAGAGGCAAAAACCTGATAAAAACCCAGGCCAATTTAGGGAGGAAAAATCTGGGAAAGTTCCTCTCTGACCCATCCAGGCGATCGACACTAGTCGAGGAGATCACCCTGGCCGTATTCTATTCCCTGCAGTACTTACCGTTATATCTGCTCCGTCCAACATAAGGTCATCCAGTCTAATCCCAATTACCAGCTCTAGGTCCGTAACCCTGCAGATTACTGCACTTCAAGTGACCATTCAACCATCTCTTAAAAGTGGTGAGGGTTTCTGCATCCACCACTCTTCCAGGCAGCGAGTTCCAGATCCCCACAACCCTCTGCATAAAGAAGCCCCTCCTCAAATCCCCTCTAATTCTTCCACCAACCACCTTAAAACTATGCCCCCTCGTACGAGCCCCCTCCACCAATGGAAATAGACCCTTACTATCCACTATCTCCAGGCCCCTCAATATTTTGTACACCTCAATGAGGTCTCCTCTCAACCTCCTCTGTTCCAATTGGAACAAACCCAGCCTATCCAATCTGTCCTCATAACTAAGATTCTCCATTCCAGGCAGCATCCTAGTAAATCTCCTCTGCACCCTCTCTAGTGCAATCACGTCCTTCCTACAATACGGCGACCAGAACTGCAGGCAGTACTCCAGCTGTGGCCGAACCAAGGTATTATGCAATTTAAGCATAACCTCCCTGCTCTTATATTCTACACCTCGGCCAGTAAAGGCAAACTTTCCGTATACCTTCTCAACCACCTTATCCACCTGGCCTGCAACTTTCAGGGATCTGTGGACAAGTACCACAACATCCCTTTGTTCATCTACACTATAAAGTGGCCTACCACTTAATGTGTATACACGTTCCTTATTAGCCCTCCCAAAATGCATCATCTCACACTTTTCTGAATTAAATTCCATTTGCCACTGCTCTGCCCACCTGACCAGTGGATTGATATCCTCCTGCAGCCCATGACTTTCCTCTTCATTATCACCGACACAGCCATTTCATTGCCTGCAAACTTCTAATCATACTCTCTATATTCAAATCTAATTCATTGATATACACCATCGAAAGCAAGGGATCCAGTACTGAGCCATGCGGAACCACACTGGCAACATCCTTCCAGTCACAAAAACATCCATCAATCATTACCCTTTGCATCCTACCTCCAAGCCAATTTTAGATCCAACGTGCCACTTTGCCCTGTATCCCATGGGCTTTGACCTTAATGACCAGTCTACAGGTGGGATCTTATCAAATGCCTTGCTAAAGTCCAAAAATACTACTTCATACGCACAACCTTTATTGACCCTCTTGGTTATCTCTTCAAAAAATTCATTCAGGTTCGTCAAACATCCCTCAACAAATCCATGCTGACCCTCCCTAATTAATCCTTGCCTTTCCAAATGCAGATTTATCCCATGTTTCTGGATTTTTTCCTATTATTTTCTTACAACTGTGGTTAGGCTGACAGGCCTGTAATTACTCGGCCTATGTTGTGGGGATTTGAGGTGACGTTTCTTCGCCCGGAGGCTGGTTGGGGTTTGAAACTCACTGCCTGAAAGGCCGGCAGAGGCAGAAACCCTCATTGCATTTAAAAAGTACTGGAATATATCAGACAGAGATTTAATGCAGCTAACCTGCAGCATCTGTAAGACTACAGCATTTTTGGGCTCATTTTATGCTAATAACTTTGCTTGCAAACTGCTCCAAGGTGGCTGAAAACATGCGTTGACTGATTTTTTGTGACCCAAAAGGCTTTGCAAATTCAAAAGTCTTTCTCATCTGTTTTAACATCTCACAGCTGCAAAGAGACAGTTCTCACAGGCAATGTCTGGGAACTGTGAAGAGAAGAGAATGAAAGACCTATTCATGGTGAAAGACTATCCCTTTGTTTTAGACCTAGACAATTACATACACGGTGGGAATACCTCTAGAAAACTATTAAAGGATGGCTGTAATACATGAGGTCAGCGCTGCGGTCAATGTGAGTGGTGACCTGGTCAGTTACGAAGTCAATCATGGTGGTTAATTTCCAATCACTGACTAAGGCTGGAGTTAACTCATGTGAGAGTCTTTGCTTTGTAATCAATTAGGAAATAGGCAATGTTTAACTGTTAATAGTTCAATGTGATTGGTGAGAGCGGGTTAAAAATTAAAAATGATTGTGCATTTAATACTATCGTGATTGCTTGTATTTATTTAGATTATTCTAAGTAAAAATAACCCCTGGATAGGTGTGTGAAAAGAAACACCCTGTGTCTGTTTTGTTTTTGACTTACAAGTCCGAACCCTGCAAAGTGTAGAGAAAACAAACATAAACCTTACAGACTAAAACCTGTTGTGTGAAGATAAGTCTGACAGATTTGGTGCCTGAATGACAGGGACTTGTAATAGACAAACAGTGTCAAGAAGTCTGGATGAGCCAATTACAAGGCGTGTGACTGAAATGTTGCCCCATAGAGAGGGGTGTGCACGGGTGTTTGTCGACGGCGCTGATACGGTTTTGGGGGTTGGATACGAGACAAGGTCCCCTGTGTCGGACTGAGTCAGTTGTGAGTTAAGATCAACGCTGGTACAAAGATTAATTTACAGAGGGAGATGGAACCAGATATGGCAAGAAGTACTAGCGAGGAAGAAGCAGTGATAAACCGACTTCCGGGTGTCAAACTCAATGGGGTTGTGGGCCGGTTTGGATTCAAATGCACCCCCCACAGGCCGCACAGGTGGGCCTATGAAAGTGAAAAGCATAATACTACGGGATTCATTTACTGAACATCGGCTGTATAAACCACACAGCGAGCTTTAACTGCAGCCTCACTTACTTGATGGGCCATCACCAGATTTAAAAGGTTATTCCATGAATAAGAAAATACATGAGAACCTAAGAAATCTGAACAGGAGTAGGCGACACGGCCCCTCGAGCCTGCTCCGCCATTCAATACGATCATGGCTAATCTGATCATGGACTCAGCTCCACTTCTCTGCCCGCCCCCTTATCCCTTTACTGTTCAGTAACTGTCTATTTCTGTCTTAAATTTATTCACGCAGAGGGATAGAGTGAGGGACACAGCGACAGACAGAGAGTGAAGCTGGCTGCGAGTTAGCCCCGCCGAGAAGCAGACTGGATTGATCCTTTGCCTTATAACCTGGTTTGTCAGTAATGGTTTAAAACCACTGCTGCTTCCGTCCCTTCTGTTAACCTGGACAGCAGCAGTGAAAGTAACTTTGTGCATTTTTGGGTTGAGCCGAATCCGAGTCGGTTCCCCAGTCCCCAGGAGACACTCTCTAGTCGCTGAGCACTTTGTGTCAAGCAGTAATTGACACAGAAAGTGAAGTGTCATTAATGGGAGCAGTGGGACCGAGAAATAATCAAGCAGCCGGCACAGTGTACAGCATGTGACTGGCCGGAGGAAGGGGTTGGGGGGGCGCAGTCTGGCCCACGGGTCGTATGTTTGACACCCCTGATGTTAGAGGGACAGACAGAAAGAGAGAAGGAAGGAGCAGTGAGTGGAGTTGAAGGAAAGTAAGAAAAAGCTGGAGGAAATGTTTCAGAAGGAAGCAGAGAGTCGGGATTAACGGGTCCTTTTCAGAATGGCAGGCAGTGACTAGTCGGGTGAAGCAGGGCTCAGTGCTGGGACCCCAGCTATATACAATATACATTAATGATTTGGATGAAGGGGTTGACTGTAATATCTCCAAGTTTGCAGATGACACGAAGCTGGCTGGCGGTGTGAGCTGTGAGGAGGACGCTAAAAGGCTGCAGGGTGAATTGGACAGGTTAGGTGAGTGTGCAAACGAGTGGCAGATGCAGCATAATGCAGATAAATGTGTGGTTATCCACTTTGGTGGCAAAGACAAGAAGGCAGAATATTATCTGAATGATGGCAGAGTAGGAAACGGGGAGGTGCAATGAGACCTGGGTGTCACGGTACATCAGTCGTTGAATGTTGTCATGCAGGTACAGCAGGCGCTGAAGAAGGCAAATGGTCTGTTGGCATTCATAGTGAGAGGATTTGAGTATCGGAGCAGGGAGGTCTTACTGCAATTGTACAGGGCCTTGGTGAGGCCACACCTTGAGTGTTATGTTCAGTTTTGGTCTCCTACTCTGAGGAAGGACGTTCTTGATATTGAGGGAGTGCAGCGAAGGCTCACCAGACTGATTCCCGGGATGGCGTAACTGACATATGAGGAGAGACTGGATCGCCTAGGCTTATATTCACTGGAGTTTTGGAGGATGAGAGGGGATCTCATAGAAACATATAAAATTCTGACGGGACTGGACAGGTTGGATGCAGCAAGAATGTCCCTGATGTTGGGGAAGTCCAGAACCAGGGGCCATAGTCTAAGGATAAGGGTGTAAGCCATTTAGGACTGAGATGAGGAGAAACCTCTTCATTCAGAGAGTTGTTAACCTGTGGAATTCCCTGTCGCAGAGAGTTGTTGAGGCCAATTTATTGGATATATTCAAGGGGGAGTTAGATATGGTCCTTATGGCTAAAGGGATCAAGAGGTATGGAGAGAAAGCAGGAAAGGGTACTGAAGTTGCATGATCAGCCATGATCATATTGAATGGTGGTGCAGGCTCGAAGGGCCGAATGGCCTACTCCTGCACCTATTTTGTATGTCTCTATATTTCTATGTAAAGTTTCAGAAGGAAATGGAAAGAGGGTGTAAGAACGCACGGTCCGTGGGGAATTTAGGCGTTAAAGGAAACAGCACAGAGATACAGTTCAGAACAGACAGAGCTCGGAGGAGAAATTAATTAGTGGGAACAATAGGGTTATTTCGAAGCAGGTTTTAAAGGGACCGAGAGTAAAGGAGAAGTTGAAACCAACACTGAGAGCTGTCAGTATTGCGTCAAGAAATGTATAAAAAAACACCACAGGATTTCACTGAGTGAAAGACGCTTGAAAGAATTCTGGAATTCCTGTGAGTGTGGATAATGTGCGTTTGTAGTGAAACTTACTGGCAGTGAATGGTTGGGGAGTTGAAGAATTTTTCCTTTGCTCGAAAGCCTGTCGTTAAAAAAAGAGTCGTTTATTAGTGAGTAAGTGCACTGTTGGTGACAGCTTCCATCACTTTGCTGATGATGGGCAGTAGACTGATGGGGCGATATTTGGCCCGATTGGATTTGTCCTGCTGTTTGTGGACAGGACCTGCCTGGGCAGTTTTCCACATTGTCGGGTAGATTCCAGTGTTGGAGCTGTGCTAGAATGGCGTGGCGAGCAGCGTGGCTAGGTCTGGAACACAAGTCTTCAGCAAGACAGCCGGGATGTTGTCGGGGCCCAGACCCTTTGCTCTGTCGAGTGCGCTCAGACGCTTCTTGACATCACGTGGAGTGAAGCGAGTTGGATGAAGATAGACTTTTGTGATGGTGGGGACCTCAGGCGGAGGTCGATGTGCATCACCCACTCGTCACTTCTAGCTGACGGTGCTTGTAAATGCTTCAAGCTTGTCTTTTGCATTCATGTGCCGGGCTCCGCCATCTTTGAGGCTGGGAACATTCATGGAGCCTCCTCCTCCTGTTAGTTGGTTAATGCTCCACCACCATTCACGACTGGATGTGGCAGGACTGCAGAGCTTTAATCCGATCCGTTGGTTGTGGAATTGGTTAGTGCCTTTAACCACCTCAGGACATCCCAAACTCTGAGGGAGCGCTGCACTGTTGCAGGGGCAGTGCTGAGAGAGTACTGCACTGTCGGAGGGGCAGTACTGAGGGAACGCTCCACTGTCGGAATGGAATTACTGAGGGAGCTTCGCACTGTCCGAGGGTCACTACTGCAGGAGTGGCGAACTGTCGGAGGGGCAGTACTGACGGAGCCTCATAACATCGGAGGGGCAGTACTGAGGGAGCGCTGCACTGTCCGAGCGTCAGTACTAAGGGAGTGGCGCATGGTTGGAACGGAAGTACTGAGGGAGCGCGGCACTGTCGGAGGGGCAGTACAGAGGGAGTTCCGCACTGCTGGAGGGGCAGTATTGAGGGAGCGCCGCACTGTCGGAGAGGCAGTACTGAGGGAGTGCCGCACTGTTGGAGGGACAGTACTGAGGGAGTGCCGCACTGTCGTAGGGGCAGTACTGAGGGAGTGCCACACTGTTGGAGGGGCAGTACTGAGCGAGTGCCGCACTGTCGGAGGGACAGTACTGAGGGAGTGCCGTACTCTAGGAGGGGCAGTACTGAGGGAACACCGTACTGTGGGAGGGGCAGTACTGAGAGAGTGCCGCATTGTCGGAGGGACAGTACTGAGGGCGCGCCGCACTGTCGGAGGGGCAGTACTGAGGGAGCGCCGTATTGCGCTGTCGGAGGGGCAGTACTGAAGCGACACTGCAGCATTTCAGACCATTTTTACAATATAGAGACCAGAACTGTGTACAATGCTCCAAGTCACAGCCAAAGGGGTAAGTGATTGGCTGGTGATTGGAAAATAGTATTTCTTTTTTATCGTCTATAACAGTGAGTAAACTTCAGCATTGTTGTTGCCAAATTAAGTTTATCTAGGGGTTAAATCATGACAGGAGAGCTCGGTCACGTGATATGCTCCTCCTGTACCATGTGGGAACTCAGGGACACTTCTGGTGTCCCTGACGACTATGTGTGCGGGAAGTGTATCCGCCTCCAGCTCCTGACAGACTGCGTTGCGGAGTTGGAGCTGAGGGTGGACTTACTCTGGAGCATCCACAATGCTGAGAATGACGTGAATAGCATGTGTAGTGAGTTGGTCTTACCGCAGGTGAAGGGTCCACAGCCTGCTCGGGAATGGAAGACCAGCAGGAAGAGCAGTGCAATGAAGGTAGTGCAGGGGTCCCCTGCGGTCATCCCCCTGCAAAACCGGTACACTGCTTTCGGTACTGTTGAGGAGGATGACTCATCAGGGGAGGGCAGCAGCAGCCAAGTTCATGGCACCATGGCTGGCTCTGCTGCAAAGAAGGGTGTAAAAAAGAGTTGGAGACCTATAGTGATAGGGGACTCTATTGTAAGGGGAATAGATAGGAGTTTCTGCGGCTGCAACCGAGACTCCAGGATGTTATGTTGCCTCCCTGGTGCAAGGGTCAAGTATGTCTCGGAGCGGCTGCAGATCATTCTGGAGAGGGAGGGTGAACAGCCAGTTGTCATGGTACATGTAGGTACCAATAATATAGCTAAGAAGCGGGAAGAGGTCCGACAAGCTGAATTTAGGGAGCTACGAGTTAAATTAAAAAGTAGGACCTCAAAGGTAGTAATCTCTGGATTGCTACCAGTGCCACGTGCTAATCAGAGTAGAGGGAGCAGGATAGTTATAACAAATACGTGGCTTGAGCAGTGGTGCAAGAGGGAGGGATTCAAATTCCTGTGACATTGGAACCAGTTCTGGGGGAAGTGGGACCTGTACAAAAGGGACGGTCTGCACTTGGGCAGGACTGGAACTGATGTCCTAGGGGTAACATTTGCTCATGCAGTTCGGGAGTGTTTAAACTAATATGGCAGGGGGATGGGAACCTATGCAGCGAGATAGGGCGAAGTAATATGGAGTCAGAAACAGATGGTAGAAAGGTAAAAAGCAATAGGGAAGGCCGAGTAAACAAAGGCAAGAAACAAAAAGGGCACACTACATCATAATTCTAACAGGACAAAGGGTGTTAAAAAAAACAAGCCTGAAGGATTTGTCTTAATGCAAGGAATATCCGTAATAAGATCGATGAATTAACTGTGCAAATAGATGTTAACAGATATGATGTGATTGGGATTGAAGAGACATGGCTCCAGGATGATCAGGGCTGGGAACTCAACATCCATGGGTATTCAACATTCAGGAAGGAGAGAATAAAAGGAAAAGGAGGTGGGGTAGGATTGCTGGTTAAAGAGGAGATTAATGCAATAGTTAGGAAGGACATTAGCTTGGATGATGTAGAATCTATATGGGTAGAGCTGCAGAACACCAAAGGGCAAAAAACGTTAGTGGGAGTTGTGTACAGACCTCCAAACAGTAGTAGTAATGTTGTGGAGGGCATCAAACAGGGAATTAGGGGTGCATGCAATAAAGGTGCAGCAGTTATAATGGGTGACTTTAATATGCACATAGATTGGGCAAACCAAACTGGAAGCAATACGGTGGAGGAGGATTTCCTGGAGTGCATAAGGGATGGTTTTCTAGACCAATATGTCGAGGAACCAACTGGGGGGAGACCATCTAAGACTGGGTGTTGTGTAATGAGAGATGATTCATTAGCAATCTCGTTGTACGAGGCCCCTTGGGGAAGAGTGACCATAATATGGTGGAATTCTGCATTAAGATGGAGAATGAAACAGTTAATACAGAGACCATGGTCCAGAACTTAAAGAAGGGTAACTTTGAAGGTATGAAGCGTGAATTGGCTAGGATAGATTGGCGAATGATACTTAAGGGGTTGATTGTTGATGAGCAATGGCAGGCATTTCGGGACCGCATGGATGAACTACAACAATTGTACATCCCTGTCTGGCATAAAAATAAAAAATGGAAGGGAGCTCAACCGTGGCTATCAAGGGAAATCAGGGATAGTATTAAAGCCAAGGAAGTGGCATACAAATTGGCCAGAAATAGCAGTGAACTTGGGGACTGGGAGAAATTTAGAACTCAGCAGAGGAGGACAAAGGGTTTGATTAGCGCAGGGAAAATAGTGTATGAGAGGAAGCATGCAGGGAACATTAAGACGGATTGCAAACATTTCTTGAGAAATGTAAAGAGAAAAAGGTGAGTAAAGACAAACGTAGGTCCCCTGCAGTCAGAATCAGGGGAAGTCATAACGGGGAACAAAGAAATGGCAGACCAATTGAACAAGTACTTTGGTTCGGTATTCACTAAGGAGGACACAAACAACCTTCCGGATATAAAAGGGGTCAGAGGGTCTAGTAAGAAGGAAGAACTGAAGGAAATCCTTATTAGTCGGGAAATTGTGTTGGGGAAATCGATGGGATTGAAGGCCGATAAATCCCCAGGGCCTGATGGACTGCATCCCAGAATACTTAAGAGGTGGCCTTGGAAATAGCGAATGCATTGACAGTCATTTTCCAACATTCCATTTACTCTAGATCAGTTCCTATCGAGTGGAGGGTAGCCAATGTAACCCCACTTTTTAAAAAAGGAGGGAGAGAGAAAACAGGGAATTATAGACCGGTCAGCCTGACATCGGTCGTGGGTAAAATGATGGAATCAATTATTAAGGATGTCATAGCAGTGCATTTGGAAAGAGGTCCAAGTCAGCATGGTTTTGTGAAAGAGAAATCATGCTTGACAAATCTTCTGGAATTTTTTGAGGATGTTTCCAGTGGAGTGGACAAGGGAGAACAGTTGATGTGGTATATTTGGACTTTCAGAAGGCTTTCGACAAGGTCCCACACAAGAGATTAATGTGCTAAGTTAAAGCACATGGGATTGGGGGTAGTGTGCTGACATGGATTGAGAACTGGTTGTCAGACAGGAAGCAAAGAGTAGGAGTAAATGGGTACTTTTCAGAATGGCAGGCAGCGACTAGTGGGGTACCGCAAGTTTCTGTGCTGGGGCCCCAGCTGTTTACATTGTATATTAATGATTTGGACGAGGGGATTAAATGTAGTATCTCCAAATTTGCGGATGACGCTAAGTTGGGTGGCAGTGCGAGCTGCGAGGAGGATGCTATGAGGCTGCAGAGTGACTTGGATAGGTTAGATGAGTGGGTATATGCATGGCAGATGAAGTATAATGTGGATAAATGTGAGGTTATCCACTTCGTTGGTAAAAACAGAGAGACAGACTATTATCTGAATGGTGACAGATTAGGAAAAGGGGAGATGCAACGAGACCTGGATGTCATGGTACATCAGTCATTGAAGGTTGGCATGCAGGTACAGCAGGCGGTTAAGAAAGCAAATGGCATGTTGGCCTTCATAGCGAGGGGATTTGAGTACAGGGTCAGGGAGATGTTACTAGAGTTGTACAGGGCCTTGGTGAGGCCACACCTGGAGTATTGTGTACAGTTTTGGTCTCCTAACTTGAGGAAGGACATTCTTGCTATTGAGGGAGAGCAGCGAATGTTCACCAGACTGATTCCCGGGATGGCGGGACTGACCTATCAAGAAAAACTGGATCAACTGGGCTTGTGTTCACTGGAGTTCAGAAGAATGAGAGGGGATCTCATAGAAACGTTTAAAATTCTGACGGGTTTATACAGGTTAGATGCAGGAAGAATATTCCCAATGTTGGGGAAGTCCAGAACCAGGGGTCACAGTCTAAGGATAAGGGGTAAGCCATTTAGGACCGAGATGAGGAGAAACATCTTCACCCAGAGAGTGGTGAACCTGTGGAATTCTCTACCACAAAAGTTGTTGAGGCCAATTCACTAAATATATTCAAAAAGGAGTTCGATGTAGTCCTTACTACTAGAGGGATCAAGGGGTATGGTGAGAAAGCAGGAATGGGGTACTGAAGTTGCATGTTCAGCCATGAACTCATTGAATGGCGGTGCAGGCTCAAAGGGTCGAATGGCCTACTCCTGCACCTATTTTCTACGTTTCTATGTTTCTAAATGTGGTCTAACCAAGGTATTTGGAGACCAGAACTGTGCACAGTGCTCCAAGTGTGGTCTAACGAGGTTGGCTGCAAACTTAACATAAACTGTCTGCTTTTGAATTCTATCCCTCAAGAATTGAACACGACTGTTGGTTTGCTTTTTGTGGTCCTATTAAACTGTGTCGCTACTTTTAGTGATTTGTGAATCTGTACCTCCCAGGCCCCTCAGTCCCTCTATCCCATTTAGACTCTTATAATCCAAACAGTATGTGGCCTCCTGATCTCATACTTATCGCTATTGACCTTCATTTGCCAATTACCCGCCCATTCAGCAAATTGATCAATCTCTTCTTGTATGTTGTCTCCTTCTTCCCTTGTGTTATCTGCAAACCCCAATTTGGTTTTGTCCACAAATTGTTACATTGTACTTCCAATTCCCGAGTCCAAATCCTTTGTGTAAATGGTGAACAGCAGTGGTCCCAG
The DNA here is from genome assembly GCF_044704955.1 of Pristiophorus japonicus. Lineage (NCBI taxonomy): Eukaryota > Metazoa > Chordata > Chondrichthyes > Pristiophoridae > Pristiophorus > Pristiophorus japonicus. The sequence goes on along the minus strand of NC_092007.1, from coordinate 11,763,361 downwards.
CACCGATCCTTGTGGAACAACACTTTCCACCTTCCGCCTGTCTGAATAACTTACCCTTAACCTCTACTCTCTGTTTCCTGTTTTGCAGCCAGCTTGCGATCCATTCTGCTACTTGTCCCCTGTCAACCTTGGCTCGGTGGGCAGCACTCCCGCCTTCGAGTCAGAAGGTCGTGGGTTTGATTCCCACTGCAGTGACTTGTGCACAACAATCTAGGGTAAAACTAAAGGGCAGTGTTGAGAGATCACCACACTTCAGGAGGGGCAGTACTGAGAGCGCGCTACTCTATCGGAAGGGCAGTCATGAAGGAGCTCTGCACTGTCGGAGGGGTTGTGCTGAAGGAGCACTGCAGTGTCAGAGGGCAGTTATGAGGGAGTGCCGCACTGTCAGAGGGGCAGTACTGAGGGAGTGCCACACTGTCGGAGGCGCAGTACTAAGGAGGACTGCTGTGTTGGAGGGCGAGTGCAGAGCGAGCACCACACTGTCAGAGCGGCGGGACTGAGGGAGCGTTGCACTCGTCGAAGTGCTGTCTTTCAGATGAGACATTAAACATGTGGCCTTTTCTGCCCTCTCAGGTGGAATGTAAAAGATCCCATGGCTATTATTTTGAAGAAGAGCAGAAGTGAGTTCTCCAATATTTATCCCTCAAACTGCATCAACAATAAAAATGATCTTCTCATTTACCACGTTGCTATTTGTCGGAGCTGGCTGTGCGTTGTGACATCCTCCTCTCTCGCCACAAGTGTCTTAATTCTACAAAGTACAGAAGCATTGCAAGACCTGTTGTTTCCACTCAGAAAAGAGGAGGTTTATGTCATTGCTGATCATTCGGCCAGTTCGGGATAAAGGTCGATCTACAAATTATTTACAGCACAGAAGCAGGCCATTGGGCCCCACCGCTCCGTGCCGGGGTTTATGCTCCACACCAGCCCCCTCCCTCCCCTCTCCATTTCCCCCATCACCATATCCTTCTATTCCTTTCTCCCTCATGTGTTTATCCAGCTTCCCCTTAAATGTATCTCTGCTATTCGAATCGACCCTACCCTGTGGGAGCGAGTTCTACATTCTCACCCCTCTCTGGGTAAAGAAGTTTCTCCTGAATTCCCCATTGGATTTATTAGTGACTGTCGTATATTGATGGCTCTAGTTCTGGTCTCCCCCACAAGTGGAAACATCTTCTCTACGCCTACCCTATCTAACCCTTTCATAATCTCTTTCATAAGATGTCTATCAGCTCAGCCCACAGCCTTCACTTTTTACCGAACACCAGCCTGTGCTGCATTTCCTGAAAGTTATAACCTCTCAGTTCAGGTATCATCCTCGTAAATCCTCTTTTGCACTTTCTCCTTTTTGTAATATGGATATCGTAAATGTGCACGGTGCTCCAAGTGTGGTCTAACCCAGGTATATGGAGACCACAACTGTGCACAGTGCTCCAAGTTCGGTCTAACCAAGGTATATGGAGACCAGAACTGTGCACAGTGCTCCAAGTGTGGTTTAACTCAGGTATACGGAGACCAGAACTGTGCACAGTGCTCCAAATGTAAATTAACCAAGGTATATGGAGACCAGAACTGTGCACGGTGCTCTAAGTGTGGTCTAACCCAGGTATGTGGAGACCAGAACTGTGCACAGTGCTGCAAGTGTGGTCTAATCCAGGTATATGGAGACCAGAACTGTGCACGGTGCTCCAGGTGTGGTCTAACCCAAGTATATGGAGACCAGAACTGTGCACGATGCTCCAAGTGTGGTCTCACCCAGGTATATGGAGACCAGAACTGTGCACAGTGCTCCAAGTGCGGTCTAACCCAGGTATATGGAGACCAGAACTGTGCACGGTGCTCCAAGTCTGGTCTAACCCAGGTATGTGGAGACCAGAACTGTGCACAGTGCTCCAAATGTAAATTAACCAAGGTATATGGAGACCAGAACTGTGCACGGTTCTCTAAGTGTGGTCTAACCCAGGTATGTGGAGACCAGAACTGTGCGCAGTGCTCCAGGTGTGGTCTAACCCAAGTATATGGAGACCAGAACTGTGCACGGTGCTCCAAGTGTGGTCTAACCCAGGTATATGGAGACCAGAACTGTGCACAGTGCTCCACATGTGGTCTAACCCAGGTATTTGGAGACCAGAACTGTGCACGGTGCTCCAAGTGTGGTCTAATCCAGGTATATGGAGACCAGTACTGTGCACAGTGCTCCAAGTGAGGGCTAACCCAGGTATATGGAGACCAGAACTGTGCACAGTGCTCCTAGTCTGGTCTAATCCAGGTACATGGAGACCAGAACTGTGCACAGTGCTGCAAGTGTGGTCTAACCCACGTATATGGAGACCAGAACCGTGCACAGTGCTGCCAGTGTTGTCTCACCAAGATATAGAAAGACCAGACTGTGCAGAACGCTCCATGTGTGGTCTAACCCAGGTATATGGAGACCAGATCAGTGCTCAGTGCCCCCCATTTACAACTGAGATGAAGAGGAATTTCTACTCTAAGAGGGTAATAAATCTGTGGAATTCGCTTCCCCAGAGAATTGTGGAAGCTGGGACATTGATTAGATTTAAGGCAGAGATAGACAGTTTATTGACCGATAAGGAATTAAGAGATTATGGGGAGCGGGCAGAGAAGTGGATCTGAGTCCATGACCGGATCAGCCATGATCGTATTAAATGTTGGAGCAGGCTCGAGGAGCAGCATGGCCTATTACTGCTCTTTTTTCTTGTGCGCTTATGTTCTTAATCCTTCCGACCAAAGTGGAAAAGCTCACATTTGATGGGGCAGTGATCTGAGGGATCTTCCCCACCGTGCTGGCAGAGCCCCGCGCCTTACCTGCGAAGAAGGTGAGCAGCATGGCCACCCAGCCCAGGATGTAGGACCAGGAGAAGCGCCAGTCGCCAAAGCGCTTGCCCAGGAAGTTGACAGTGACCCCGGTGTACACAGCCATGGCCAACAGCACCAGGAACGCTGGGCGGGATGGAGAGAAAAGCAGAGCGTTACAACCCGTACACTTCCCGCAGCATCCCTTCTCCCACAGGCCCCCCATTCGCCACAAGTTACCGCAGTGCCAGTCCGTGCAACTTGCTCACACACACCGCCCCACCGACCCATACAATCAATCACTGCTGCTCTGGGCTGTCCCTCTCTCTCTATGTCTCTCTCTCGCTGTCTCTCTCTCTCTCTGCGTCTATACCTCTCTGTGTCTCTGTCTCTCCCTCTCTCTGTCTGTCTCTGTCTCCTCTCTCTCGCTATCTCTCTGTCTCTGTCTCTCTCTGTCTCTCTCTGTCTGTGTCTATCTCGTTCTGTCTCTCTCTCACTCTCTCCCTGTCTCTCTCTCTCTCTCTCACTGTCTCTATCTCTCGCTCTGTTTGTCTCGCTCGCTCTCTCTGTCTCTGTCTGTTCCTGTGTCTGTCTCTCTGTCTCTCGCTCTCTCCCTGTCTCCCTCTCTCTCTCTCCCTCTCTCTCGCCTTGTCTATCTCTTTCTCTCTGTCTCGCTCTCTGTCTCACTCTCTCTGTCTGTCTGTTTCTCTCTCTCTCTCTCTCTCCCTTTCTCTCTCCCTCTCTCACACCGCAGCCAGTGATGACCCGCCAGTAATGATACTCACTGGAGATGAAGAAGAGGATTCCTGCAGCGAAGGTGTGGTTAAACTTCTCGAAGAAGTAGGAGTGAGCGAAAGCGAGCACTCCCGCGATCAGCCCCGAGAAACAGGACATCGCTGACAGGATCATAAAGGCTCTGATAGCGTTCCAGTAACCTGCAAGAGAGGGGGAGGGATAGATAGAGAGAGAAACAGAGAGAGACAGAGCGAGAGACTGACAGATAGAGAGATACAGAGAGAGAGATGGAGGGAGACAGAGAAAGAGAGACAGAGAGAGAGAGAGACGGAGGGAGAGCGAGAGAAAGAGGCAGAGAGAGAGATACAGACAGAGAGAAATAGAGAGAGAGATACAGAGAGAGATAGAGAGAGAGATAGAGAGAAAGGTAGATAGTTAGAGCTAGAGATAGAAAAAGAGAAAGAGGGAGTAAGAGAGAGAGAGTGAGAAAGATAGAGAGACACAGAGAAAGGGAGAGACGGAGAGAATGTCTCAGAGAGAGGGAGGCAGAGAGACAGAGAGAGAGAAACAAAGAGAGAGAGTGAAAGGGACTGGCAATGTATTTGAGAGAGGGTGAGTGAGATAGTGAGTAGAGGAGCAAAGGAAAACGAGAGTAGACAGCGAACAGACCAAAATATAACAAAATAACTCATTCATTTCACCATCTGCCAGTGCTGTACTTGCCCTGTGAGTGTTTGATGGGACAGTGTAGAGGGAGCTTTACTCTGTATCTTACCCCGTGCTGCACCGGTCCTGGGAGTGTTTGATGGGTCAGCATAGAGGGAAATTTACTCTGTATCTTCCACCGTGCTGTACCTGCCCTGGGAGTGTTACATGGGACAGTGTTGAGGGAACTTTACTCAGTATCTAACACCGTGCTGTACCTACACTGGGAGTGTTTGATGGGACAGTGTAGAGGGAGCTTTACTCTGTATCTAACCCCGTGCTGTACCTACCCTGGGAGTGTGTGATGGGACCGTGTAGAGGGAGCTTTACTCTGTATCTAACCCCGTGCTGCACCTGCCCTGGGAGTGTTAGATGGGACATTGTATTGGGAGTTTTACTCTGTATCTAACCCGTGCAGGTAGCATGTATCAGTTTGCTAATGACGGAATGGATATTTACAGGTCAGGCATGCAAATGGAAGCCACAGCAGAGGACTTTGATCAGGCAATGGGAGTTCGGTTATGGTACGGTAAGGAACTATAAAATGTATTTGTATATGTTTTAACATGTACTTTTATGTACTTCCTGCATTTATCCGCACAGACAAGTAGATATCGCTGTACAAGATGATTTAAAGCAGCAATTGCACCAGTACATGGCTCGATTCAGCTCTGACATCCCAGCTCCAGCAGTACAATTGACAGCGTTAATGAAACGTGTTAAACAGTCCCAAATCCACTCCGTAAAGTAATGTCTATGATTGCTGATGCTTCGTCCTGGTGGGACGGTGTAACGAACATCGAAATTCCTCTTTGGATACGGATTTTCTCGCACGTGTTGGTCGCTGGACAGCCAGGGATTGTCTTGTATTGTCTCATAATAATCTGCCGTGTTAACAGGAGATGCCAGCAACATGAGTGGCTCAGGCTGATACAGGCATCACTGATGAAAGGAGATGATTATGACGTGAACTAAAAGTGACAGGGAATCGAACAGTTGAAGTCCAGTCACTTCAGGTTGCCTCTGTAAAATGATGGCTTTGTCTTGTCCCATTTTCTGCTAATAACTGTGCTTGCAAACTGCTCCAAGATGGCAGAAAACCTAGGTTGACCAGTTGAAGTGACCCAAAAGTCTTTGTGAATTCAAAAGACTTTCTCCAGAATTTTAACATGCCCCAGCTGCAAAAAGACATTGTCCGGAAATGGTGAAAGAGTTGCAACAAGGAAATAAGAGAATGAAAAACATATTCATCGCAAAAGACTTGCCCTATATTTTAACCTGGACAATTATGTGCACGGTGGGCAGATATCCAGAAAAAAAACAGTACATAATGGCTGCAAAATGTGAGGGCAAGACTGCAATCAAGCGATTGGTGACATGGTCAGTTACCAAGAGGATCAGGGGGTTAACTTTCAATCGCTAACCACGGCTGGAGTTAGCTCTCAGACATGAATGCCTTTGCTTAGCAGTCACTTAGGTAAACGGCAATGTTTAGCTGTTAAGAAATAATTTAATGGGATTGGTCACTGCGGCTTAATAATAAGAAATTATGGTGTATTTGGTGCTATGTATGCATGATTGCTTGTATCTCTTGATTATTCTAAGTAAAGATAACCCCAGTATCGGGGTGGGTGCCATACACCCAGAGTCTGTGTTGTTTTTGTCTCATAAGTCAAACTCTGTAAAGTGTAGAGTAAAGACCTAAACTTTACAGGCTAAAACCTGTCTTAATTAATGTAAGTCTTACACAGAAACACACATACTAACACAGACAGAGGCACCGAAACACAGCACATATAAGAACCTAATAGGAACAGGTGTCGGCCATTTGGCCCCTCGAGCCTGCTCCGCCATTCAATAAGATCATGGCTGATCTGATTTTGGCCTCATCTCCACTTCCCTGCTCACTCCCCATAACCCTTGACTCCCCTATCATTCAAGAATCTGTTTATCTCCACCATAAATATATTCACTGACCCAGCCTCGACAGCCCTCTGGGGTAATATATTAACATAGATCGAAACATAGAAAATAGGTGCAGGATTAGGCCATTCGGCCCTTCGAGCCTGCATCACCATTCAATAATATCATGGCTGGTCGTTCACCTCAGTACCCCTTTCCTGCTTTCTCTCCATACCCCATGATCCCTTTAGCCATAAGGGCCACATCTAACTCCCTCTTGAATATATCCAGTGACTTGGCATAAACAACTCTCTGCGGCAGAGAATTCCACAGGTTTACAACTCTCTGAGTGAAGAGGTTTCTCCTCATCTCAGTCCGAAATGGCTTACCTCTTATCCTTAGACCATGTCTCCTGCTCTGGACGTCCCCAACATCGGAAACAGTCTTCCTGCATCTAACCTGTCCAGTCCCGTCAGAATTTTATATGTTTCTATGAGATTCCCTCTCATCCTTCTAATCTCCAGTGAATACAGGCCCAGTCGATCCAATCTCTCTTCATATGTCAGTCCTGCCATCCCTGGAATCAGTCTAGTGAACCTTCGCTGCATTCGCTCAAAAGCACGAACATCCTTCCTCAGATTAGGAGATCAAAACTGTATACAATATTCAAGGTATGGCCTCACCAAGGCCCTGTACAACTGCAGTAAGACCTCCCTGCTCGTATACTCAAATCCCGTAGCTATGAAGGCCAACATGCCATTTGCCTTCTTCACCACCTGCCAACCATCAATGACTGATGTACCATGACACCCAGGTCTCGTTGCACCTCCCCTTTTACTAATCGGTCTCTATTCAGATAATAGTCTGCCTTCGTGTTTTTGCCACCAAAATGGATAACCTCACATTCCTCCACATTATACTGCACCTGCCATGCGTTTGCCCACTTATATAACCTGTCCAAGTCAACCTGCAGCCGTTTACCGTCCTCCTCACAGCTCACACCGCCACCCAGCTTAGTGCCACCTCCAAACTTGGAGATATTACACTCAATTCCTTCATCTAAATCATTAATGTATATTGTAAATAGCTTGGTTCCCAGCAATGAGCCCTGTGGCACCCCGCTAGTCACTGCCTGCCATTCTGAAAAGCACCCGTTTATCCCGACTCTCTGCTTCCTGTCTGCCAACCAGTTCTCTGTCCACGTCAGTACATTACCACTAATACCATGCGCTTTAATTTTGCACAGCAATCTATTGTGTGGAACCTTATCAAAAGCCTTTTGAAAGTCCAAATACACCACATCCACTGGTTCTCCCTTGTCCACTCTAGTAGTTACCTCCTCAAAAAATTCCAGAAGATTTGCCAAGCATGATTTCCCTTTCATAAATCCATGCTGACTTTATCTGATCCCATCACTGCTTTCCAAAAGCGCTGCTATTTCATCTTTAAGATTTGATTCCAACATTTTCCCCACTACTGATGTCTGGCTAATCTGTCTATAATTACTCGATTTCTCTCTCCCTCCTTTCTTAAAAAGTGGGGTTACATAGCTATACTCCGGTCCATCGGAACTGATCCAGATGGAAAATTATATAGATTCACAAACCTCTGAGAAATGAAATTCTTCTTCATCTCCGTTTTAAATGGGCGACCCCTTATTCTGAAACTATGCCCCCTTGTTCTAGATTCACCCACAAGGGGAAACATCCTCTCTGCATCTACCCTGTCAAGCCCCCTCACAATCTTATACGTTTCAATATGATCAACTTTTATTCTTCAAAACACCAATACATGCCAAACCTCCTCAAATTTTCTTCGTAAGACAATCACTTTATTTGAGGAATCAACGTCATGAATCTTCACTGAACTGCCTCCAGTGCAAGTATATCCTTCCTTAAATAAGAATACTAAATCTGTACGCATTATTCCAGGTGTGGCCTCACCAATACCCTGTACAGTTGTAGCAGGACTTCTAGGCTTTTGTACTCTATCTCCTTTACAATAAAGGCGAACACTACAATGACTAGATGTATTACATACATCTCTTCTTCATCTTAGGCAATGCGTCAGATTCGAGGGTGACTTGTTGCCACATGAACACAAGTTCGCAGGTGACTGACGAGCCCAATGCCGGGCCCACAGTCTCTGTCACAGGCGGTGTCTGGAGCAGACAGTGGTTGGAGGGACGGTTGGGTGGTGTCCTTGATTTGTCGTGCACTCCTTCTGCTGTTTGCGTTTGGCTTCCGCGTGCTCCCGGGGAAGAGACTCGAGGTGTTCGGTGTCTTTCCAGATGCTCCTCCTCAACTTTGAGCGGACTTGGGCCAGGGATACCCAAGTGTCGGTGGTGATATTACATTTATTCAAGGAGGCTTTGAGGGTGTCGTTGAAGCATTTCCTCTGCCCTCCTGGGGCTCGCTTGCCGTGACGTAGCTCGGAGTAGAGTGCCTGTTTTAGGAGTCTAGCGGAGAATGTGGCCCACCCAGTGGAACTGATCGAGTGTGGTCAGCGCCTCAATACTGGGGAGATTGTCCTGAGAGAGAACGCTGTTGTCGGTGCGCCTATCCTCCCAGGGGATTTGCAGCATATTGTGGAAGCAGCGTTGGTGGTACTTCGCCAGTAATTTGAGGTGTCGACTGTACATAGTCCATGTGTCTCAAGCATATAGGAGGGCAGGTATCACTACAGCCCTGTAGACCATGAGTTTGGTACCTGGCTTGAGATCACACTTCAACTACACACATCTACATCCACATAGGATATACGACACAGAAACAGGCCATTCGGTTCAATCAGTCCATGCTGGTGTTTAGTTTGCAGGTACAGTAAGTGATTAGGAAGGCCAATGAAATATTGGCTTTTATTACAAACGGGATGGAGTATAAAAGCAGGCATATCTTGCTACATTTATTGGTATTGGTAAGTCCTGGAGTACTGCGTGCAGATTTGGTTTCCATGTTTACGAACGGATATACTTGCTATGGAGGTAGTTCAGAGATGTTCCACGAGGTTGATTCGGGAGATGGGCGGGGGCAGGGAGGAGGTGGTCGGGAGGGTTGGGGGGAGGTGAGGTTAACTTATGAGGAAAGTTTGAGTAGGTTGGGCCTCTACTCATTGGAATTCAGAAAAATGAGAGGTGATCTTATCGAAACGGATAAGATTATGAGGCGGCTTGACATGGTGAAGACAGAGAGGATGTTTCCACTGATGGGGGAGACGAGAACTCGGGGGCATGACCTTAGAATAAGGGGTCGACCATTTTAAACAGACGAGGAAAAATTTCTTCTCTCAGAGGCTTCTAAATCTGTGGAATTCGCTGCCTCAGAGAGATGTGCAAGCTGTGGCATTGAATATATTTAAGACAGAGATAGACAGTTCCTTAAACGATAAGGAAATAAAAGGTTATGGGGAGCGGGATATCAATTCCCGCTATTGTATTCCGAACACAGATGAGGCTGCTCACAGGGAGGTTAAAGTAACAGTGACCTCAGTCTTTAATAAGACAATCCAGAGTGAGGAACAGGCCTTAGGGACCGGCTCCCTATATACAGTGCTCCCAAGGGATGCTGGGATCCCTTGGGACTTCAGGGGATGTGCTCCCTGCTGGCGGAACATGGGAGTGCATGCTTTACAGATACACAACATCACTGCACCCCCAAAGTCAAAGTGAAAACTGTTTACAAGGTGAGGCGGTCGGGAGCCTTTCTTTCCCTCGTGGACCGCCTCGGTACAAATGTCTGTTCTGGTGTGTTGGCTGTGCCCTCGTTGGGCTGGCGTGTTGTTGGCCCTGCGGGGCTGCTGGGAGAGCCTGGCGGGCTGGGCTGTTGGGCGTGATAGGTTCGATTCCCTGGTCCGGGGTGGTGTCGTTGATCCTTTGGGTGTCTGTTATGGGCTCGAAAAAGCTGGTGCCTGCTGTGTGCTGTTCAGGGCATTCTGTGAACCGCAGCCTCGTTTGGTCCAAGTGCTTTCTGCAAATTTGTCCATTGTCGAGTTTGACTACAAATACCCTATTCCCTTCTTTAGCTATCACCGTGCCTGGGGTCCACTTGGAACCATGTCCATAGTTTAGCACATGCACAGGGTCATTCAGATCAATTTCCCGTGACACAGTAACGCGACCATCGTTTACATGTTGTTGCTGCCGCCTGCTCTCTATCTGATCATGCAGGTTGGGGTGAACCAGCGAGAGTCTGGTTTTAAGTGTCCTTTCCATGAGTAGCTCGTCCAGGGGCACCCCTGTGAGCGAGTGGGGTCTTGTGCGGTAGCTGAGCAGTACTCGAGACAGGCGTGTTTGGAGTGTGTCTTCTGTGACTTGTTTAAGGCTCTGTTTGATGGCTTGTACTGCCCGTTCTGCCTGCCCATTGAAGGCTGGTTTAAACGGGGCCGTGGTGACATGTTTGATCACATTGCAGGTGATGAATGCTTTAAATTCGGCACTGGTGAAACGTGGCCCGTTGTCATTGACCAGTATGTCAGGCAGGCCGTGGGTGGCAAACATAGCCCGCGGGCTTTCAATGGTGGCGGCGGTGGTGCTTCCCGACATTATTTCACATTCAATCCATTTTGAAAAAGCATCCACCACCCACCAGGAACATTTTACCGAGTAACGGGCCCGCATAGTCGACATGAATCCTCGATCATGGTCAGGAGGGCCAAACTTAGTGGTGCCTCTCAGGGCGCATTGTTCAACTTAGCACATATGCTGCATTGCTGTACACAGGACTCTAAGTCAGAGTCGATACCGGGCCACCACAGGTGGGATCTGGCTATCGCTTTCATCATTACTATACCCGGGTGTGTGCTGTGGAGATCCGAGATGAAGGTCTCCCTGCCCGTTTTTGGTAGCACGACGCGGTTACCCCATAACAGGCAGTCTCCCTGAATGGACAGCTCATTCTTTCGCCGCTAGAACAGCTTGATTGGCTCTTGCATTTCAGCGGGGATGCTGACCGAGCTCCCATGCAGCAAACAGTTTTTTAATAGGGACAGCAGAAGATCTTGGCTGGTCCAAGTCCTAATCTGGCGGGCCGCGACAGGTGATTCATCAGTTTGCAGGCTGCGTCATTTCCACCCCCATGGTGGGCAATGGTAGCCGACTGAGAGCATCCGCACAGTTCTCGGTGCTTGGCCTGTGGCGGATGGTATAGTTATACGCTGATAGCGCGAGTGCCCACCTTTGTATGCGGGCTGAGGCATTAGTATTTATCCCCTTGTTTTCAGCGAACAGGGACGTGAGGGGCTTGTGATCGGTTTCCAGCTCAAATTGGAGGTCAAACAGGTACTGATGCATTTACTTTACACAGAACACACATGCTAAAGCCTATTTCTCAATCATGCTGTCGGCCCTCTCAGCCTTAGAAAAGCTCCCAGAAGCATAGGCGTCAGGTGGCAACTTCCCCACAATGTTAGCTTGTTGAAATACCCACCAGATTCCGTACGATGACGTGTCACATGCTACCACAAGTCTTTTACACGGGTTATACAATACAAGCAGCTTGTAGGAGCATAAAATGTTTCTGGCTTTCTCAAAAGCAATTACTTGTTTTTTTCACCATATCCAGTTCTCAAATTTGCGCAATAACACATGTGAGGAAACGAAGAGGATGCTTTTCCCCGGTAGGAAGTTAGCAAAATAGTTGAGGAGTTCCAGGAACAAACGCAGCTCCGTGATTTCCTGTGGCTTGGGCGCATTCCTGATAGCCTCTGCCTTGGCGCCTGTGGGCCGAATGCCGTCCGCCGCAATCTTTCTCCCCAAAAACTCCACTTCTGTTGCCATGAAGACGCATTTCGACCTCTTCAGCCGCAGCCCTGCACGATCCAGTCGCCGGAGGACCTCCTCCAGGTTTTGTAGGTGATCGGCGCTGTCCCGACCCGTGACCAATATGTCGACCTGAAAAACCATCATGCGTGGTATGACTTGAGTAGGCTCTCCATGTTTCTCTGGAATATTGCTGCAGCCAACCGAATTCCAAACGGGCATCTGTTGTAGATGAACAGTCCCTTGTGCGTGTTGATGCAGGTGAGGCTCTTCGAAGACTCCTCCAGATCCTGCGTCATGTAGGCTGAAGTCAGGTCGAGCTTGGTGAACGTCTTGCCTCTTGCCAGTGTCGCAAATGGGATGTCTGCGTTAGATAGCGGTTATTGGTCCTGTAGCAAGAAACGATTAATAGTTACTATATAATCGCCACAAATCCTGACCATGCCATCACTTTTGAGCACTGGAACAATCGGGCTGGCCCACTCACTGAATTCCACTGGGGAGATGAAGCCCTCGCGTTGCAGCCTGTCCAGCTAAATTTCCACTCTCTTCCTCATCATGTGAGGTACCGCTCGCGCCTTGTGGTGAATGGGGCATGCCTCTGGGACCAAGTGGATCCACACCTTCGCCCCAGAAAAGTTTCCAATGCCTGGCTCAAAAATGGAAGAAAATTGGTTAAGAACCTGGGTACATGAGGCCTCATCGACATGTGCTAGCGCTCAGATGTCATCCCAGTTCCAGCGGATTTTGCCCAGCCAGCTCCTTCCAAGCAGTGTAGGGCCATTTCCAGGGATAATCCAGAGTGGAAGTTCATGCATCGTGCCCTTGTGGGTGACCTTGACCATGGCGCTGCCCAGGACAGTGATAAGCTCTTTGGTGTACGTTCTCAATTTCGTGTGGATGGGTCTCAGGGCTGGTGTGAATGGCTTGTTTCAGCACAGTCTCTCAAACATCTTTTTACGCATGATGGATTGGCTAGCGCCAGTGTCCAGTTCCATGGCTACGGGTAGAAACATAGAAACATAGAAAATAGGTGCAGGAGTAGGCCATTCGGACCTTCTAGCCTGCACCGCCATTCAATGAGTTCATGGCTGTACATGCAAATTGAATACCCCCTTCCTGCTTTCTCGCCATACCCCTTGATTCCCCCCAGTAGTAAGGACCTCATCTAACTCTCTTTTGAAAATATTTAGTGAATTGGCCTCAACTACTTTCTGTGGTAGAGAATTCCACAGGTTCACCACTCTCTGGGTGAAAAGGTTTCTCCCCATCTCGGTCCTAAATGGCTTACCCCCAATCCTTAGACTGTGACCCCTGGTTCTGAACTTCCCCAACATTCGGAACATTCTTCCTGCATCCAACCTGTCTAAACCCGTCAGAATTTTAAACGTTTCTATGGTTCTCATTCTTCTGAACTCTCGTGAATACAAGCCCAATTGGTAGGTCAGTCCCGCCATCCCCGGAATAGTCTGGTGAACCTTGGCTGCTCTCCCTCAATAGCAAGAATGTCCTTCCTCAAGTTAGGAGACCAAAACTGTACACAATACTCCAGATGTGGCCTCACCAAGGGCCTGTACAACTGTAGGAAAACCTCCCTGCCCCTATACTCAAATCCCCTAGCTATGAAGGCCAACATGCCATTTGATTTCTTAACCACCTGCTGTACCTGCATGACAATCTTCAATGACTGATGTACCATGACACCCAGGTCTCGTTGCACCTCTCCTTTTCCTAATCTGTCACCATTCAGATAATAGTCTGTCTCTCTGTTTTTACCACCACAGTGGATGACCTCACCTTTATCCACATTGTACTTCATCTGCCATGCATTTGCCCACTCACCGAACCTATCCAAATCAATCTGCAGCCTCATAGCATCCTGCTCGCAGCTCACACTGCCACCCAACTTAGTGTCATCCGCAAATTTGGAGATACTACATTTAATCCATTCGTCTAAATCATTAATGTACAGTGTAAACAGCTGAGGCCCCAGCACAGAACCTTCCGGTACCCGACTAGTCACTGCCTGCCATTATGAAAAGTACCCATTTACTCCTACTCTTTGCTTCCTATCTGACAACCAGTTCTCAATCCATGTCAGCACACCACCCCCAATCCCATGTGCTTTAACTTTGCACATTCATCTCTTGTGTGGGACCTTGTCGAAAGCCTTCTGGAAGTCCAAATATACCACATCAACTGGTTCTCCCTTGTCCACTCTACTGCAAGCATCCTTAGAAAATTCCAAAAGATTTGTCAAGCATGATTTCCCTTTCACAAATCCATGCTGACTTGGACCCATCATGTCACCTCTTTCCAAATGCGGTGCAATGACATCCTTAATAATTGATTTCATCATTTTATCCACTACTGATGTCAGGCTGACCGGTCTATAATTCCCTGTTTTCTCTCTCCCTCCTTTTTTTAAAAGTGGGGTCACATTGGCTACCCTCCACTCCATAGGAACTTATCCAGAATCAATGGAATGTTGGAAAATGACTGTCAATGCATCCGCTTTTTCCAACGCCGTCTCCTTAAGTACTCTGGGATGCAGTCCATCAGGCCCTGGAGATTTATCGGCCTTCAATGCCATAAATTTCCCCAACACAATTTCCCGACTAATAAGGATTTCCCTCAGTTCCTCCTCCTTACTAGACCCTCTGACCCCTTTTATATCCGGAAGGTTGTTTGTGTCCTCCTTAGTGAATACCGAACCAAAGTACTTGTTCAATTGGTCTGCCATTTCTTTTTTCCCCGTTATGACTTCCCCTGATTCAATTTTACATTCAGCATTATAGGTGGACATTTCGTCGAAAATGTGTGCAACCCGTGTACTTCAGCATCTGTCTCCTCTCTCTGAGGATCAAAATTGCTTTGATCCACCATGGACTGATATTCCTCTGCCACGTGGTGGTTAGCCGGTTTTGCAGAGCTTGCAGCTCATTTGCAAGCTCGTTGGAGTTGCCCCATTGTTCCACAGCTCTTGCAAACATACCCTTTGAAGCGTCATGAACAGGCTGAATGGAAGCCTTCACAACGCTAACAAGGTGCATTCATCCTTTGTTGGGGACTCTGAGTCATCTGGGTCACCTGAGGCCGACTGGCAGTTGTAGACTCATGGATTCTGCACTGTACAGTTCTGCTCGCAAACACAATTCCAGTTAATTTATGAACATTGCGAGCACTTGTGTGCTGAGAGTATTGTTTCGTGTTATCACTGGTGGACATAAACGCCTGTGATATCGCAATGCCCTTCCTGAGGGTCGCTGTCTCTACATTCAAAAGTTTTCGTAGTATGGTCTCGTGGCCAATGCCCAGTACAAAAATTCTCAGCATTAGCTCCAGGTAGCCATCAAACTCACATTGTCCTGCAAGTTGCCTTAGCTAGGTGACATAGCTCACCACTTCCTCACCTTCAGATCACTGGCACGTGTAGAACCGATACCTTGCCATCAGCACGCTCTCACTCGGTTTAAGATGCTCCTGAACCAGTGTACACAGCTCTTCATACGACTTATCTGTGGGTTTCACCAGAGCCAGAAGATTCTTCATGAGGCTGTAGGTTGGTGCCCCGCAGACTATGAGGAGGACCGCTCTACTTTTTGCAGAGCTTCCTTCTCCATCTAGCTCATTGGCTACAAAGTACTGGTCAAGCCATTTGACATAGGCTTCCCAGTCCTCACCCTCTGAGAACTTCTCCAGGATGCCCACAGTTTGCTTCATCTTTGCATTTCGTATTCTCGTCAGCAATTATTGTGTTCCTAACACAGATGAGGCTGCACACAGGGAGGTTATAGTAACAGTGAACTTAGTCTGTAATAAGACACTCCAGAGTGAGGAACAGGTCTTAGCGACCAGCTTATATACAGTGCTCCCAAGAGATGCTAGGATCCCTTGGGACTTCAGGGGATGAGCTCCCTGGTGGCGGAACATGGGAGTGCATGCTTTACAGATACACAACATCTGCCCTGGGTTTTTTTTGTGGGACAGTGTCGAAGGAGCTTTACCTGCATCTAACCCCGTGCTGTACCTGCCTGGGAGTGTTTGATTGGACAGTGTAGAGGGAGCTTTACTCTGTATCTAAACCCATGTTGTACCAGCCCTGGGAGTGTTTGATGGGGACAGTGCAGCGGGAGCTTGACTCT
The DNA here is from genome assembly GCF_044704955.1 of Pristiophorus japonicus. Lineage (NCBI taxonomy): Eukaryota > Metazoa > Chordata > Chondrichthyes > Pristiophoridae > Pristiophorus > Pristiophorus japonicus. The sequence continues at coordinate 11,747,305 of NC_092007.1, read as the reverse complement.
GCCTCGAACCCGTGCAGGTAGCATATATCAGTTTGCTAATGATGGAATGGATATTTCCAGGTCAGGCATGCAAATTTAAGCCACAGCAGAAGGGCTTTGATCAGGTGATGGAAGTAGAGTACGTAATGGTAAGGAGCCATAATATGTATTTGTACATATTTTATTATGTGTTCTATATACTTTCTAACTGTGGTGCATAAAGAGTTGTGTGGATTATGTACGTTTTCTCGAAGTGCTATATTTATGTACGTGGTGTCTAACTTGTTCGCTGGAATTTGTACATCTTCTCAGAATAACGTGCAAAATGTAGGTACATTAGAGACACTGAAGAGTGGACTGAAGTTCAATGGGTGATGAAAAAAAAGCCGTCTGTAAATAGGATGCATCAAACCTCTGGGGATGGGTCCATTAGTTTGAATTCAAACAGCAAGAAGGGGCGTTGACGTGCATCAGAATGGCCAATCAACAAAAGGGATATGTTATCTCTAGCCAAACATGACTGGACAGCAGGATACCGTGAGGTGCCAGTAGGATGTGGAGTGTAAATGAAGCAGGACAAAGGTTTGCTCACTTTCTGCAGCATTGAAATGTAAACCGTCGGTAGTTGATAGAGGCCGGCCAGCCGAAATCTCGGAAGTTGTAATCCAGTCGGACGGATCACCCACCGGATTATACGTAGGCCAGTTTGGGCACAGTTATTGCCAGAAAGATTGTGCGTTACCAGTTAGCTTAGAGACATAGATATTGTGAAGGAATGAATTGTTTTACTGGTATATAACAGTATAACTTAGGGCATATATATTGCAAAGTTAAATTTCGAATCGGCAAGCTCGAGAATTTGATACTTCTGAACCTGTACTCAGTAGTGATGAAATAGGATTTTATAGTTGTTTCAATCGCTTAAAAAAAGTCCATTGTATTGGAAAATTCCAGTGTCTTGGTGTTTGAAAACAATAGGAAAAGTCCTACACTGTTGGAGGGGCATTACTGAAGGATTGCTGCTCTGTAGGATGGGCAATACTGAGGGAGAGCTGGACTGTCGGCGGGGCAGTACTGAGGGTGCAGTGCACTGTCGGAGGGGCAGTACTGCAGGAGTGCTTAAACTGTCGGAGGGGCAGTACTGAGGGACCACCGCCCTGTTGGAGGGTCAGTACTGAGACAGATCCACACTGTGGGAGGGACATTGCTGAGGAAGCGCCGTACTCTCTGAGGGCCAGTGCTGAGGGAGTGGCCGCACTGTGGTCTGAAGGAGTTTATAGATAAAGCAAGGGAGGGGGCGAGGAGACCACGGAGAAATTTGAAAATAAAGATGAAAATTTTAAAATCGAGGCGTTATCTGAACGAGAGCCAATGTAGGTCAGCGAGCAATCGGGCGGGGTGTGGGGCGGGGCTTGATGGCTGAATGGGCTTCGGTGTGAGTTAAAAGATGGGTGTTTTGAATGAGCTGACAATTCGGGAGGCCAGTCAGGAGCGGCATAGAATAGACATGTCTGGATATAACAAGCGTACTGACTAGGGTTTCAGAGACGGACGGGCTGAGGCAGAGGCGGTGACGGGCAAAGTTACGGAGGTGGAAATTGAGTGTCAATCTCTGTGATTTCTGTACTGGGGTCAACACTAATGGACTCTTCCCTCTCTCTCTCTCTCTCTGTCTCTCTGTCTCTATCTCTCTCTGTCTCTCTCTCTCTCTGTCTCTGGGTGTCTCTCTCTCACTCCCTCTCTCTTGCTCCCTCTCTCTCTCTAAGTTGTTTTCTTTCTCTCTCTGTGCCTCTCTCTCGCTCCCTCTCTCGCTCTCTCTCTCTTTCTTTGCCTCTCTCTCTCTCTCTGTCTCTCTCGTTCCATTTCTCTCCCTCTCTCACGCTTCCTCTCTTTCTCTTGCTCCTTCTAAAACCCTCCCTTTTTCTCTCTCTCCCTTTCTTTCTCTCTCATTCACGCTCTCTCTCTCTCTTACTCTCTCTCTATCTCTTTCTCACTCATTCACTCTCTCTCGCTCCATCTCTTACTCTCTCTCTCTGTCTCTTTCTCTTCACGCTCTCTGTCTTTCTTTCACTCTCAATCTGTCTCGCTCTCTCTTTCTTGCTCCCTCTCTCTCTCTCTTCCGCTATCTGTCTCTCTCTCTCTCGCTCCGTGTCTTCAGGTGCGACATGTGAAATGGAGCCCGATGATTTTCAGCCGACCAACTCCAGCGAGGTTCCACACGATGTCCTGGCAACAGAAGTCTACTGCAGCACGGAGCGAGCGATGCGCGCCTGCACTGTTGTGATCTACATCACACCTGCGTCCTGGGCATGTGGGCAACGGGCTGGTCATCTGGGCCACTGGCTTCAAGCTGAAGAGAACGGCCTACACTATCTGTTTGTAGAGCCTTGCCGTGGCTGACTTCACCGTCTCTCTGCTGCTCCCTCTTTACATCACCGACATCGCCCTTGACTTCCACTGGCCCTTCGGCTGGCTGATCTGCAAGCTCAGCTATGGGGCGGTGGTGCTCTGTCTGCACGCCAACGTCTTTATGCTGGCCGCCATCAGCGTGGACCGCTGCTTTTCGGTGGTGCTGCCCGTCTGGTCCCAGAACCACCGCAGCCCGCGGCTGGCCACCCTGCTCAGCCTGGAGATGTGGCTGGCAGCTGCATTCGGGAGTGCGCCATCGTTCGTCTTCCGACAATTGGTGTCCCGGGGTGACCACATGTGGTGCTTTACCGAGTATGCGCTGGAGGGCAAGGGGGTGGCACTGAACACGACGGGCCATGGAGAGGATGATGACCGGGCGGTGCCGGAGCAGGCGAAGAGCATGCATGATGCCCGGTACCGAGCACTGACTCTCACCAGCTTCCTCATCGGGTTCCTCCTCCCATTCCTGGTGATCACCGCCAGCTGCACCATCATCGGGCTGCGGCCGAGGCGGGACCACTTGGTGTCCAGCGGCAGCAAGCCCTTCAGGTTCATGGCCACCATCATCCTGCCCTTCCTCCTGTGCTGGGCGCCCTACAACATCTGCTCTATCCTCGCCCTGCTGCTCCACCCACATGACGAAGACTGGCTCATGGCGCTGATGGTGGGCGTCCCATTCAGCCGCGGCCTGGCCTGCATCAACAGCTGCATCAACCCCTTTCTCTACCTCTTCAAGTGGCAGGACTTCAGGGACTTACTCAAGAAGTCGTTTCAACGGGTTGACAATCAGGGGGAAACAATGCAAACTCAGTTGTAGGAGGTTTGGAGGGAATTTGAGGAGTCGTTTCTTCATGCAGAGGGTGGTTGGGGTATGAAACTCACTGCCCGAAATGTGGCCGAGACAAAAACCGTCATAGCCTTAAAAAAGTACTGGGATATATCAGCCAAAGCTTCAGTACTGTTAAAGTGCAGCGTCGGCAAGACTACAGCATTTATGAGGGCTCATTTTCAGTTCATAACTGTGCTTGCAAATTGCTCCAAGATGGCTGAAAACATGTGTTGACCAAATTATTAGTGCCCCAAAAGTCTTTGCGAATTCATAATGTTTTAAAGGATCGGTGAAGTTGAAACTGACACTTGACGTTGTCAGTGTTTGCGCCAAGAAAAGAATAAAGAAACATCGGATATCATTGACTGAAAGAAGCTTGAAAGAATGTTGAAATTCCAGTTTGCAAGGAAAATGTGCATTTGTCGCGAGAGTTACCGAACGTGAATATTTAGGGAGATGATGAATTTGTTGTTTGCTCGAAAGCCAGTCTTTGGAAAAGAGACTGTCTGTATGTTTGTCTTAGCTCCACCCACCTTTATGGATTTAGAGCTGAAATCCATTTAACCCTTTGTAATCTTATCGTGGATGTTAGATAATTGCTTATGTTGAAAAGTTTTTTACTTGAATTATGTATGTGTATTATTTTAGAGAGGTACTTGAGTCATGTTTTTGGTTATGAACTGATTTGGCACCTCCAGTTCATAATCCATTACAGGGTTCAATATCGTCTAGCTTGTACGACTGCCTTTGTTCAATAATGGTAATGAAAGCGTGCACCCACAATTGAATTAGATCATAGGTTATAAATGCAGGTGCAGAGCTATTTTGAATATAATTCTCGCAAATAGATACAAGTTATTGTTGTTATGAAATGCACAGAAGACCATTTGTTCTGCAAAAGATAAGCTTCAGCCTTGAAGTTAGTTGGTATGGTGTCTGTTAAAAAAACCTCTCCAGCTCGGGGAAATATCCTCCCTGCAACCACCCTGTCATGTCCTGTAAGCATTCCGTATGTTTCAATGAGATCATCTCTCAGTTTTCTAAACTCTAGAGCATACAGAATACTCTAGAGCGTTCTACACAATCTCTTAACATAAGACAGCACTCTCACCCCAGGAATCGGTCGAGAGAACATACGTTGTACCGCCTCCAAGTCAAGTATATCCTTCCTTAGATAAGGAGACCAAAACTTTGCACAGTACATCAGGTGTGGTCTCACCAAGGTCCTGTACAATTCTACCAAGACTTCCCTACTCTTATACCCCAACCCACTTGCAATAAAGGACAATATGCCTATTGCCTTCCGACTTGCTTGCTGTACCCACATGCTAGCTGTCTGTGTATCTTACACAAGAACACTCAAATCTGTCTGATCACCAACATTTAAATGTTTCTCACCATTTAAAAAATATTCTCTTTTTCTATTTTTTCTACCAAAGTTAATAACCTCAGATTTCGCCACATTATACTCCATCTGCCACCTTACTGCCCACTCACTCAGTCTATCTACATCTAGTTCCCGACGTTTTGCCTTCTCTTCACAGCTTACTGTCCCACCACGTTTTGTATATTCAACAAACTTGGATACATTACACTCGGTCCCATCATCTAGATCATCAATATAGATTGTAAATAGCTGAGGCCCCAGCACTGATCCCTGCATCACCCCATTAACTGCAGCCTGCTGACGTTGAATATACATGTAAGATGCGCATCTTGGTTAGTGGAACGAGCCTTCAAGAACCTGCGGAATATTGCTGAGGGAAAGCCCCCATCGTGGGCAATTGATCGACATCTGAGGGCGCTGCGCATTTACCAACTAGCTCAGACTCTGTGCCAAGTCATGCGGTTGGTACTGGTATACCCGGTGAGGCACGAATGCCGTCTACCAGAACAGCGCAACTTTATGTTATTACACAATTATGCCTGAGAAAATAACCACAAATCTTTTGTTCTGAGTACAGAACGTAGGAATACATCAGGGAGACCATTTCGTCAGATATTATGAAGCCCCGCAGTATGTGACGCGGTTGGATGTGACAACATGGGTAGCCCCAGGCCTATCTAGATGTGCTGAAGTTCGGGGACATGTTCACTTGTCCCTTCGATGTGGCAGAACATGCAGCCCAAGCGTGCGGGTCTAAGTGGGATGTGATAGTATGGACCTATACCGTGAAGGTAATTGCGGGACAGCATTTTCCCCGTACGATCTGCATATAGAGGGAAGGGCGAGTATTGTGTCACCACCATACAATGGCAATACCAGTATAGTGCCGACCTGAATTGTCCCAGCGGGATGGGAACATGTGCTTTACCCCAGCCCAAACTGTAAGACTTGGGGCAAGGGTTTCGTTCTGCATTTATCAGCAGAGGCAATTAGATATTGCTGTGGAAGATGCATTAAAGAAGCAATTTCACCAGTACATGGTGCGATTTGACTTTGGCATCCCAGCTCCACCGGAACACTTGGCAAAGTTAATGAAATGTGTTAAACAGTTCCAAAGCCACTATTATGGCCTAGAAAAACCGTGAAGTTTGGAAAGAAATGTTTAAGTTTGCTGATGATGCATCCTGGCTGGACATTGTATTGAACAGTGAAAATCTTCCGTGAATTACGGATTGTCTCACGTGTGTTGGTCGCTGCACAGCCAGGGAATGTGTTGCATTGTCTGATAATATCCTGCCGTGTTAACAGGAGATGCCAGCAGCAGGAGTGTATCACGCTGATTCAGGAAACACAGACGAAAGGAGAGGATACTGAACTGAACTAAAAGTTACTGGGACTCGAAAAGTTCGAGTCCATTTACCTCTGGTTGGATCTGTAAGACCACAGCATTCTTTTGTCTCATTTTCTGCTAATAATTGTGCTTGCAAACTGCTCAAAGATGGCAAAAACCAAAGACGCAGAAGGCATTGCGAATTCAAAAGGCTTTCTCCAGGGTTTTAAAAGCTCGCAGCTGCAAAAGGACATTGCCTGGGAACAGTAATCGAGCTGCAACAAGGAGATACGAGAATGAAACTTACATTCATTGTGAAAAACTTTCGCTGTGAATTAAATCTGGAGAATTATGTACACGGTGGGCAGTCATTCTGAAAAAAACAGATAAAATGCCTGTGACACATGAAGGCAGCACTACAATCCAGCGATTGGTAACCTGGTCAGTTACCAAGAGAATCAGGGGGTTAATTTCCAGCTCTGTAAAGTGCAGGGAAAAGACATAAACTTTACAGGCTAAAACCTGTCTTAATTAACGTAAGTCTTACACAGAGATGCAAACTAACACACACACAGGCACAGAATTACAACACACATGAGAACATCTTCGGATCAGGTGTCCACCATTTGACCACTCGAGCCGGCTCCGCCATCAATAAGATCATAGCTGATCTGATCTTGGCCTCAACTCCTCGAACCTGCCTGCTCCCCATACTCTGTGACTCCCCTATCATTCAAGAATCTGTCTATCTCCACCATAAATATATTCACTGACCCACCCTCCAAAGCTCTCTGAGGAAGAGAATTCTACAGATTCACAAGTCTCTCAGAGAAGAAATTCTTACCCATCTCCGTTTTAAATGGGCGCCCCTTTATTCAGAAAATATGCCCCCTACTTCTCGATTCCCCCACAAGGGGAATAATCCTCTCTGCATGTACACTGTCAAGTCTCCTCGGAATCTTATACATTTCAATAAAATCACCTCTCATTTTTCTAAGCTCCAATATATACCCAACCTGCTGAAAGCTTCTTCATAATACAACCCCATCATTTCAGGAATTAACCTCATGAACCTTCACTGAACTGCCTCCAATGCAAGTATATCCCTCCTTAAATAAAAATGTCAAATCTGGACGCTGTACTCCAGGTGTGGCCTCACCAATATCCTGCAGAGTTGTCGCGGGACTTGTCTGCCTTTATACTCTATCCCCTTTGCAATAAAGGTGAACACTACGAGGACTAGACGTACTACATACAGCTCATCTTCTCAGGCAGTCCCTCGGGGTAGAGGATGACTTGCTTCCACAAATACGAGTTCTCAGGTGACTGATGAGCCCAATGCGGGACCCACAGTCTCTGTCATAGGCGGTGTCTGGGGCAGACAGTGGTTGGAGGGATCGGTTGCTGGAGTCCTTGGCTTGTCATGCGCTCATTCCGCTGTTTGCGCTTGGCATCCGGTGCTCCCGTGAAAGAGACTCGAGGCATTCAGCACCTTCTCGGATGCTCCTCCTCCACTTTGAGTGGATTTGGGTCAGGGATACCCAAAAGCCGTTGGTGATGTTACATATATTCAAGGAGGTTTTGAGGGTGTCCTAGAAGAGTTTCCTCTGCCCTCCTGGGGCTCGCTTGCCGTGACGTAGCTCGGAGTAGAGTGCCTGTTTCGGAGTCTAGCATCGAGCATGCAGATGATGTGGCCCGCCCAGTGGAGTTGATCGAGTGTGGTCAGCACATTGATACTGAGGATGTTGGCCTGAGAGAGAACGCGGAAGTTGGTGCACCTATCCTCCCAGGGACTTTGCAGGATTTTGTGGAGGCAGCGTTGGTGGTACTTCTCCAGTGCTTTGAGGTGCCGACTGTATATTGTCCATGTGTCTCAGGCATGTAGGAGGGTGGGTATCTATTGTGTATGGAGAAAGTGTCAGATTGAACACGGTGAGCTCAAAGTAAAGTCTGACCGTAGTATTTTATTGCAAGTCTCCAGAGTGCCTCTCCAACCTGTGAAGCCTTCTTAAATACCTGTGCTCCCAAGGGATTATGGGATCTCTTGGGACTCCAGGGAATGAGCCCTCTGGTGGCTGTACAGAGTAAATACAAGTCCACCTATATAATAACATTCCTCCCCAAAGTCAATAGTGTAACTATTTACAATCTGAGTCGATCTGGGACCCTTCTTGTCCTGGTTGATCGTCTCGGTGTGAAAGCTGGTGTTGTTGAGTCATTTGTTGTTCCCTCGCTGGGCTGCTGTGCAGCTGGCCTTGCTGAGCTGCCTGGTATGTTGGGCCCTGCAGGGCTGCTGTGAATGATTGGTTCTGCGTTGTGGTCAACCATAGTGTCGGTTGCCACTCGTGTGTGTGTTGGGGGATCCAAAAAGGTAGGGTCCAATGTGGCTTGCTCAGGGTAGTCCATGAATCTGATTTTGATTTGGTCCAAGTGTTTCCGGTGAATTAATCCATTTGTAAGTTTGACCCGAAACACCCTGCTCTCCTCTTTGGCCACGACAGTGCCAGGAAGCCACTTGGGACCTTGTCCATAATTTAATACAATTATCTCACATTTATTCCACTTGGAGTACGCATCTACAACCACAAGGAACATTTTACCCAAGAATAGGCCTGCATAGTTGACTTGGACCCGAAGCCACGGTTTGGAGGGCCTAGACCATTAACTTAGCGGTGCCTCATGGGTACATTGCTCAACTGCGAGCATGTATTACACCTGTGAACGCAGGACTCCAAGTCCGCATCGATGCTGGGACTCCACACGTGGGATCTGGCTTTCGCATTCATCATTACAATGCCTGGGTGGGTATTGTGAAGGCTATTGAGGAAAGTGTCTCTGCCCTTCTTGGGGACCACTACTCGATTGCCCCACAGAAGGCAGTCTGCCTGTACAGACATTTCATCTTTGCGCTGCTGGAACGGATTTAACTCTTCCTGCATTTCCACTGGGACCCTGGACCAGCTCCCGTGAAGCACACAGCTTTTGACTGGAGATAATAAGGTGTCCTGGTTTGTCCAGGTTTTGATCTGCCGGGCAGTGATGGGTGATTGCTCACTCTCAAATGCTTCCATAACCATGGCTAGAACTGCGGACTGTGCCATTTCCACTTCCGTCGTGGGCAATGGCAGCCTACTGAGAGCATAAGCGTAGTTTTCTGTGCTTGGCCTGTAGCGGAAGGCTTAGTTGTATGCGGACAACGTGAGCGCCCATTTTTGGATGCGGGCCGATGCGTTGGTATTTATCCCTTTACTCTCGGAAAACAAGGATATGAGTGGCTTATGGTCAGTTTCCAATATGAATTTTAGCCCAAACAGATATTGATGCATTTTATTTACCCTATAAACCCACGCTAACACTTCTTTTTCAATCATGCTTTTGGTTCTCTTGGCCTTAGACAGACACCTGGATGCATAAGTAACCGGTTGCAGTTTCCCAAAATCATTAGCTTGTTGCAATACACACCGGACGCCATATGACGACATATCACATGCTAATACCAAACGCTTACATGGATCATACAACACAAGCAATTTGTTTGAGCATAACAATTTTCTCGCTTTTACAAAGGCATTTTCTTGGCTTTTGCCCCAAGCCCATTCGCCCCCTTTTCCTGGTAAGACACGTAGTGATGCTAGCAGGGTGCTGAGACCCGGTAAGAAGTTAACAAAGTAGTTCAAGAGTCCCAGAAACGACCGCAGCTCCATCACGTTCTGTGGCCTCAGTGCATTCTCGATTGCCTACCTCTTCGCGTTGGTGGGCCTGAGGCCATCCACCGCAATCCTCCTTCCCAGGAACTCCACTTCAGGCGCCAGGAAAATGCACTTCGAGCGTTTTAACCTGAGCCCCACGCGGTTGAGTCGAATAAGAACCTCCTCCAGGTTCTGCAGATGCTCGACTGTATTCTGACCGATGAACAAGATGTCATCCTGGAAGACCACGGTGTCTGGAACCGACTTCAGTAAACCTTCCATGCTTCTCTTGAATATCGCCGCCACTGATCGGATTCAAAACGGGTATCTGTTATAAACAAAAAGACCTTTGTGCGTGTTGATGCAGATGAGGACCTTCGATGATTCCTCCAGTTCCTGCGTCATGCAGGCTGAGGTCAGATCCAGCTTCATGAACGTCTTTCCTCCCACCAGCGTTGCAAAGAGTTCATCGGCTTTTGGTAGTGGATGTTGGTACCGCAGGGAGAAACGATTGATAGTTACATTGTAATCGCCACAGATTCTGACTGTGCCATCTCCCTTGAGGACTGGGACAATAGGACTGGCCCACTCGCTGAACTCGATCGGTGAAATTATGCCCTCTCGTTGCAGCTGGTCTAGTTCGATCTCTATCCTTTCTCTCAACATGTACAGTACTGCTTTCGCCTTGTGACGGATTGGGCGCACCCCCGGGATAAGGTGCATCTGCACTTTTGTTCCTTGGAAATTCCCGATGCATGGTTCGAACAGCGAAGGAAATATGTTTCAGACCTGGGCAAAGGAAGTGTCGCTAGCAGGCGATAGCGGTCGGACGTCGTTCCACTTCCAGCGTATTTTTCCCAGTCAGCTCCTGCCGAGCAGCATGGGACCAATGCCCGCTACCACCCAGAGTGGGAGCTTGTGCACCGCTCCATCATAAGAGACTTTTATGGTAGCACTGTCGATTACAGGAATCAGTTCTTTCGTGTAAGTTCTTAGTCTCGTGCAAACTGGAGTTAAGACTGGCCTTGAGGTCTTGTTGCACGACAACTTTCAAAAGTCTTTTGCCCATGATGGACTGGCTCGCACCCATGTCCAGCTTCATTTAAAGTGGGAGTTTATTTCTTTCAACATTCAGCATTATCGGGGGACAATTCATGGTGAATGTGTTCACCCCATGCAACTCTGCCTCTGAGGCTCTGGTTCATCGTGATCATCCGTGGATCTGTCCTCCTCTGCAACATGGTGGTTTGCAGGTTTAACAGACTTAGCAGCTCGCCTGCACACTGGTTGGAAGTGTCCCATTGTTCCACAGCACTTGTAAACGTATCCTTTGAATCGGCATGAATGGAAACGCTGATCATCCCCACAGCGCCAACAAGGTGTTCATGGCCTTGATTCATCACTCTTGATGGTGGACTCTGAGACATTTGCGGACGTGTAGCTGCAGGTATGTATGACCTACCCTGTACGTTACGATTCGAAAACAACATCACTTTGTTCACAGTACTTGAAGCAGCACTTGTGTGCTGACTGATTTGCTGACGAATGAGAGGTGATCTTATCGAAACGTGTAAGATTATGAGGAGCTTGACAAGGTGGATGCAGAGAGGATGTTTCCACTGATGGGGGAGACTGGATCTAGAGGGCATGGTCTTAGAATAAGGGGCCGACTATTTAAAACTGAGACGAGAAGAAATTTCTTCTCTCAGAGGGTTGTAAATCTGTGGAATTCGCTGCCTCAGAGAGCTGTGGAAGGCGGGATATTGAATAAGTTTAAGACAGAGGTTGACCGTTTCTAAAACGACAAGGAAATAAAGGGTTTTGGGGAGTGTGTTATAGATTCTTGCCCTGGGGTTATTTGGTGGCACAGTGTAGAGGGAGCTTTACTCTGCATCTGACCCCGTGCTGAACCTGCGCTGGTAGTGTTTGATAGGGACAGTGTAGAGGGAGCTTTACTCTGTATCTAACCCCGTGCTGAACCTGCTGTGGGACTGTTTGATAGGGACAGAGTAGAGGGAATTTTACTCAGTATCTAACCCCGTGCTGTACCTGCCCTGGGAGTGTTTGTTGGGACAATATAGAGGGAGCTTAACTCTGTATCAAACCCCGTGCTGTACCTGCCCTGGGATTGTTTGATGGGACAGTGTAGAGAGAGCTTTACTCTGTATCTAACTCGTGCAGGTATCATGTATCAGTTTGCTAATGATGCAATGAATATTGCCAGGTCAGGCATGCAAATATAAGCCACAGCAGAAGGATTTTGATCAGGCGATGGGAATAAGTTATATAAATCTAAGGAGCCATAATATGTATTTGTTTCTATTTTAATATATACTTTTATATACTTCCTAGCTGTGGTGCGTAAAGAGTTGGGTGGATTATTTGCATCTTCTCGATGTGCTATATTGATGTACGAGGTGTCTAAAGTGTTAATGGAATTTGTATATCTTCTCAGAATACTGTAGAAAATGTAATTACATGAGAGACATATAAAAGAGTGGACTGAAGTTCGATGGGAGAAAGCTTTTGTTTCCCACGCAGGCTGGACTCGGGTTATTCTTGCCAACTGTTGCTGCTGGTGTCCCGGGTGCTCGAACTTAATTTCGTTTTCGTGATTATCCCCCCAAATTATCCGGTTACGCTGGGGATCTATCAGTACCCCTATCTCACTTAAGATATGGATGCCCAGTATGCTGCCTTCTGTGTTCTGACAGTATCAAAACCGAGTAGGTAACATTAATTCCTGTACTTCTAATAACACCATCTCACTTAGGGTTGCTTTCTGATAACCCGCACCCACACCTTGGATGTTTACAGTCCTGCGGGTCCAGGGAAAATCTAAGTTGGTTATGGAAACGGACGCTCCATTTTGATGATATCCTCATTAAAGGGTGTCTCAGGTCGGGGCGGTGGTGGCAGTGGTAGCAGTGATGCTGGTACCTGTCTGAGCATGTCCATCAGCTCTTCCCTGGTTAATGATGTTCCCTTGTTTGCCTGTTGTGGACCTTGCCTCCCTGCGCATCCTCCCTTACTCCAGCAATCTTTGGCCAAATGTCCAAGTTTACCACAATTGTGACATTTCCCTTGAGAATTTCCGTAACCTCTTCTTTTCTGTGGACAATTCCTACTGAAGTGGCCTCCCTTATTGTAGTTAAAACATATCAGGGAAGCTGCGTGGGGGTGTATCTCCTCCTCCTTCGTCTCTGCTGCAACCGGTGTTGCTGCTATTTTTGCTATTTTCTCCTTTTGTTCTAACTTTAACTCCTCTCCATGTTCTGCCCATTCCAAAGTTTCCTCGTAATTATCTACTATCATAAATCCTAACGTAATTATCTTTGGATGTGCATCTCCCAGTCCGTCTTTAAACATTTTCAAGAATGCTGCACATTTTTGTCAGGGTCATCAACCCCAGAGTGGCCTTTGTATTCAATCCATTATCGTTCCCTGTACTCCCCTAACCTTTCGCCTGCCTTTTGAATCACATTCATATTCTACTCCAATCTTTTGTCAGAATTCTGTATTTCTACTATTTTGACTTCGGTGTTGGTAACTTATTCAATAGAATTTGTCTCTGCTGTGGGCTGAGAGGTCCCTCATGTGTGGTAATGTCGGCTGCTCTACGTCCATTGGTGGGAATGGTGTGGACGCTGATATGTAGCCATTATCATGTGCTGTGGGCCGCTCTACTGCACACTCGTTATCCCTGTCTGGTTGACTGTTAGTTTGATGTTGTGGACCATGAGGTACATTGGCTCTATTACCACAGGTGATGGTGTTACAGCTGTGTATTGCACTATCCGTCTGCTCCTGTCTTACATAGAAACATAGAAACATAGAAAATAGTTGCAGGAGTAGGCCAATCGGCCCTTCGAGCCCGCACCGCCATTCAATGAGTTCATAGAAACATAGAAACATAGAAACATAGAAAATAGATGCAGGAGTAGGCCATTCGACCCTTCTAGCCTGCACCGCCATTCAATGAGTTCACGGCTGAAGATCTCTTCCAGCTTATTTATCTTAAATTCTGTCTCTTGAGTTTGTTTTGTTTGAGTATCTATCTGTGCTCTGTAGCAGATGAGTATTATTGCATAGGCAGTCTCTGGACTCTGGGCTGGTACCAGCAGATTGGAAAGCAGCTAATGTAACATCTCTGTTTAAAAAAGGGGACAGACAAAAGGCAGGTAATTATAGGCCAGTTAGTTTAACATCTGTAGTGGGGAAAATACTTGAAACTATCATTAAAGAAGAAATAGCGGAACATCGAGATAGGAATAGTGGAATCAAGCAGACGCAGCATGGATTCATGAAGGGGAAATCATGTTTATCTAATTTACTGGAATTCTTTAGGGATATAATGAGCATGGTGGATAGAGGTGTACCGATGGATGTGGTGTATTTAGATTTCCTAAAGGCATTCGATAAGGTGCCACACAAAAGGTTACTGCAGAAGATAGAAGTACGCGGAGTCAGAGGAAATGCATGAGGATGGATAGAGAATTGGCTGGCGAACAGAAAGCAGAGAGTCGGGATAAATGGGTCCTTTTCGGGGTGGAAATCGGTGGTTAGTGGTATGCCACAAGGATCGGTGCTGGGACCACAACTGTTTACAATATACATAGATGACCTGGCAGAGGGGACAGAGTGTAGTGTAACAAAATTTGCAGATGACACAAATATTAGTGGGAAAGCGGGTTGTGTAGAGGACACAGAGAGGCTGCAAAGAGATTTGGATAGGTTAAGCGAATGGGCTAAGGTATTGCAGATGGAATACATTGTCGGAAAGTGTGAGGTCATCCACCTTGGGAAAAAAAACAGTAAAAGGGAATATTATTTGAATGGGGAGAAATTACAACATGCTGAGGTGCAAAGGGACCTGGGGGTCCTTGTGCATGAATCCCAAAAATTTAGTTTGAAGGTGCAGCAGGTAATCAGGAAGTCGAATGGAATGTTGGCCTTCATTGCGAGAGGGATGAAGTAAAAAAGCAGGGAGGTCCTGCTGCAACTATCTCGGGTATTGGTAAGGCCGCACCTGGAGTACTGCATGCAGGTTTGGTTACCTTACTTAAGGAAAGATATACTGGCTTTGGAGGGGGTACAGAGACGATTCACTAGGCTGATTCCGGAGAACAGGGGGTTACCTTATGAAGATAAGTTGAGTAGACTGGGTCTTTACTCGTTGGAGTTCACAAGGATGAGGGGTGATCTTATAGAAACATTCAAAATGATGAAAGGGATAGACAAGATAGAGGCCGAGAGGTTGTTTCCACTGCTCAGGGAGACCAGAACTAGGGGGCACAGCTTCAAGATTCGAGGAAGCCAATTTAAAACCGAGTTGAGAAGGAATTTCTTCTCCCAGGGGGTTGTGAATCTGTGGAATTCTCTGCCCAAGGAAGCAGTTGAGGCTATTGAACTGTCACAGATAGATAGATTTTTAACCAATAAAGGAATTAAGGGTTACGGGGAGCGGGCAGGTAAGTGGAGCTGAGTCCACGGCCGGATCAGCCATGATCTTGTTGAATGGCGGAGCAGGCTCGAGGGGCTAGATGGCCTACTCCTGTTCCTAATTCTTATGTTCTTATGTTCTTCCTTTTATTTTTGTTCTGAAAATCCCACCATTTCCTCCGTCTGTCAAGTGAGTCTTTCATAGAAACATAGAAACATAGAAAATAGGTGCAGGAGTAGGCCATTCGGCCCTTCTAGCCTGCACCGCCATTCAATGAGTTCATGGCTGAACATGCAACTTCAGTACCCCATTCCTGCTTTCTCACCATACCCCTTGATTCCCCTAGTAGTAAGGACTTCATCTAACTCCTTTTTGAATATATTTAGTGAATTGGCCTCAACAACTTTCTGTGGTAGAGAATTCCACAGGTTCACCACTCTCTGGGTGAAGAAATTCCTCCTCATCTCAGTCCTAAATGGCTTCCCCCTTATCCTTAGACTGTGTCCCCTGGTTCTGGACTTATCCAACATTGGGAACATTCTTCCTGCATCTAACCTGTCTAACCCCGTCAGAATTTTAAACGTTTCTATGAGGTCCCCTCTCATTCTTCTGAACTCCAGTGAATACAAGCCCAGTTGATCCAGTCTTTCTTGATAGGTCAGTCCCGCCATCCCGGGAATCAGTCTGGTGAACCTTCGCTGCACTCCCTCAATAGCAAGAATGTCCTTCCTCAGGTTCGGAGACCAAAACTGTACACAATACTCCAGGTGTGGCCTCACCAAGGCCCTGTACAATTGTAGCAACACCTCCCTGCCCTTGTACTCAAATCCCCTCGCTATGAAGGCCAACATGCCATTTGCTTTCTTAACCGCCTGCTGTACCTTTCTTTTCTTTTATTAAGAAATCCAAATTAATAATGTCCAGTATAAAACAGCTGTCAATGGAAAGGTTTAACTCCTTTAGAGGGTTGTAAGAAGGCCGGGCGTCATTATGTGACTTCGCATAATCATGACAATGTTTTTCCCAAGCCTTTGTGCTTTCAAAACTGGCTTAGGTATTGGAACTCCATTAAAACAGCAGAAATCATTAGTAAAGTTGTCATAATAAAACCTTCTCATTGGGAAAGACAGCATTTTAGATTAATCTCCAATTTGTCTGAACTTCCAATTTTAATACTTGGCAAAGATTTTTTCACTGATTTAAAACAAGACCACACATTTTTAATAGCTATTTTGTTGACTGAAATCCAATTTTACCACAAGCTATATGCAATCCAGCATTTAATTTTTACGCTCCCATTCACTGAGCAAATCTTGTTTTTTATTTCTCTCTGCACAAAATCTAAACTTCTGTGCCGGTTCCAGCTTTTTTAAGAATTCTCTAATTCCCAGTTTTTTCCTTCCTTTGCGGAGTTCGCAGAACTTCGGTTTTTTTGCCCTTTTGAATCCAAACATAATAATTTTTCTTTTTTGATGATCTTCCTCTATTCCATAGTTAAACATCTTTGTGTCTCTTTCTCGGCACAATACTTCTGTGTCGGGTTTACCTCGTAAGTTTTTATATATAAATCAATATTTTTTTCACAGCTAATTTCATCTCCTTTCTTCAAATTAGGTTTTGTATTTTGATGATTTCCTCCAGTCCATTTTTCTAAAGGTCTCTGTTTCTCTTTCTAGCAGCTGCAGCTTTCAAGGTTGCATTTTAATTTTTTAATATAAACACGTTGTCCTTTTTAAATTCAACGTGTTTATCCAGCAATTTTCTTTTATTAATTTTCCATTTTTCTCAGCTAGCATTGTATCCCACTGGCCAGTTTTCCTAGGATCCTGGGGTTCCACCCCACTCTTTAGGTTGTATTCCTTCTTCTTTGCACTGCACACGACCAATACCGGCGTCTCCGTGTTATTACCGTGTCACGCTTCGGGACATACACCTTAATTTTCCTCTAACGATCGCTGGGGTCCTCTTCCCCCTTCTTCTTCAGGCAATAAAGCTATCCCGCCCTTGGTTTTCATCCTTCCGTGATTCGCTGTAACTTGTTCAACAGATTTCCCCTTCTATTTCTTTATACAGATTACCTCCTTCCCCATCAATGCTACAGCTGCAGGTGTTACAAAACATACTCACTGCCATTTAGCTGTCACATCATCCATGTCAGAGGGTCTGCATCCTGTTCGTGACGCCAAATGTAGGGGTTAAAAAGGAGGCTTCTCTCCTTCAAGGTGGACTAACTGATATAGTTAATCGACACCTACCCTTCTGTTGGGGAAAAAGGAGGCTTCGCTCCCTCAAGGTGGACTAACTGATGTAGTTAATCGATACCTCGCCCTTCTCCTGTTGTATATCGACCGACGGAAGTGAACACACGAAATCGCAGGTTCAATCGGCTTTTATTACGAACAATTGCAAGGGAAGGTTCAGTCGTGGAACCTCCGAAATACAAGAATTTTCAAGGATAATTTATACAGGTTTTGGAGAGGAGCTATCCTCCTCAAAATCATCGATAGGTCTACTGTTATCAGCGAAGTGACATTGATTTGTCGACTCTTATCAGACGGGCTCAGAGTGGTAAATGCAACTGTGCATCTCTCATCATTGTTTTGTTCCATTTTGCTCTCTACCCCAGTCTATCCGAGGCCTAGGGTGGTTTGTACTGACTTCTTTATCTCTTCCTCAGGGACTTTTAAACAAAACAACTGACTTCGGCTGTTTAAGAGTTACTAAGTTTAAGCTACAGTTTAATTCGTATGTGTGCTATGCCTATATAAGGAAGTTTTACCGACATAGGCAATTATATGTTCACTACCTTCAGTATAATTCTGACCCCCTATTTGCAACCTTACAATTTATATCTCGCAGCTAACAATGCCACACCATTGTTTTTTGCCTCTCCTTCCTAAATATGGAACATCCTTGGATATTCAGTTCTCAACCCTGGTCACCCTGCAACAATGTTTCCATAATTGCAACGATATCGTATCCGTTTACATCCGATTACTTGCATCAATTGATAGTTTAAAAAATTATGGAAGTCATTATTTTAACATTCATTTCCTGTATCTGAGGAGAGACCTTAACACAGAATATCAATAATATTACTCATCATAACTTTATCGACAGCACAATACAAGAGCCAGCTCCATCTTTGTGCTGAGTCAGAGACAGCAGTCGGTGCACAATCGACAATTTCAGTCAGTATCTGGGACACAAGAGGTGAAAGGTCACATCGATTAACCGAGTTCCAACTGTTTTCTCCACTGATCACATGACAAAAGCCTGCTCCACTTGTCAATGAGGAATGGTGTCCAATAGAGAGATCCGCGCCTGTATTATTCACACCAAACTTACAGGAAAATTACCAATATCGGCGATCACAAGACCTTTGATGATTTTAGCAGAGAATTAAACTTTATTGATGATTTTAAAGTGCGACGCCTGATCCCTTTATCTGCAGTGTATGGTGGATTCCTGTCTTGTCACATGTCTGGCTCCACTGCTGAACTCATCATTGTTATCCTTGATCCCTGAACGTGACTGTGCTTCATTTGCAGGAATAGATTATGTTTACTCAGCGAAACAAGTGCGAAAAACTAAAGCAATGCATAAATCAAACACATCCTACAAAATGGCTGAAATGTTCACACAAGATCTCACCAATTTTTCAATCACCACAGAAAACGGATGTTCTGCGGTGGAAATAGAGGTAAAATTGAGCTTTCGTGACGAGGAAGCTCTCTTTAGGATTGAATCGTTTTACTGTCTTTTTCTAACCAACCTCAGAATGAATGTCCAGGGAGATTTCACCACTGTCTTCAGCTCTTCTCTGAATTTCCTCTGGGTCGCTGCATAAATACACGGGTTTTGAAAGCAACTCAAAAACTTTAACATTAGTCCTGTTTCAGTGGCGATATATCCAGGGTCTGTGCGGTCACCTCGGTAATAATTAATGCTTGCCAACCTGGTAGTTACCAAACTCACGGCAGCAGTCAGCCACAACAATACAAAACTGCCCGATATAGCAAAGAGTAAAATTATGGATTTCTTTCGGTTCTCCATCTCTGAATCGCTCTGCGTCTCACTCCTGTGGCCCCTGAGTCCCCTGCGGGATCTACTGGCCACTAAAATACGTCTGCCTGTCAAACAATTTAACAAGGCAATTAAAGTAAAGGGAAACCAAACGCCCCAGGCGCTGTGAAACCAGACGTATGCCGCACCTGGAGGTGAGGAAACAAATGCTACACTTGTCACGCAACCCCAATGTACCTTGTTAATTATTTGATGAGGTTCAAATGCAAGCAAAACAGGGATGTTCTTTAAAAAGATGAGGAATGTGAAAGCTGTTATAACCATGGCCGCAGTTCTCTCGGTGCAATACTTTGTTTTAAACTTCTGGCAGCAGATAACCACAAATCGGTCAAATGTGAAGGAAACGGTGAACCAAACAGACAAATCAAGGTTGACAGCAGTCATGTATAAAATGAGCTTACACACGGGAGTGTGGGACAGGAATGAAAGTGTAAAGCGATTACTGAAAATATTGTACAGCATTACATTGACGATCATGACCAGTAGATCCACGGATGCCATGGCGATCATGTAGACAGAGATACACTTGGAAAGGCCACAATTCCTTCGGGATAAAATAACAATTGTCACCAAGTTCGCTGTAAGAAAAAGAGAGCAGAGAAATAATGTTGGAGTGTCTGATTGAAATATAGAAATATAGATGGAAATATCTGGTGAGAGCATTTTACTCCATTCGGTCTTACTGTCAGCATGGACCTGTGTGGAATATGATTAGTAATGGACCTCTAACCTTCAAAACCAACCCACATACTTTACTGAGCTGCTGCAATGCTCACTGTGCACGGGGCATCAAGACAATCCAGAAATCAGCCAAAATCCTTGGACTGTAGCTTCAGAGAATATTGTAACTTCATTAATGATATCAGCTTAAGGGGAAAGCAGAAAGTGTGGACGGCCGCTTCAGTGAGATTGTTCCAGTCTCTAATGACCCTGTAATGCTGCCATTACAATGCAGGAAGAATGTTCCCAATGTTGGGGAAGTCCAGAACCAGAGGTCACAGTCTAAGGATAAGGGGTAAGCCATTTAGGACCGAGATGCGGAGGAACTTCTTCACCCAGAGAGTGGTGAACCTGTGGAATTCTCTACCACAGAACGTTGTTGAGGCCAATTCACTAAATATATTCAAAAAGGAGTTAGATGAGGTCCTTACTACTCGGGGGATCAAGGGGTATGGCGAGAAAGCAGGAATGGGGTACTGAAGTTGAATGTTCAGCCATGAACTCATTGAATGGCGGTGCAGGCTAGAAGGGCCGAATGGCCTACTCCTGCACCTATTTTCTATGTTTTCTATGTTTCTATCTAGAAAACACGTTATCGTATCCTACATGTGGTAAGAACATGAGTCAGTTCATACAGATCAACAACAAACAGGTTAATATGACTCACCTGTTACACCGATGACTGCGAGAATCGGGAAATAAATCGCTTTTATCTGTAGCATCATTAGTTGGCCCATTTTCGTGACAGTGGATGTATTCGTTTGGAACTGAAATATTCTGATAGGCACACGTCTGAGGCAATGGAAGGGAACATATATTTATCCACACGTCAATCCACCAGAGAGTCAATCAGGTTAACTCATAATTAGCATTATTTACAGTCACTTAACAAATAGACTGAGATAAATTGTTTTTGTCTGATTCATCAGATTAATGAAATAATTGAAAGTGTTAGCGGGAATTTTCTAAAAAGCGTGCTCAAATAAAATCTTCATTACAATTTGTATGTGCAATCTCACAGTACAGCTGCTGAGCCTATTACTGCAGGAGCAGTGATGGCAGCTCCCCTAGCCCTGCATGTCCTGCCCCTATCCTTGACTCAGTCGGATTGGTCAAACCCGTCCAGAACAGCTGGTGAGCCATGTCGTGCACAATTGGTTGTGAGCACAGTCGTAGGGCATTGAAGGTAACCGCATTCCTCTGGTAGTTGTTGTAAATCTATCCTTGTATTTGAGGTGAGAGTGCTTCTGTTGTAACTGTGGATGACCCACACTTAAAATCGTGGTGATCTTACATCTCTGGTACTATTCATAGCACTACATTTCCAACAGAGGAGAAAGTGCCACTGCAGTTCTAGTTGTACACTGCACTTATACTCGAGGTAATCTTGCTCCTCTGGCACCAGTGATAACGCTGAACTCATTCAGGTAATGGACGTGAATGTCCTGATCGAGTGGTTTCCTGCACTTACACCAGCGGTGCTCCAGCTTGTTCTGCACCATTGGCACACCAACAGTTGCTCTCGATGTGACTGTTTTCCACCGATAGCAGCGATACCAACACAATTACACTGGCACTGAAAGTGCCCTTCTGATGTTAGTGGTAAACTATAATTATATTCGAGCTGACAGTGCTCTGCTGGTATAGAATCATAGAATCATGCAAGTTTGCAGCATGAAAGGAGACCATTTCAGTCTAACATGTCTGCGCTAGCCATCAAAGAGCTATCCAGCCTACACAATTTTGCAGTTCTTAGTCCGTACGCCTTCATATCTACCTTATCCACCTGAACTGCTAATTTCAGGGCTCTGTTTACATGTACTTCATGGTCCCTTTTTTCCTCTACACTTTGCAGTGTCCTACCATTTAATGTGTATTCCATTTCCTGTTTAAACCACCCCAAATGCATTACCTCACACTTCTACGGATTAATTCCATTTGCCTCTGCTCTGCCCACCTAACCAGTTCATTGATATCTTATTGCAGTCTACAGCGTTCTTCTTCATTATCATCGAAACAGCTGACTTTTAGTAACATCTGAAAATGTCTTAATCATACCGCGTATATTCAAGTTTAACCGTTGATATACCACATAGAGCAATGGATCTAATACTGAGCCCTGCAGATCACCACTGGTAAAAGCATTTCAGTCACAAATTGGCCAAATACCAAACAACCATTACGCTTTGATTCTCAACCAATTTTGGATCCAACTTCCCACTTTACCAGGATCCCATGGGTTTTTACTTTCCTGACCAGTGTGCCATGTGTGACCTTTTCAAAGGCCTTGCTAAAATACATATTAACTGTATCAAACGTATTAATGGCATTGACCTTCCTGGTGACCTCCAAGTTAGTCAGGCACGACCTTCCCTTAACAAATCCATGCTGACTGTCCTTGACTAATTCATATCTTATAAATGAACATTTATCTGTCAATCAGATTTTTTCCAATAATTTTCCCACCACCGATGTTAGGCTGACTGCCTGTAATTATTCGGTCTATTGCTTTCTCCCTCTTTAAACAAATGTTCGACATTAGCTATCATCCAGTCCACCAGCCCCACACCTGTAGCCAGAGAGGATTGGAAAATAAAGAACAAACCACTGTTATTTCCTCTTTTGCATCTCTTAACAGCATAGATATGGCTCATCCGGGCCTGGGGTTTTAGCGACTTTCAAAGCTGCTAAACCCCTTACTACTTCCTCGCTTTAGCAGCATTAGTGTTACCCCTACAATTACAATAGAGGTGGCAATGATTCTCCTGTAATAGTGATAAACCTATACTTATATTAGAGCTGAACACGCTACTCTGGGTGTAGTGGTACAGCTACACTATGCTAGAGATGAACAAGCTTTTCCTGTACTACTGGTAATTCTGTACTTATATTAGAGGTGAACATGCTGCTCTGGGTCTCGTGACACATTATATTTATACTAGGTGTGAAAGTACTCCTTCGGTACGAGTGGTAGCCCTGCACTTACACCAGAGATGACCGTGTTCTTCTGGTACTAGTGGCACACGTACAGTTACACTGGAAGTGAAAGTGCTCTTCTGATATTAGTGGCAGCGTACATTTGCACTAAAACTGACCGTCCTCCTCCAGTTGTACCAGCACTCCTACACTTATACTAGTGGTGAAGGTTATCGTCAGGCACAAGTGTATCCCTACACTTACACTGGTGTTGCTACTGCTTCTAAGGTACTAGTTGTACTCTACATTTGCACGAGATATGAACATAGTCCTCCAGTGCTAGGATGCCTACAGTAATATAAGACGTGGAAATGCCGTTCTGCTGCTAAAGCTGATTCTATTCATATTCGAGACCCCACTTTTGTTGGACTGACGGAGACCCTTCTACTGCACTGCAGGCGAAGACTCTTATTTTGCCGCACGAGTGTTATACATTTGCTGGGACAGAAATACTGCAAAGTTTTTCAGCACCAGTGGTGTACATGCTGCGGGAATACAAGTAAGTATACAAGAACATAATAAATCATGAGGGTTCTGGATAGAGAAGATATGAAGGCCATATTTCATTTATCAAATAACCATGTGACATAGATTTTAAGTAAATGGTAGATGGATTAGATGGATAGATGAGGAGAATCTTTTCCACCCATAGTGTGGACTGGGCCTCGAACTCAATGCGTGAAAGGGTGTAGGAGGCAAAAAGCCGAATCGCATTTTAAAAAGTAACTGGATTAGTACTTGATGTGGAGTAACCAACAACGCTATGGACCAAGAGCTGGAAAGTTGGAATAGGAAGGATGGCTCCATTGTGGCTGGCACTGACAGGATGAGTCGAATCGTTCCCATAATATCCAAACATCTATCGGTTTCTGTCTTGGGAATAGTCAACTACTGAGCATTGGCAGTGATTTGGATTGGAAAATACAAAAGATTCACAATCCTTTGATTTGAAGAAATGCCTCCTCACCTCAGTCCTAAATGGCTGACACCTTATTCTGAAATTCTGGACTCCCCAGCCAGGAGACATATCCTCCCAGCATCTACCATCTCTGTCCCATAAGAAATGTTTTCGTTTCAATGAGATCACTTCAAATTCTTTGAAACTCTAGAGAGTATAGGCCTAGACTACTCAACTTCACCTCAGAGGAAATATCCTCATCCAAGCAATCTGTCCAGTGAAACTTCACTGCACTCCCACTAAGACAGGTAAAGGTTATGCAGGCAGGTAGGGAATGGGTGACCAGCAGGAAGAGCAGGGGAAGGAAAGTAATGCAGGGGGCTCCTGCAGCCATCTACCTCCAAAACAGATATACCGTTTTGAATATTGTTGGGAAAGCTGGCTCATCAGTGGAATGCAGCAGCAGCCAAGCTCATGGCACCGTGGGTGCCGCTGCTGCACAGGAGGGCAGGAAAAAGAGTGGGATAGCTATAGCGATAGGGTATTCATTTGTAAGGGGAATATATAGATCTTTCTGCGGCCACAAACGAGACTCCAGGATGGTATGTTGCCTCCATAGTGCAAGGGGCAAGGATGTCTCGGAGCTGCTGCAGGGCGTTCTGGAGGGGTAGAGTGAACAGGCAGCTGTCGTGGTGTATATCGGTACCAACGATATCGGGAAAAAACGGGATAGGGTCCGTCAAGCTGAATTTAGGAAGCTAGTAGTTACATTAAAAAGTAGAACCTCAAAGGTAGTAATCTCAGGACTGCTACAAGTGCCACATGCTAGTCAGAGTAAGATTAGCAGGATAGTTCAGAAGAACACATGGCTTGAGGCATGGTGCAAGGGATTCAAATTCTTGAGACATTGGAACCGATTCTGGGGGAGGTGGGATCAATAAAAACTGGACGGTCTGCAACTGGGCAGGACCAGAATCTATGTCCGAGGTCGAGTGTTTCCAAGTGCTATTTGGGAGGGTTTAAACTAATATGGCAGGGGGATTGGAATCTATACAGTGAGGCAGAGGGAAGTAAAAAGGGGGCCGAAGCAAAAGATAGAAAGGAGAAAAACAAGAGTTGAGGGCAGAGAAATCAAGGACAAAATCAAAAATGGCCACATTACAACATAATTCTAAAAGGACAAAAAGAGTTAAAAACAAGCCTAAAGACTCTGAGTCTCAATGTGAGGAGCATTCGTAAAATGGTGGATGAATTAACTTCGCAGATAGCTGTTAACGGATATGATGTAATTCGGATTATGGAGTCATAGCTCCAGGGTAACAAAGACTGGGAACTCAACATCCAGGCGTATTCAATATTCAGGAAGGATAGACAGGACGGAAAAGGAGGTGGGGTAGCATTACTGGTTAAAGAGGAGATTAACGCAATAGTAAGGAATGACATTAGCTTGGATGATGTGGAATCTATATGGGTAGAGCTGCAAAACTTAAAAAAGCAGAAATTATTAGTGGGAATTGTGTACAGACCATCAAACAGTAGTAAGGAGGTTGGGGAATACAATCCAATAGGAAATTAGGGATGCGTGCAATAAGGGTATAGCAGTTATCATGGGTGACCTTAATCTACATATAGGATGGCCGAACTAAACTGGTATCAGTACTGTGGAGGAGGATTTCCTGGAGTGTATATGGGATGGTTTCCAGACCAATATGTCGAGGAACCAACTAGAGAGCAGGCCATCCTAGACTGGGTCTTGTGTAATGATAGAGGATGAATTAGCAATCTGGTTCTGCGAGGCCCCTTGGGGAAGAGTGACCATAATATGGTAGAAATCTTCATTCAGATGGAGTGTGACACACTTAATTCAGGGACTAGGATCTTGAACTTAAAGAAAGGTAACTTTGATGGTATGAGACGTGAATTGACTAAGATAGACTGGCGACTGGAGTTAGATATAGTCCTTACTACTAGGGGGATCAAGGGGTATGGCGAGAAAGCAGGAATGGAGTACTGAAGTTGCATGTTCAGCCATGAACTCATTGAATGACGGTGCAGGCTCGAAGGGCCGAATGGCCTACTGCTGCACCTATTTTCTATGTTTCGATGTTAAAGGGCTGACGGTAGATAGGCAATGGCAGATATTTAACGATCACATGGATAAACTACAACAGTTGTACATCCCTGTCTGGCGTAAAACTAAAAAGGGAAAGGTGCTCAACCATGGCTAACAAGAGAAATTGTGTTAAATCCAAAGAAGAGGCATATAAATTGACCAGAAAAAGCAGCAAACCTGAGGACTGGGAGACATTTAGAACCCAGCAGACGAGGACTAAGGGGTTAATTAGGTGGCGGAAAATAGAGTAAGAGAGTAAGTTTGCAGGCAACATAAAAACCGACTGCAAAAGCTTCTATAGATGCGTGAAGAGAAAAGATTAGTGAAGACTAATGCAGGTCCATTGCAGTCAGAATGAGGTGAATTCATAATGGAGAACATGGAAATGGCAGACCAATTGAAGAAATACTTTGGTTCTGTCTTTATGAAGGAAGACACGAATAACTTCCCGAAAATAATAGGGGACTGAGGATCTAGCGAGAAGGAGGAACTGAAGGAAATCCTTATTAGTCAGGAAATTGTCTTCGGGAAATTGAGGGGATTGAGGGCCAATATATCCCCTCAGCCTGATAGTGTGCATCCCAGAGTACTTAAGGAACTGGCCCTCGAAATTATGGATCCATTGGTGATCATTTTCCAAAATTCGATAGACACTGGATCAGTTCCTATGGATTGGAGGGTAACTTGTGTAACCCCACTTTTTAAAAAAGGAGGGAGAGAGAAAACAGCGAATTATAGACCAGTTAGCCTCACATCGGTAGTGGGGAAAATGTTGGAATCAATTATTAAATATATAATAGCAGTGCATTTGGAAAGCAGTGACAGGATCAGTCCAAGTCAGCATGGATTTATGAAAGCGAAATCATGCTTGACATATCTTCTCAAATTTTTTGAGGATGTAACTAGAAGAGTGGACAAGGGAGTACCAGTGGGTGTGGTATATTCGTACTTTCAAAAGGCTTTTGACAAGGTCCCATATAAGAGATTAGTGTGCAAAATAAAAGCACATGGTATCGGGGGTAATGTATTGACGTGGATAGAGAACTGGTTGGCAGACAGGAAGCAAAGAATAGGAATAAACGGATCATTTTCTGAATGGCAGGCAGTGACTAGTGGGTTGCTGCAAGTTTCAGTGCTGCAACCCCAGCTATTTACAATATACATTAATGATGTAGATGAAGAAATTTAAAGTAATATCTTCAAATTTGCAGATGACACTAAGCTGCGTGGCAGTATGAGCTGTGAGGAGAAGGCTAAGAGGCTGCAGGCTGACTTGGACAGGTTAGGTAAGTGGGCAAATGCATGGCAGATCCGGTATAATGTAGATACATGTGAGGTTAACCACTTCGGTGGCAAAAAGAGGAAGGCAGAATATTATCTGAATTGTGACCGATTTGGAAAGCGGAGGTACAACGAGACCTGGGTATCATGGTACATCAGTCATTGAAAGTTGGCATGTAGGTACAGCAGGCAGTGAAGAAGGCAAATGGCATGATGGCCTTCATAGCGAGAGGATTTGAGTATAGGAGCAGGGAAGTCATATTGCAGTTGTGCAGGTCATTGGTGAGGCCACACCTTCAATATTGCATTCAGTTTTGGTCTCCTAATCTGAGAAAGGACGTTCTTTCTATTGAAGGAGTGCATGGAATGTTCACCAGACTGATTCCCGGGATGGCAGAATTGACTTATAAAGAAAGACTGGATCGACTAGGCTTATATTTACTGGAATTTAGGAGAATAAATGGGGATCTGATAGAAACACATACATTCTGAAGGGACTAGACAGGTTAGATGCAGGAAGAATGTTCCTGATGTTGTGGACGTCCAGAACCAGGGGTCATATTCTAAGGATAAGGGTAAGCCATTTAGGCCCGTGATGAGGAGAGCCTTCTTCACCCAGAGAATTGTGAACCTGTTGAATTTTGTACCACAGAAAGTTGAGATATATTCAAAAGCGAATTAGATTTGACCCTTATGGATAAAGAGATCAAGGGGTATGCAGAGAAAGCAGAAATAGGGTATTGAAGGTGCATGATCATCATGATCATATTGAATGGTGATGCAGGCTCGAAGGACCGAATGGCCTACTCCTGCAAATATTTTCTATTTTTCTATGTTTCTATTACGTAAGGATACCTAAACTGTACAAATTACTCCACGTATATTCCCACCAAGAAGTTACAAAATCGCAACAAAAAATCTTTACTTTATTCACCAATCGTTTTGTAATGACGGCTGCCATACTGTTTTCTTTCGTAATTGCTTGCTGTACCTGCATGTTAACTTTGTGTGATTCGTGTATAAGGACTCTCAGGTTGCTCTATATAACAATATATCGCAATCTCTTACCATTTATAAAATGTTCTGTTTTTCTCTTATTCCTACCAAAGTGCACAAGTTCACATTTAAGTCAGATTATTTTCCATTTGGCCTTTCATTGCGCACTCACTTAAATTGTCTATATCTATTTGCAGTCACATTGCATCTCCTCACAACTTAGTTTCCCACCTAGTTTTGACTCGTCAGCAAATTTGAATTTGTTACATTCGTTCCCCTAATGTAAACCATTGATGTAGATTATAAATACCTGCAGCCCATGCACTGATCCCTGCGGTATCCCACTCATTACAGCCTGCCAACATTTTTGAAAAGCCTTTTATTCCTATCATGAGTCTTATTTCCGTTAAGCAAAACTCAATACATGCAAGTAGATTACCCCCTATTACAAAACGGATAATGTTGCATAATATCCTCTTGTGTGGCAATTTATCAAAAGCGTTTTGAAAATCCAATTGCAATACATGCACTCTTTCCCCTTATCTACCCTGCTAGTTACAACCTCACAAACTCGATTAGATTTTATTAACCATGAGTTGACTTTCATCAAAAAATGTTTACTCTGCCTAATCATATCATGATTTGTGAATGCCCTGTTACCAATTCCCCAGTAATAGATTATTTGATTAACATTTCCCCTCCTACTGATCTGAGGCTAACTGGTGTACAGTTCCATGTTTTCTCTTTTCCTCCTTTCTTGACTGGCGCATTATATTTGTCACTTTCCATTCTGTTATAGAGGAATCTGCACTCGACCCTTAGTTCTCCACTATTTCTAGAATGTATGTATGCCTTCTCTTTCAAGACAGTTGGAAATATTTGTTTCATGTCGCTGTCATTTCATTAATTCCACTTATAATTCCTAATGCCTCTGTCTGTAATGGTCCTTACAGGCACCTAGGGAGGCCACCAACAGAAGGTAAGTAAAACAGTTTTTAACTTGCCTTAATGTGGAGTCAGATGGTGCAGGAATGGGCTCACGCTCTAACCTTTTGCCTTCCTCCCTGTTCCAATGGCTGGCTCGCTGTCGGTGCCAACCGAATTATCCTGTGTCTCGACGAAGGAGCTGCATCGGAAGTTTGCCATCTGAAGCTTGCAGATACAAGCTTAGAAAGCTGAAGCCCAATTTTCAGTGAGCTTCAGCCTCACCTCTTTGATTGCATGTTCTATTGTGGAATATACTTGACGATCCCTTATGACACCCGGTCATTTTCTGCTCAGTGTCGACATAGGGAACGAAGATTGGGCGGCACTAATGAAAGTCTGCATCTTCATCAACAACAATCTGAGAGGAAGAATGGAACGTGTAACATTCCACTTTTTACTGGAGTTTTTAAACAAAATAAACTCAAAATAACATTTATAATCAGGTGCCTGCTTAGTACAAGGCCTCTCCCCAGGCTTTCAGTATTGAATGAAAATCCGCTCCAGTACATCATAGTTCGGCACAGACCCGTCATATTGGATATAGGGATTAGAGGACAACACATGCACTAGCTAAAGTCTGCTTTTGCTATTCCATAAATCTGCCCGTTTCGACAGCTAATTGCTCAGGCACATAGTATAGGAATCTTCCAGATTCTAGACTTGCTTGGAATTCGTTGGGTGGAGGGAGAGGAAATTGATTTCCTCTCATGGAGGAGGCAATTTTAAACTAAACTGGCAGTCGGGAAATTGACGGAACCGGATGAAGGCGGGGTTTCCACGTCGCCTGTAACCTTACTCCCACTGATGCCAACCGAGGCTGATATCGAGGGGACAGGGTGGAAAGGATGCACAGCTGGATTGTTCTAACTAGCCAAAGTTAAAGCTGCCTTTGGTCACTTTAAATCAGGATCGACTGTAAAGCGATCTGGTGGATATGTGTTTAATCAGAGTTTAAGACAGAATACAACACATTAGCTAAACAGGAATAACAGATAGTTGATGCCGATCCGATCGGACAAACGGCTGGTGCACTTGAGCAGTGCTCTAGCTTGTAGTCTCTTTCTATTTGTCTAGTGGTTTCATTGGTAAAGCATGGGATCATTCGAAGAGTATACGACCAGTACCACTTTTGGTTCACTATCCCCTCATGCCGCTTGTGAGTGCAACCTTGAACAGGCTCCTGATATTCTCTTGTTTGGGATGGACATGACATGGGCTATTTACAATACCTATTGACCGATAGATGTTTCCATAAAAACGTAATATCCAATAAGACTTCTGGTTCTTTGTCTCGATTTTTGTCAAAAACCCGCCCTAAAGATTTTGGCCACATGTCTTTATTTGTTACACTTTCCCAGGGTTGTTATTTGAAATTCAGATCTTATCTCTTTTGTCCGTATTCTGCCTTTGGTCCCATGAAGCCAAACCTGTAAACTGCTCGCTTGAGAGTGTTACCTCCTTTATGATGTATCACATGTTTACGATGATTCATACCGCTTCCATCCATTCTGATTCTTTCTATAACAGATTGTCTTAAAGATCCCTAACCAAAGTTGAAATCTTAAGTTGAAAATAACAGATAATGATTGTCATAGTGCAGAATGCTATAACATCTCTGCAGGG
The DNA here is from genome assembly GCF_044704955.1 of Pristiophorus japonicus. Taxonomy (NCBI): domain Eukaryota; kingdom Metazoa; phylum Chordata; class Chondrichthyes; family Pristiophoridae; genus Pristiophorus; species Pristiophorus japonicus. Next base: position 11,716,559 of record NC_092007.1, on the reverse strand, counting down.
TTCCAAAACATTAATGTTTCTAAGTACATCTCTGAGGTGATATTTCGGCTCCAATCCAAAACAATGATTTACATACAGTATCCTACGTGTTGGTTTTATGTATTTTGAGCCCCTGATACCTAACACGATCCTTTCAGATTCCCAAACCGCCTGTTCTGTTAAAATTCAACCAGCGCGAGAGGTTTGTGCCGGGAAATTACAGGTGCACATATGACTGAACACTCACTGGACATGCTGAGAAATGTAGTGTTGACACCCACCCAATTGTTCGAATGATTGCCAAGCACCAACAAGTAATGGAGCTCCTTATGGGCGAAAGGTAAGGCGGGCGAATAGGCAGTAGGTGTAAGGAGAAAATAAGTTTGTCTTAAAACTCAAAAGTAATCGCGCTGTTGATAGTTTATTTCAATCGTTTACACAACAAGTGCATTACTGCGTCACAGGTCAACAAGGTATATCACTGCAGAAAAACCAATGAATCAGACCTGGTATCTGTTGTATTGCAGGCTGATTTTTCTCACTTGTGACGGGTCGCATATTTAGCTATATTCTCTTTATTTATCAGCTGTTTTTTCAGGTAATGCTTTTATCTTCACATGTGTTGTTCGATAGAAAAAGTGACGTCATTGAGGAACTGGATTTAGATGCCACGGCACCAAAATAGTCTTCTTACTGAATTGTAGAGTCACACAATGATACGGCACAGAAAGAGGCCATTCGGCCACCGTGTCTGTGCTGACTTTCTGACAGAGCTATCCAGTTACACTCACATCCCTGCTCTTTCCTCATAGCCCTTCAAAGATTTCTGTATGAATTTTATATTCACTTCCCTCTTGAAGGGTGCTATCACATATAGTTCCAGCACCCTTTGCGGCAGTGTATTCCAGCTCATAACAACTCGCGATGTAAACACATTCCCCTGATCCACCCTCCTGCACTTCTGCAAATTACATCAATCTTTGTCCTCTGGTTACCGATCTGTCTGTCTGTGGAAATACCTCCTCCGAATTTATTTTAATAACATCACTCATAAGTTTTAACACCTCTAATTAATCTCCCTTTATGCTTCCCTGCTCTGAGGAGAATAATCCCAGCTTCTACAGACTATCCACGTAAATAAAATCCCTCCTCCCTGCTAACATACTCGGAACGCTCCTCTGCACCATCGCCCAGGGGTTGATATCCTTCCTCATTTGTGGCATCCTGATTTGGACAAAGACCTTCAGTTGAGCCCGAATCAATCATTTACAAAGATTTAGCATAAACTAAGTGCTTTTGTATGCTGTCTCTCTATTTACAAAGCACGTTTTCCATATGCGTTTGACCAGCTATATCAGCTCGTTCTGCCACCATCAATGATTTGAGTCTCTAAAGCCCCAGGTCACTCGGTTCCTGCACCCATTTTAAAATTGGATTTGTTAGTTTATATCGATTCTCCTCGCTCTTTCTTCACAATGCATCAATTCACAGTTCTCAACATTAAAGTTCTTTAGTAATGTTTCTCATTGACATATCTCGCAGCATAAATCTAGTTATTGTCCATATCGGATTTAGGGATTGTCCACATCAGTCTAAGTAACATTTTTGAAAGCGTGTTCAATGTAATTACAGCAAAACAACCTCGCTGGCACTGATAATTAACATTAACAACCTCCCTGGCACTGATAATTAACATTAACAAACTCTCTGGCACTGATAATTAACAGTAACAACCTCTCTGGCACTGATAATTAACATTATCAACCACTCTGGCACTGATAATTAACATTAACAACCTCTCTGGCACTGATAATTACCATTAACAACCTCTCTGGCACTGATAATTAACATTAACAACCTCTCTGGCACTGATAATTAACATTAACAACCTGTCTGGCACTGATAATTAACATTAACAACCTCTCTGGCACTGATAATTAACATTACCAACCTCTCTGGCACTGGTAATTAACATTAACAACCTCTCTGACACTGATAATTAACATTAACAACCTCTCTGACACTGATAATTAACATTAACAACCTCTCTGACACTGATAATTAACATTAACAACCTCTCTGACACTGATAATTAACATTGTTGAAAGTGGAGTCACAAACTTTCAGATTTTAGTTGTTGATGGAATTATTTTTAAAACAAACATTAAAAAATATTAATGTATCGTTCTTTGAGGCTCGATGTTCTCCCTCTCAATATTTTTTCCATTTCTTTATTTCGCTTTCAATCACTGATTTGACACTTTTCTAACTTACACTTCCTGTTTTAGAATCTGTGCTGTTCAATCTTCAATCCCTCAATGGGATGGGTTAATGAGATACACAGTTGGTTTTTCTGTTCACAGAGGTCCGCGATGCCTTATAGAGGGTGCTGTAATATTTGAATCTATACTTACTGCAATTTGAAGCACAAAAGTTCAATCGACATATAATCCTCAATGATGGCAGAGCCCAGCACATGAGCGCAAGGGACAAGGCGGAAGCAAACATCTTCAGTCAAAAGTGCCTTGTGGATGAACCATATCAGTCACATCTGGAGGTCACCATAATAAGAGAAGCCAGTCTTTAGCCAATTCGATTCATTCCATGTGATATCAAGAAATGACAGAGCACACTGGATAGAGCAAAATGCTATTGGGCTCGACAAAATCCAGTTCTAGTGCTGAAGACCCGTTCTGCAAAACTAGCCCGCCTCTAACCAAGCTGTTCTAGTACAGCTCAATGCTGACATCAGCCGACAATGTAGAAATCTGCCCAGGTATGTCCTGTCCACAAAAAGCAGGAAAAAACAATCCAAACAACCAATCCAAACATCTCAATCTTCAACAAATTGATGGAAGGTGTATTCGACAGTGCCATCGAGGGGCCTTTGCTCACCGATGCTCACTTTGAGCTCTGCAAAGGTAATTTGTCTCCACACTACATTACAGCCTTGTTTCAAACATGGACAAAAATAGCTGAGTCCAGAGGTGAGGTCAGATTGACTTCCCTTGTCATCAAGTGCATCACGTAACATTAGTAGAATTAAAATAAATGTGAATCAGGGGAAAACATCTGCACTGGCTGGAGTCATACCAACAGAAAGGAAGATGATTGTGATTGCAGGAGGTAAAACATCTCAGCCTCAGGACATCGTTTCAGGAGTTCCTCAGGGCAGTGTCCTGGGCCCATCCATCTAAAGCTGCTTCATCAAAGACCTTCTCTTCAAAATATGGTCAGAAGTGGGGATGTTTCCTGATGATTAAAGTGTTGAGATCCATTTGCAAATCCTCAGAAAATGAAGCCATCCATGCCTGCATGCAGCAAGCCCTCGACGACATTCAGGATTGATCTGATAAGTGGCAAGTAACATTTGCACCATAGCAGTATCTGGCAATGACAATTTCCGAAAAAAGAGATTTGAACAGCTCCACCACCCCCCCCCCCCCCCCATCGCCCCACCTCCCACCTGCCCCGCCAACCCTTTGACATACAATGTCATTCCCATCACCGAATCCCCAACCGACAACATCCTGGAGCATTATGATTGACCGGAGATCTAACTGGAACAGCCAATTAAATACCTAAATTTAGATAGTATTCAGATGCAATTTTACGTACACAGCATGTATTGGATATTGCTTAGAAATGAAAAAAGATACAAGTTGAAAATGTCGAGGCATCTTCCAGTCTCTGCAAAATAGAGCTGTAACCTCTTTAGAGTCTGTGTCAGCCTCAACTCGCCACAACAGTCAAACTTATAGAAACATAGAAACATAGAAAATAGGAGCAGGAGTAGGCCATACGGCCCTTCATGCCTGCACCACCTTCAATAAGATCATGGCTGATCATTCACCTCAGTACCCCTTTCCTGCTTGCTCTCCATACCCCTTGATCCCTTTATCCATAAGGGCCATATCTAACTCCCTCTTGAATATATCCAATGAACTGGCATCAACAACTCTCTGCTGTAAGGAATTCCACAGTTGAACAACTCTCTGAGTGAAGAAGTTTCTCCTCATCTCAGTCCTATATAGCTGACCCATTATCCTTGCACGATATCCTCTGGTTCTGGACTTCCCCAACATCGGGAACATTCTTCCTGCATCTAACCTGTCCAGTCCCATCAGAATTTTACATGTTTCTATGAGATGCCCTCTCATTCTTCTAAAATCCAGTGAATACAGGCCCAGTCGATCCAGCCTCTCCTCATATGTCAGTCCTGCCATCCCAGGAATCAATTTGGTGCACTGTCTCAAGAGCAAGAACGTCCTTCCTCAGATTAGCAGACCAAAACTTAACACAATATTCCAGGTGAGGCCTCACTGAGGCCCAGTACAACTGCACTAAGACCTCCCTGCTCCTATACTCAAATCCCCGAACTATAAAGGCCAAGATACCATTTGCCTTCTTCACTGCCTGTTGTACCTGCATATCAACTTTTAAAGACTGATGTACCGTGACACCAAAGGCGCATTGCACCTCCCCTTTTCCTAATCTGCCGCCATTCAGATAATATATTGCCCTCGAGTTTTTGCCACCAAAGTGGATAACCTCACATTTATCCACATTATACTGCATCTGCCACTCGTTTGCCCACTCACCAAACCTGTCCAAGTCACCCTGCAGCCTTTTAGGGTTCTCCTCACAGTTGACACTGCCCCCAGCTTAGTGTCATCTGCAAACATGGTGATATTACACTCAATTCCCTCATCCAAATAATTAATGTATATAGTAAGTAGCTGGGGTCCCAGCACTGAGCCCTGAGGCACTCCACGAGTCACTGCCTGCCATTCTGAAATGGACCCGTTCATCCCGACTCTCTGCTTCCTGTCTGCCAACCAGTTCTCTATCCACATCAGTACATCACCCCCAATACCATATGCTTTAATTTTGCATGCCAATCTCTTGTGTGGGACCTTGTCAAAAGCCTTGTGAAAGTCCAAATACATCACATCCACTGGTGCTCCCTTGTCCACTCTGCTAGTTACATCCTCAAACAATTCTAGAAGTTTTGTGAAGCAGAATTTCCCTTTCATAAATCCATGCTGACTTGGACCAATCCCATCACTGCTTTCCAAATGTCCTGCTATTTCATTTTTATAATTGATTCCAACAATTTCCACACTATTGATGTCAGGCTAACCGGTCTATAATTACCCGTCTTCTCTCTCCCTCCCTTCTTAAAATGTGTTGTTACATTAGCTACCCTCCATCAATAGGAACCAATCCATAGTCGATAGACTGTTGGAAAATGATCACCAATGCATCCACTATTTATGGGGCTACTTCCTTAAGTACTCTGGGATGCAGACTATCAGGCCCTGGGGATTTATCGGCCTTCAATCCCATCAATTTCCCAAACACAATTTCCCACCTAATAATGATTTCCTTCAGTTCCTCCTTCTCACGAGACCCTCGGTCCCTTAATATTTCCGGAAGGTTATTTGTGTCTTCCTTCGTGAAGACAGAACCAAAGTATGTGTTTTACTGGTCCATCATTTCATTGTTTCCCATTATGAATTCACCTGAATCTGACTGCAAGGGACCTACGTTTGTCTTCACTAATCTTTTTCGCTTCAATTATCTATACAAGCTTTTGCAGTCAGTTTTTATGTTCCCGGCAAGCTTCCTATCATACTCCATTTTCACCCTCCTAATTAAACCCTTTGTCATACTCTGCTGTATTATAAAATTCTCCAAGGTTTGCTGCTTTTTATGGCCAATTTATATGCCTCTTCCTTGGATTTAACACTACCCTTAATTTCCCTTGTTAGCCACGGTTCAGCCACCTTCCCTGTTTTATTTTTACTCCAGACAGTGATGTACAATTGTTGAAGTTCATCCATGTGATCTTTAAATGTTTGGCATTGCCTATCCACCGTCAACCCTTTAAGTATCACTCGCCACTCTATTCTAGCCAATTCATGTCTCATACCGTCAAAGTTACCTCTCCTTAAGTTCAGGACAATAGTCTCTGAATTAACTGTGCCACTCTCCATCTTAATAAAGAAGACGACCATATTATGTTCACTCTTCACTAAGGTGCCTCGCACAATAAGATTGCTAATTAGTCCTTTCTCATTACACATCACCCAGTCTAGGATAGCCTGCCCTCTCGTTGGCTCTTTGACATATTAATCTAGAAAACCATCCCTATCTCTGTAACCTCCTCCAGCACCGACACCCCTCCCTATCTCTCTAATTTCCTCCAGTCCTACACCCCTCGCTATCTTGATAACCTCCTCCAGCCCCTACACCCCTCCCTATCTTTGTAATCCCTCCAACCCCAACACCCCTCTGAGATCTTTGCTCTCCTCCTTTTGTCTTTGTGCGCACCCGCTGATTATAATCGCTCAACCATCGGTGTCCGTGCCTTCAGCTGCCTGGGCCCCAAGCTCTGGAACTCCCTTCATAAACCTCTTTGCCTTTCTCATTCCTCATTTAAGACGGTCCCTAAAACCTACCTCTTTGAAGATGTTTTTGGTCCCCTGCTGAATTATCTCCTTCGGTGGATAGATTTAAAACCCTCTGAGAGAAGAAATTCCTCCTCATCTCAGTTTTAAATGGGCGGCCCGTTATTCTGAGACTATGTCTCCTAGTTTTAGTTTCCCCTATTCTGTGGAAATATCCTCTCTGCATTCAACTTATTGAGCCCACTTATTATATCATATGTTTCAATAAGATCACCTCGCATTCTTCTGAATTCCAATGAGTAAAAGCCCATCCTGGTCAACCCATCTGCATCAGTCAACCACTTCATCTCCAGAAAAAATCTAGAGAACCTTCGCTGACCTGCCTCCAATGCAAGTAGATCCTTCCTTAAATACGGTGACCAATACGGTTCGCAGTACTCCAGTTGTGGCCACACCGATACCCTGGACAGTTGTAGCATGACTTCCGTGCTTTTATACTCTATCCCCCTTGCAATAAAGGCCAACATTCCATTTGCCTTCCAGATTACTCGCTGTACCTGCGTACTGAGGGAGTGTCACATTGTCGGAGGGGCAGTACTGAGGGAGTGCTGCACTGTTGGAGGCGCAGTACTGAGGGAGTGCCGCACTGTCGGAGGCACAGTACCGAGGGAGTGCCGCACTATCGGAGGGGCAGTACTGAGGGAGCGCCGCACTGTCAGAGGCGCAGTACTGAGGAAGTGCTGCACTGTCGGAGGGGCAGTACTGAGGGAGCGCCGCAATGTCGGAGGGCAGTACTGAGGGAGTGCCGCACTGTCGGAGGGCAGTAATGAGGGAGCGCTCCACTGTCGGAGGGCAGTACTGACGGTGTGCCGCACTGTCGGAGGGCAGTACTGAGGGAGGGCCGCAGTGTCGGACGGGCTGCACTGAGTGAGTGCCGCACTGTCGGAGGGGCGGTATTGAGGGAGCGCAGCACTTTCAAAGGGGCTGTACTGAGGGAAAGCAGCACTGTCAGAGGTGCAGTACTGAGGGAGTGCCGCACTGTCAGAGGCGGCAGTACTGAGGGAGTGCAGCACATTCGGAGGGGTTGTACTGAGGGAGTGCCGCACTGTCAGAGGGGCAGTACTGAGGGAGTGCTGCACTGTCGGAGGGGCAGTACTGAGGGAGTGCCGCACTGTCGGAGGGGCAGTACTGAGGGCATGCTGCACTGTCAGAGGGGAGGTACTGAGGGAGCATCGCACTGTCGGAGGGGCTGTACTGAGGGAATGCAGCACTGTTGGAGGGACAGTACTGAGGGAGCGGCGCACTGTCAGAGGGGCAGTACTGAGGGAGCGCCGCACTGTCGGAGGGGCAGTACTGAGGGAGCGCCGCACTGTCGGAGGGGCAGTACTGAGGTAGAATTGCACTGTCGGAGGGCCAGTACTGAGGGAGGGGCAGTGCTGAGGGGGTGCCGTACTGTCGGAGGGGCCGTCTTTCAGAAGAGACGCTAAAATCAAGGTCTCATCTGCCCGCTCAGATTGATGTAAAAGTAACTGCGGCACTTTTGGATGAAGACGAGGAATTTCTCCCTGGGTCCAATCTGTTTTCCCCAACCAACATCACTAAATCACAGATTATCTGGCCATTATCTCAATGCCAACAGGCAGAGCCGAATTTGAGTCCTGCGTTTCCCACAATACAGCAGTGACTACTCTTCCAAAGTAGCTGATTGGCTGTCAAGGGCTTTGGCATGACCCCCAGGCTGTGAGAGCAGCTCTGAAAATGGGAATCTCTCTTTCCTGGTGTCCACGGCAACATTTCTCCCTCAACCAACAGCAAAATGGCCAGGTTCACCGCTTACCTATTTCAGTTGCTGTTTATGGGATGTTGCTATGTACTACTCAGACGCCGTGTTTATCGAGGAGATAACATAAGAACATAAGAAATAGGAGCAGGAGTCGGCCATTCGGCCCCTCGAGCCTGCTCCACCATTTAATACGATCATGGCTGATCTGATCATGGACTCAGGTGCACTTCCCAGCCCGCTCCCCCTAACCCCTTATCCGCTTATCGGTTAAGAAACTGTCTCTCTCTGCCTTAAATGTATTCAATGACCCAGCTTCCACAGCTCTCTGAGGCAGCGAATTACATAGATTTACAAGCCTCTGAGAGAAGAAATTCCTTCTCATCTCAGTTTTAAATGGGCGGCCCCTTATTCCATGATCATGCCCCCTAGTTCTCGTCTCCCCCATCAATGAAAACATCCTCTCTGCATCCACCGTGTCAAGCCCCCTCATAATCGTACACGTTTCGATAAGATCACCTCTCATTTTTCTGAATTCCAATGAGTAGAGGCTCAACATGCTCAACCTTTCCTCATAAGTCAACACCCTCATTCCTGGGATCAACCGAGTGAACCTCCTCTGAACTGCCTCCAAAACAAGTATATCCTTCCTAAATCTGGAAACCAAAACTGCACGCAGTATTCCAGGTGTGGCCTCACCAATACCCTGTATAACTGTAACAAGATAGGACGGACCTGTTTCCCATTGGCAGAGGGGTCAACAACCAGGGGGCAGAGATTGAAAGTAATTGGTGGGGAGGTTTAGAGGGGATTTGAGTGGAAATGTCTTCACCCAAAGGGCGGTGGGGGTCTGGGGTGGAACTCACTGCCTGAAAGGGTGGTCGAGGCAGAAACCCTCACCACATTTAAACAGTACCTGGATGTGCACTTGAAGTGCCGTAACCTGCAGGGCGACGGACCGAGAGCTGGAAAGTGGGATTAGGCTGTGTAGCTCTTGGTCGTCCGGCGCAGACACGATGGGCCAGAATGGCCTCCTTCCGTGCCGTAACTTTCTCTGGTTCTATGACCCCCTGAACTCAAATTTTAAGTTTACGCCCCCTTGTTCTGGACTCCCTCCCCCATATCAGTCGAAATAGTTTCTCTCTCTATCTGCCCTGTCAAAATCGTCAATTGTCTGAAACACCTTGATCAGATCGCCACTCAACCTTGTAATCCCGCAGAGACACAAGCCCCAGTCTTGTGCAACCTCTGCCGTTTTTAACCTCATGCGAGTTTGTTGTCTCACCAGGCACAGGATTCATCCTCGGGTCCGGAGCCTGGCCCCCTGGCTAGAATATGTGGATATGGTGTGTCCCTCACCCGTATCGCGAGGACCAGTGTTTGGTTGTTCTGGATTGCGACGGATTTGAAGCAAAGGGAAAGTTAAGGATGACGGAGAAATGGGGCGAGGATGACGATTTTCAGAGACACTTATTGTCGTAAATAGTGCAAGTGTGAGGAGAGGGGCTTTGGTCGGAAGAACGAGGAGATAGATAAACGAAATGCTGCAATTTTAAAGGGATTGCAGGAACAGAAAGACCTTTTGTTATGGGCTGTGAACGTCAAGGCCGGCATTTATTGCCCATCCCTAATCACCCGTTGAGAAGGTGACGATGAGCCACCTTCTTGAACCGCTGCAGTCCGTGTGGTGGAGGTGCTCCCACAGTGCTGTTAGGGAGGGAGTTCCAGGATTGTGACCCAGCGACGATGAAGGAACGGCCGATATATTTCCAAGACTGTAACTAGTGGGGTATCGCAAGGTTCAGTGCTAGAGCCCCAGCTATTTACAATCTATCATCATAGGCAGTCCCTCGGAATCAAGGAAGACTTGATTCCACTCTTAAAATGAGTCCTTAAGTGGCTGAACAGTCCAATATGTGAGCCACAGTCCCTGTCACAGGTGGGACAGACATTGGTTGAGGGAAGGGGAGGGTGGGACTGGCTTGCCGCACGAGTCCTTCTGCTGCCTGCGCTTGGTTTCTGCACGCTCTCGGCAACGAGACTCGAAATGCTCAGTGCCCTCCCGGATGCACTTCCTCCACTTCTGCGGACTGGTCTTTGGCCAGGGACTCCCAGGTGTCGGTGGGGATGTTGCACTTTATCAGGGAGGCATTGAGGGTGGTCCCTGTAATGTTTCCTCTGCCCACCTTTGGCTCGTTTGCCATGAAGGAGCTCCGAGTAGAGCGCTTGCTTTGGGAGTCTCATGTCTGGCATGCGGACAATCTATATCAATGATTTGGATGAGGGGACCTGATGATACAAAGCTAGTTGGGCCCGTAAGTTTTCTCCTTCATCACCATCCCTGGGTATGTCCTGTCCCACCGGCAGGATAGGGGTGACAGCACAGTGGTATACAGTCGGAAGGGAGGGAGTGGCCCTGGGAGTCCTCAACATTGACTCCGGACCCCAGGAAGTCTCATAGCTTCAGGTCAAGTATGGGCAAGGAAACCACCTGCTGATTACCACCGGCTGTCCTCCCTCAGCAAATACTTTGGTTCTGTCTTCACGAAGGAAGACACAAATAACTTTGCGAATGTACGAGGGGACCGAGGGTCCAGTGAGAAGGAGGAACTGAAGGATATCCTTCTTATGCAGGAAATTGTCTTTGGGAAATTGATGGGATTGAAGGCCGATAAATCCCCGGGGCCTGATTGTCTGCATCCCAGAGTACTTACGGAAGTGGCCCGAGAAATAGTGGAAGCATTGGTGATCATTTTCCAACAGTCTATCGATTCTGGATCAGCTCCTGTGGACTGGAGGGTAGCTAATGTAACATCTCTTTTTAAAAAGGAGGGAGAGAGAAAACGGGTAATTATAGATCGGTTAGCCTGACATCAGTAGTGGGGAAAATGTTGGAATCAATTATTAAGGATGAAATAGCAGCGCATTTGGAAAGCAGTGACAGGATCGGTCCAAGTCAGCATGGACTCTTGAAAGGGAAATCTTGCTTGACAAATCTTCTGGAATTTTTTGAGGAAGTAACTAGCAGAGTGGACAAGGGAGAACCAGTGGATGTGGTGTATTTGGACTTTCAAAAGTCTTTTGACAAGGTCCCACACAAGAGATTGGTGTGCAAAATCAAAGCACATGGTATTAGGGGTAATGTACTGACGTGGATAGAGACAGGTTGGCAGACAGGAAGCACAGAGTTGGGATAAACGGGTCCATTTCAGACTGGCAGGCAGTGACAGGTGGAGTGCCGCAGGGCTCAGTGCTGGGACCCCAGCTATTTACAATATACATCAATGATTTAGATGAAGGAATTGAGTGTAATATCTCCAAGTTTGCAGATGACACTAAACTGGGTGGCGGTGTGAGCTGTGAGGAGGATGCGAAGCGGCTGCAGGTTGACTTGGACAGGTTCGGTGCGTAGGCAAATGCATGGCAGATGAAGTATAATGTGGATACATGTGAGGTTATCCACTTTGGTGGCAAAAATACGAAGGCAAAATATTATCTGAATGGCAGCAGATTATGAAAAGGGGAGGTGCAACGAGACCTGGGTGTCATGGTTCATCAGTCATTGAAATTTGGCATGCAGTTACAGCAGGCGGTGAAGAAGGCAAATGGTATGTTGGCTTTCATAGCTAGAGGATTTGAATATAGGAGCAGGGAGGTCTTACTGCAATTGTACAGGGACTTGATGAGGCCTCATCTGGAATATTGTGTTTAGTTTTGGTCTCCTAATCTGAGGAAGGACATTCTTGCTATTGAGGGAGTGCAGCGAAGGTTCACCAGACTGAGTCCCAGGATGGTGGGACCGACATATGAGGAGAGATTGGATCAACTGGGCCTTTATACATTGGAGTTTAGAAGGATGAGAGGGGATCTCATTGAAATATATAAGATTCTGACGGAACTGGACAAGTTAGATGTGGGAAGAATGTTCCCGATGTTGGGAAGAACAGAACCAGGGGACATAATCTTAGGATAAGGGGTAAGCCATTTAGAACTGAGATGAGGAGAAACTTCTTCACTCAGAGAGTTGTTAACCTGTGGAATTACCTGCTGCAGAGAGTTGTTGATGCCAGTTCATTGGATATATTCAAGAGGGAGTTAGATATGAACCTTATGGCTAAAGGGATCAAGGGCTTTGGAGAGAAAGCAGGAAAGGGGTACTAAGGGAATGATCAACTGAATGGCTTACTCCTGCACCTATTTTCTATGTTTCTATGGTTCTATGAATCAGTACTCCTCCATGTTGAACACCACTTGGAAGAAGCACTGAGGGTAGCAAGGACACAGAACGTACTCTGGGTGGGGGACTTCAATGTCCATCACGAAGAAAGGCTCGGTATCATCACTACTGACCGAGCTGGCCGAGTCCTGAAGGACATAGCTGTCAAACTGGGCCTGTAGCAAGTGGTGAGAGAACCAACACGAGGGAGAAACCTACTTTACGTCGTCCTCACCAATGCATCTGCCCATAACAGGATTGGTAGCACTGATCACCTCAAAGTCATTGTGGAGACAAAGTCCCATCTTCACAGTGAGGACAGCCTCCATCGTGTTGTGTGGCACTAAATGGGATAGATTCAGAACAGATCTAGCAACTCAAAAGGCGCTGTGGGCCATCAGCAGCAACAGAATTGTATTCCTTCACAATCTGTAACCTCATGGCCCGACAAAGCCCTCACTCTACCAATACCATCAATGGAGGGGTGGCAGGTGAAGTGTGTGGTTGGGTGGGGGGGTGCGATGAGTGTGCGTGTATGTGTGTGTGTGTGTGTGTGGGGAGAGAGTGTCTTTGTGGGGGGGGGGGTTGGGGAGTATGTGTGTGGGGGGGAGGGTGTGTGTGGGGGGGGAGTGAGTGTGTGTGTGGGGGGAGTGTGTGTGTGTAGGGAGGGAGTGTGTGTGTGTGTGTGGGGGGGAGTGTGTGTGTGGGAGAGAATGTGTGTGTGTGGGGGGGGAGTGTGTATGTGGGGGGGAGTGTGTGGGGGAAGTGTGTGTGTGGTGTGTGGGAGGGAGAGGTGTGTGTGTGTGGGGGGGGAGTATGTGTGTGTGGGGGGGAGTGTGTGTGTGTGTGTGGGGGGGGCAGTGTGAGTGTGTGGGGGGAGTGTGTGTTTGTGTGGGGGGTGTGTGTGTGTGTGTGACGGCGGGAGTGTGTGTGTGTCGGGGGAGTGTGTGTGTTTGTGTGGGGGGGAGTGAGTGTGTGTGTGGGGGGGAGTGTGTGTGTGTGGGGGGGAGTGTATGTGTGTGTGGGGTGTGTGTGAGGGGGGAGTGTTTCTGTGTGTGTGTGGGGGGAATGCGTGAGTGTGTGTGGGGAGGGTGTGTGTGTGTGTGGGGGATGTGTGTGTGTGTGGGGGCGAGTGTGTGTGTGGGGATGGGGGACTGTGTGTGTGGAGGGGAGTGTGTGTGTGGGGGGCGAGTGTGTGTGTGTTCGGGTGCGAGTGTGTGCGTGTGTGGGGGAGTGTGTGTGCGTGTGGGGGGGGAGTGTGTGTGTGGGGGGAGGGTGTGTGTGGGGGGAGTGTGTCTGTGTGTGGGGAGTTTGTGTGTGTGTGTGTGTGTGTGGGGAGGAGCTTGTATCTGTGTGTGGGGGAGTGTGTGTGTGGGGGGTTTGTGTGTGTGTGTGTGGGGCGAGTGTGTGTGTGGGGGAGTGCGTGTTTGTGTGTGTGGGGAGAGTGTGTGTGTGCCTGTGTGGGGGGAGTGTGTGTGTGTGGGGGGAGTGTGTGTGTGTGGGGGGAGTTTGTCTGTGTGGGTGTGTCTGTGTGTGTGTGTGTGTGGGGAGAGTGTGTGTGTGGGTGTGGGGGGGAATGTGGGTGTGTGTGTGTGTGTGAGGGCACAGTTTGTGTGTGGGGGGAGTGCGTGTGTGTGGGGGGGAGTGTGTGTGTGTGTTTATGTGTGGGTAGTCTGTGTGTGTGTTTGTGTGGGTGGAGTGTGCGTGTGTGGGGGGGAGTGTGTGTGTTGGGGGGGTAGTGTGTGTGTGTGTGTGGGGGGAGTGTGTGAGTGTGGGGGTGTGTGTGTGTGTGGGCGGAGTGTGAGTGTGTGGGGGGGGGAGGGTATGTGTAGGGAGAGGGAGTGTGTGTGTGCGGTGGGAGTGCGTGTGTGTGTTTGTGGGGGCGTGCGTGTGTGTGTGTGTGTGGAAGGGGAGTGTGAGTGTGTGTGGGGGGCAGTGTGTGTGAGTGGTGGGGGGGAGTGTGTGTGTTTGTGTGTGGGTGCGTGTGTGTAGGGGGGAGTGTGTGTGTGGTGAGTGTGTGTGTGTCGGGTGGCGGTTTGTGTGTGTGGGGGGGGAGTGTGTGTGTGTGGGGGGAGTGTGTGTGTGTGGGGAGGGGAATGTGTGTGTGTGTGTGTAGGGGGGAGTGTGTGTGTGTGTGTGTGTGCGGGGGGAGTGTGTGTGGGGGGGGGAGTTTGTGTATGAGGGGAGTGTGTGTGTGTAGGGGGAGTGTGTGTGTGTGTGTGGGGGGGTGAGTGTGTGTGTGTGTGGGGGCAGTGTGTGTGTGTGGGGGGGAGTGTGTGTGTGTGGGGGGAGAGTGTGTGTGTGGGGGGAGTGTGTGTGGGGGGAGTGTGTGTGTGGGGGGTGGATGTGGGATGGGAGTGTGTGAGTGTGGGGGGGGAGTGTGTGTGTGCTGGGAGTGCGTGTGTGTGTGTGTGGGGGGGAGAGTGTGTGTGTGTGTGGGGGGGGGGGAGTGTGTGTGTGTGGGGGGGAGTGTGTGTGTGTTGGGGGGATGTGTGTGTGTGTGGGGGGGATTGTATGTCTGTATGTGGGGTGAGTGTCTGTGTGTGGTGGGGGAGTGTGTGTGTGTTTGTGGGGAGAGTGTGTGTGTGTGGGGGTGGAGTGTGTGTGTGTGGGGGGTGGGGAGTGTGTGTGAGTGTGGTGTGTGTGTGTGTGTTTGTGTGGGGGGGAGTGTGTGTGCGTGTGGGGGGGAGTATGTGTGTGTGGGGTTGTGCGGAGTGTGTGTGCGAGTGGGGAGGGGAGTTTGTGTGTGTATGTGGGGGTAGTGTGAGTGTGTTTGTGTGGGTGTGTGTGTGTGTGTGGGAGGGAGTGTGTGTGTGGGGGGGAGAAGTGTGTGTATGTGGCGGGTGTGTGTGTGTGCGTGTGGGGGGGAGTGTGTGTGTGTGTGGGGGGGGAAGTGCGTGTGTGTGTGTGTGGGGGGAGAGTGTGTGTGTGTGTGGGGGGGGGAGTGTGAATGTGTGGGGGGGAGTGTGTGTGTGTGTTGGGGGATTGTATGTCTGTGTGTGGGGTGAGTGTCTGTGTGTGGTGGGGTGTGTGTGTGTGTTTGTGGGGAGAGTGTGTGTGTGTGGGGGTGGAGTGTCTGTGTGTGGGGGGTGGGGAGTGTGTGTGGTGTGTGTGTGTGCGTGTGGGGGGGGAGTGTGTGTGTGTGTGGGGGGGAAGTGTGTGTGTGGGGGTGTGGGGAGTGTGTGTGTGAGTGGGGAGGGGAGTTTTTATGTGTGTGTGGGGGTAGTGTGAGTGTGTTTGTGTGGGCGGGAGTGTGAGTGTGTGGGGGGGGATTGTGTGTTTGTGAGGGTGTGTGTGTCTGTGGGAGGGACTGTGAGTATGTGTGTAGGGGGGGAGTGTGTGTGTGTTGGGGGAGTGATATGTGTGGGGGGTGCGTGTGTGTGTGGTTGGGGAGTGTGCGTTTGGGTGGAGTGTGTGTGTGTGTGGGGGGGAGTGTGTGTCTGTGTGGGGGGGAGTGTATCTGTGTGTGTGGGGGGGAGTGTGTGTGTGTGTGGGGGGGAGTGTGTGTGTGGGGGGGGAGTGCGTCTGTGTGTGGGAGGGGCAGTGTGTGTGTGTGGGGGGAGTGCGTGTGTGTGGGGGGGGAGTGTGTATGTGTGTGGGGGGAGTGTGTGTGTGGGGGGGAGTGTGTGTGTGTGGGGGGGGGTGTGTTTGTTTATGGGGGGGAGTGTGTGTTTGGGAGAGGGAGTGTGTGTGTGTGTGGGAGTGTATGTGGGAAACACAAACACAATACTGCTCATGGTCCGTTGGAAATTGTAAGATTCCACCACTTGCACTGGTCTGTGAAGATTCTTCAAAGTGAGATAATTTCTGACAGCACACTAACGCAAGTGGGCATGCTTTAAAAGTTTATTTTGTATCAAACAGATTTAATTTACCAAGAAACTGATCGTGTACACAGATCATACTATTCAATGTTCTTGTGTCTTACTCTGACGTAACAGATAAAAATCCAACCGATCGAGTTTATTTGTTCAATGTCTGCACTAATGATAATGACGATTTCATCCAATTTACTCCGTGGGTAATGACGCGTGGATAAATATCAGTTCTATTCCATTGCCTCAGCCGTGCTTCAGTCAGTGTCTTTCAGCTCCGAAAGAAACGATCCATTCTCACAGTAGATGCGGCGACCAGCAATTCTACTGATCAAAGATATTTTCTACCCGATTCTCGCAGCCGTCAATATCCCCGGTGTGTCATTGTAACATGTTTGTTGTTAATCGGTTGTTAACCATAACCCTACAGGATAATGTGACCAATTTTCTAGTTGGCTGACTTACACTATTGGAAGTGACAGGAAACATGTCAGAACTGTGTGTCTGCACTTTCTGCGTGTCCTTTAAACCAATAACTTTATTTCAGTGACTGTGTTCCCTGAAGCTCGAACAGCAGGATTTCCAGACCGTCTTGCCACCCCAGGCAGAGTGAGCACTGCAGCAGCTCATTAAAATGTGTGGGTCGTTTGCCCAGATAATGGCTCCAGTCCAAATCCAGTTCTCACACTGCTCCGTGTTGATAATCGCCCTGACTGGAGTAAAATGTTCTTAACAGGTCACTGTGTTTCTATTTCAATCAGACAGCCTAACATTATTTCCCTGCTCCCTTTTTCTGACAGCGAACTTAGTGACAATTCTGATTCCCTCCCGAGGAAACTGCGGCCTTTCCAAGTGTATCTCTGTCTACATGGCGACCATGGCAACTGCAGATCTACTGATCATGATCATTGTCGTAATAGTGTATGATTATTTCAATTATTGCTTCCCAGTTTCCCTCCTGCCCCACACTCCCACGTGTAAGTTCATTCTATATGTGACTGCTGTAACCCTCGAGTTGTCTGTTTGGTTCACCGTCTCCTTCACATTTGACCGATTTGTGTTTATCTCCTGCCAGACGTTTAAAATAAAGTATTGCACCGAGAGAAATGCGGCCGAGGTTGTACCAACTTTAACAATTGTAATCTTTTTAAAGAACATCCCTGTTTTCTTTGCATTTGATCCTCAGTACGTAATTAACGAGGTGCAGTGGGGCTGCCGGACAAGTATGGCTTTTATTTCATCACCTGCAGATTTAGTGTTCATCTGGTTTCACAATGCCTGGGCGTATGGCTTCCCTTTTCTTTAATTGCCTTGTTAAATTATTTGACAATCAGACGTATTTTAGACGCCAGTAGATCGAGCAGAGGACTCCGAGGCAACAAGAGTGAGAATGAGAGCGATTCAGAGATGGAAAGCCGAAGGAAATCCATAATTTTACTCTTTGCTATATCAGGCAGTTTTATATTTTTGTGGCTGACAAATGCCGTGTGTTTCGTAACTACCAGACTAGCAAGCATCAATTATTACCGAGGTGACCACACAGACCGTGGATATATCGCCAATGAGACAGGCACAACGTTAACATTTTTGAGTTGCTTTCAAAACCCGTGTATTTATGCAGGAAATTCAGAGAAGAGCTGAAGACTACGGTGAAATCTTCCTGGACAATCATTCTGAAATTAGTTTAAAAAAGACAACAAACGATTCAACTAAAAAGAAAGTTTCCTCGTCACTAAAACTCAATTTCGCTTCCGTTTCCAGCGGAGAACGATCTTTTTTCTCGAGATTTGAAAAATTGGTTTGACCTTGTGTGAACATTTCATCCATTTTGTACCACTTGTTTGATTTATGCATTGCTTTAGTTTTTCACGCTTGTTTCACTGAGTAAGCATAATCTATTGCTGCAAAGTTTGCACAATTCCTGAATAAACATAAGAACATAAGAATTAAGAACAGGATTAGGTCATCTAGCCCCTCGAGCCTGCTCCGCCATTCAACAAGATCATGGCTGATCTGGCCGTGGACTCAGCTCCACTTACCCGCCCGCTCCCCATAACCCTTAATTCCCTTATTGGTTAAAAATCTATCTATCTGTGATTTGAATACATTCAATGAGCTAGCCTCAACTGCTTCCTTGGGCAGAGAATTCCACAGATTCACAACCCTCTGGGAGAAGAAATTCCTTCTCAACTCGGTTTTAAATTGGCTGCCCCGTATTTTGAGGCTGTGCCCCCTAGTTCTAGTCTCCCCGACCAGTGGAAACAACCTTCCTGCCTCCATCTTGTCTATCCCTTTCATTATTTTAAATGTTTCTAAAAGATCACCCCTCATCCTTCTGAACTCCAATGAGTAAAGACCCAGTCTACTCAATCTATCATCATTATAAGGTTGCCCCCTCATCTCCGGAGTCAGCCTAGTGAATCGTCTCTGTGCCACCTCCAAAGCTAGTATATCCTTCCTTAAGTAAGGTGACCAAAACAGCACGCAGTACTCCAGGTGCGGCCTCACCAATACCCTGTGCAGTTGCAGCAGGACCTCCCTGCTTTTGTACTCCATCCCTCTCGCAATGAAGGCCAACATTCCATTCGCCTTTCTGATTACCTGCTGCACCTGCAAACTAACTTTTTGGGATTCATGCACAAGGATCTAAAAGAGTTTCATGCACAAGGACCTCCAGGCCCCTCTGCACCGCAGCATGTTGTAATTTCAACCCATTCAAACAATATTCCCTTTTTTCCAAGGTGGATGACCTCACATTTTTCGCCATTTTATTCCATCTGCCAAACCTTAGCCCATTCGCTTAACCTGTCTTAATCTCTTTGCAGCCTCTCCGTGTCCTCTACACAACCAGCTTTCCCACTAATCTTTGTGTCATCTGCAAATATTGTTACACTACACTCTGTCCCTTCTTCCAGGTCATCTATGTATATTGTAAACAGTTGTGGTCCCAGCACCGATACCTGTGGCACACCACTAACCACCGATTTCCAACCCGAAAAGGACCCATTTATCCCGACTCTCTGCTTTCTGTTAGCCAGCTAATTCTCGATCCATGCTAATATATTGCCTCTGACTCCGCGTACCTTTATCTTCTGCAGTACCCTTTTGTGTGGCACCTTATCGAATGCCTTTTGGAAATCTAAATACATCACATCCATCGGTACACCTCTATCCACCATGCTCGTTATATCCTCAAAGAATTGCAGAACATTAGTTAAACATGATTTTCCCTTCATGAATCGATGTTGCGTCTGCTTGATTGCACTATTCCTATCTAGATGTCTCGCTATTTCTTCCTTAATGATAGCTTCAAGCATTTTCCCCACTACAGATGTTAAACTAACCGGCCTATAGTTACCTGCCTTTTGTCTGCCCCCTTTTTTAAACAGAGGCGTTACATTAGCTGCTTTCCAATCTGCTGGTACCTCCCCAGAGTCCAGAGAATTTTGGTATATTATAACGAATGCATCTGCTATAACTTCCGCCATCTCTTTTAATACCCTGGGATGCATTTCATCAGGACCAGGGGACTTATCTACCTTGAGTCCCATTAGCCTGTCCAACACTACCTCTCCAGTGATAGTGATTATCTCAAGGTCCTCCCTTCCCACATTCCCGTGATCAGCAATTTTTGGCATGGTTTTTGTGTCTTCCACTGTGAAGACCGAAGCAAAATAATTGATTAAGGTCTCAGCCATTTCCACATTTCCCATTATTAAATCCCCCTTCTCATCTTCTAAGGGACCAACATTTACTTTAGTCACTGTTTTCCGTTTTATATAGCGGTAAAAGCTTTTACTATCCGTTTTTATGTTTTGCGCAAGTTTACTTTCGTAACCTATCTTTCCATTCTTTATCGCTTTCTTAGTCATTCTTTGATGTTGTTTAAAGTTTTCCAAATCTTCCAGTTTCCCACTAACCTTGGCCACCTTGGTTTTTAATTTGATACTCTCCTTTATTTCCTTGGTTATCCACGGCTGGTTATCACTTCCCTTACAGCCCGTCTTTTTCATTGGACTATATTTTTGTTGAGCACTATGAAAGAGCTCCTTAAAAGTCCTCCACTCTTCCTCAATTGTGCCACCATTTAGGTGAGCTGCTAGGTGAGCCTGGCCTTGCTGGGCTGTTGGGCGTGATGGGTTCAATTTCCTGGCCCGGCGTGTTGTCGTTGATCCTTTTGATGTGTGTTGTGGGCGCTAAAAAGGTGGTGTTGTTCAGGGCAGTCTGTGAACCACAGCCTCATTTGGTCCTGGTGCTTTCTGCAAATTTGTCCATTGTCCAGTTTGAATAAAAACACACTATTCCCTCCTTTGGCTATCACTATGCCTGCGATCCACTTGGGACCATGTCCATAGTTTAGCACATACACACGGTCATTCAGATCAAGTTCCCGTGACACAGTGGCGCGGCCATACTTTACAATTTGTTGCTGTCGCCTGCTCTCTACCTGAGCATGCAGCGACAGCGAGAGTCAGGTTTTAAGTCTCCTTTTCATGAGTTGCTCAGCCTGGGGCACGCCTATGAGCGAGTGGGGTCTTGTGTGGTAGCTGAGCAGTACTCGGGACAGGCGGGCATGGAGTGAGCCTACTGTGACTCGTTTAAGGCTCTGTTTGATGGTTTGTACTGCCTGCTCTGTCTGCCCATTGGAGGCTGGTTTAAACTGGTTTAAACCCATTGCAGGTCAGGAATTCTTTAAATTCGGCACTGGTGAAACATGGCCCGTTGTCACTGACCAGTAGGTCAGGCAGACCGTGGGTGGCAAACATGGCCCTCATGCATTTAATGGTGGCGGTGGCAGTGCTTCCCGACATTATTTCACGTTCAATCCATTTTGAAAAAGCATCCACCACCACCAGGAACATTTTCCCGAGGAATGGGCCCGCATAATTGACATGGATCCTCGACCATGGTCTGGAGGGCCAGGACCACAAACTTAGTGGTGCCTCTCTGGGCGCCTTGCTCAACTGAGCACACACACTGCGTTGCCGTACACAGGACTCTCTAAGTCAGAGTCGATACCAGGCCACCACACGTGGGATTTGGCTTTCGCTTTCATAATTGCTGTACCCGGGTGTGTGCTGTGGAGATCCGAGATGAACGTCTTCCTGCCCTTTTTTGGGAGCACTAGCCCACAGCAGGCAGTCTGCCTGAATGGACAGCTCATCCTTTCGCCGCTGGAACGGCTTGGTTGGCTCTTGCATTTCAACGGTGATGCTGGCCCAGCTCCCATGTAGTGCACAGTTTTTTTTACTAGGGACAGCAGAGGATCTTGGCTGGTCCAAGTCCTAATCTGGCAGACCGTGACAGGTGATTTATCATTTTCAAACGCTTCCATGACCATCAACAAGTCTGCGGGCTGTGCCCATCAACAAGTTTGCTGGCTGCGCCATTTCGACTCCTGTGCTTGGCAATGGTAGCCAACTGAGAGCATCCGCACTGTTGTTGA
The DNA here is from genome assembly GCF_044704955.1 of Pristiophorus japonicus. NCBI lineage: Eukaryota > Metazoa > Chordata > Chondrichthyes > Pristiophoridae > Pristiophorus > Pristiophorus japonicus. The sequence goes on along the minus strand of NC_092007.1, from coordinate 11,694,910 downwards.
TGCCTGTCTTGTGGAGAATGGCATAGTTATATGCTGATAGCGCGAGTGCCCTCCTTTGTATGCGGGCTGTGGCAACAGTATTTATCCCCTTGTTTTTGACGAACAGGGATGTGAGGGGTTTTTGATCGGTTTCAAGCTCAAATTTGAGGCCAAACAGGTACTGACGCATTTTCTTTACCCCGAACACACATGCTAATGCCTCTTTCTCAATCAGGCTGTAGGCCCTCTCGGCCTTAGACAAGCTCCTGGAAGCATAGGCGACGGGTTGCAACTTCCCCGCAACTTTAGCTTGTTGTAATACACACCCGACTCCGCACAACAATGCGTCACATGCTAGTACAAGTCTTTTACACGGGTTATACAATACAAGCAGCATGTTTGAGCATAAAATGTTTCTGGTTTTCTCAAAAGCAATTATTTTTTTTTTCCCATAGACAGTTCTAAGCCTTGCACAATAACATATGTTGGGGCTCTAAAAAGGTGCTTAACCCCGGTAGGAAGTTACCAAAATAGTTGAGAAATCCCAGGAACGACCGCAGCTCCATGACGTTCTGTGGCCTGGGCGCATTCCTGATAGCCTCTGTCTTGGCGTCTGTGGGCCGAATGCCATCCACCGTAAACTTTCTCCCCCAAAATTCCACTTCTGTTGCCATAAAGATGCATTTCAACCTCTTCAGCCGCAGCCCTACGTGATCAAGTCGCTGGAGGACCTCCTCCAGGTTTTGTAGGTGCTCGGCAGTGTCCCGACCCATGACCAATATCTCATCCTGAAAAACCACCGTGTGTTGTACCGCCTTGAGTAGGCTATCCATGTTTCTCTGGAAGATCCAGTCCACTGCAGCCGACCGAATTCCAAACTGGCATCTGTTGTGGATAAACAGTCCCTTGTGCGTGTTGATGCAGGTGAGGCCCTTCGAAGACTCCCCCAGCTCCGATGTCATGTCGGCTGAAATCAGGATGAGCTTGGTGGATGTCTTGCCTCCTGCCAGCATCGCAAATAGGTGGTCTGCCTTAGGTAGTGGGCATTGGTCCTGTAGCGAGAAACTAATAATAGTTATTTATAATCGCCGCAAATCCTGACCATGCCATCACTTTTGAGCACTGGAACAATCGGGCTGGCCCAGTCACTGAATTCCACTGGGGAGATGATGCCCTCCAGTTGTAGCCTATCCAGCTCGATTTCCACTGTCTCCCTCATCATGTGAGATACCGCTCGCGCCTTGTGGTGAATCGGTCATGCCTCTGGGACCAAGTGGATCTGCACCTTCACCCCGCAAAAGTTTCCAATGCCTGGCTCAAAAAGGGAAGGAAATTTGTTCAGAACCTGGGTAAATGAGGCCTCATCGACATGTGCTAGCACTCGGATGTCATCCCAGTTCCAGCGGATTTTGCCAGCCAGCTCCTTCCAAGAAGTATGAGGCCATTGTACAGGACAATCCAGAGTGACAGTTCATGCCTTGACCATGGCGCTGCCCAGCACAGTGATAAGCTCTTTGGTATACGTTATCAGTTTTGTGTGGATGGGGCTCAGGGCTGGTCTGAATGCCTTGTTGCACCACAGTCTCTCAAACATCTTTTTACTCATGATGGATTTGCTAGCACCAGTGTCCAGTTCCATGGCGACGGGTAAGTGATTCAATTTTACATTTAGCACTATAGGTGGACATTTCGTCGAAAATGTGTGCACCCCGTGTACTTCAACATCCGCCTCCTCTCTCTGTGGCTCGAAATTGCTTTGATGCACAATGGGCAGATCTTCCTCTGCCACGTGGTGGCTAGCAGGTTTTGCAGAGCTTTCAGCTCGTTTGCAAGCTCGTTGGAGGTGCCCCATTGTTCCACAGCTCTTTCAAACATACCCTTTGAAGCTGCATGAATAGGTTGAATGGAAGCCTCCACAACGACAACAATATGTGAATTGCCTTGAATTCATCCTATTTTGGGGACTCTGAGTTCATCTGGGTCACCTGAGGCCTGCTAGCAGCTGCAGACTCGGAGTTTCTGTCCTGTAGATTGCTGCTCGCAAACACAATTCCAGTTAATTTATGAACATTGCTAGCACTTGGGTGCTGAGAGATATGTTTAGTATTTTCACTGGTGGACATAAGCGCCTGTGCTATCACAATGGCCTTACTTAGGGTCGGTGTCTCTACAGTCAAAAGTTTTCGTGGGATGGTCTCATGGCCAATGCCCAGTACAAAAATGTTTCTGAGCATTTGCTCCAGGTAGCCACGACACTCACATTGTCTTGCAAGTCGCCTTACCTCAGAGATGTAGCTCGCCACATCCTGACTTTCAGATCGCTGGCACTTGTCGAACCGATACCACGCCATCAGCACACTCTCCCTTGGGTTAAGATGCTCACGAACCAGTGTACACAGCTCCTCATATGACTTATCTGTGGGTTTTGCCGGAGCCAGAAGATTCAACATGAGGCTGTCGGTCGGTGCCCCGCAGACTGTGAGGAGGACCGCTCTCCTTTTTGCAGCGCTCCCTTCGCCATCCAGCACGTTGGCTACAAAGTACTGGTCTTGGGTTCGACATAGACTTCTCAGTCCTCACCCTCCGAGAATTTCTCCAGGATGCCCACAGTTTGCTGTATCTTTGCGTTGGATTCGTATGTTCGTCACCAGTTTTTGTGTTCCGAACACAGATGAGGCTACACACAGGGAGGTTAAAGTAACAGTGACCTCATTCTTTAATAAGACACTCCAGATTGAGGAACAGGCCTCAGGGGCCGGCTTACATACAGCGCTCCCAAGGGATGCTGGGTTCCCTTGGGACTTCAGGGGATGAGCTCCCTGTTGGCAGAACATTGGAGTGCATGCTTTGCCGATACACAACACCTGCCCTTGGTTTATTTCTGGTGGCACAGTGTAGAAGGGGCTTTACCCTGTGTCTGGCCCCGTACTGTTCCTGCCCTGGGAGTGTTTGATTGGGACAGTGTAGAGGGAGCTTCACTCTGTATCTAACCCCGTGCTCTACTTGCCCTGGGAATGTTTGATGGGGACAGTGTAGCGGGAGCTTTACTCTGCCTCTAACCCGTGCAGGTAGCATATATCAGTTTGCTAATGATGGAATGGATATTGCCAGGTCAGGCATGCAAATGTCAGCCACAGCAGAAGGACTTTGATCAGGTGACGGGAGTAGGTTACGTAATGGTAAGGAGTCATAATATGTATTTGTATGTATTTTAATATGTGTTTTATATACTTTATGACTGTGGTGCAGAAAGAGTTGTGTGGATTTTGTACGATTTCTCGAAGTGCTATATTTATGTACGTGGTGTCTAACTTGTTAGCTGGAATTTGTACATCTTCTCGGAGTAATGTGTAAAATGTAGGTACATGAGAGACACTAAAGAATTGGACTGAAATCCAATGCGTGATGAAAAAAAAGCCGTCTGTAAACAGGATGAATCAAACCTCTGGGGATGGGTTCATCAGTTTGCATTCAAACAGCAAGAAGGGACGTTGACGTGCATCAGAATTGACCAATCAACAAAAGGGATATGTTATCTCTAGCCAAACATAACTGGACAGCAGGATACCGTGAGGTGCCAGTAGGATGTGGAGTGTAAATGAAGCAAGACAAAGGTTTGCTCACTTTCTGCAGCATCGAAATGTAAACTGTCGGTAGTTGATAGAGGCCGGCCAGCCGGAAACTCGCAACTTTTAAACCAGTCGGACGGATCACCCACCGGATTATACGTAAGCCAGTTTGGGCACAGTTATTGCCATAACGAATGTACGTTAGCAGTTAACTTAGAGGCATAGATAATATGAAGGAGTGAATTGTTTTAATGGTATATAAGTGTATAACTTGGTGCATATATATTGCAAAGTTGAATTTCGATTCGGTAAGCTAGAGAATTTGATACTTCTGAACGTGTACTCAGTAGTGATGAAATAGGATTTTGTAGTTGTATTAATCGTTTTTAAAAAATCCATTGTATTGGAATATTCCAGTGTCTTGGTGTTTGAAAACCAAAGGAAAAGTCCTACACTGTCGGAGGGGCAGTACTGAAGGATTGCTGCCATATCGGGTGGGCAGTACTGAGGGAGAGCTGGACTGTCGGAGGGGCAGTACTGAGGGTGCAGTGCACTGTCGGAGAGGCAGTACTGAGGGAGTGCTTACCCTGTCGGAGGGGCAGTACTGATGGAGAGGTGGACTGTCGGAGGGTCAGTACTGAGCGAGATCAGCATTGTCGGGTGGCAGTACTGCGGGAGCTCCGCACTGTCGGAGGGGCAGTACTGAGGGAGCGCCGCACTGTCGGAGGGGCAGAAATGCGGGAGCGCCGCACTGTCGCAGGGGCAGTACTGAGGGAGCGCCGCACTGTCGGAGGGGCAGTACTGCGGGAGCGCCGCACTGTCGCAGGGGCAGTACTGAGGGAGCGCCGCACTGTCGCTGCGGTAGTACTGAGGGACCGCCGTACTGTTGGAGGGTCAGTGCTGAGGGAGATCCGCACTGTCGGAGGGACATTGCTGAGGGAGCGCCGCACTTGTGGTCTGGAAGAGTTTACAGATTTCGCGAGGGAGGGAGCGAGGAGACCACGGAGAAATTTGAAAATAAAGATGAGACTTTTAAATTCGAGACATTATCTGAACAAGAGCCAATGTGGGTCAGCGAGCAATAGGGCGGGGTGTGGGGCGGGGCTTGATGGCTGAATGGGATTCGGTGTGAGTTAAAAGATGGGAGTTTTGAATGAGCTTACAATTCGGGAGGCCAGTCAGGAGCGGCATAGAATAGACTTGTCTGGATGGAACAAGCGTACGGACTAGGGTTTCAGAAGCGGACGGGCTGAGGTAGAGGCGGTGACGGGAAAAGTTACAGAGGTGGAAATTGAGTGTCAATCTCCGTGATTTCTGTACTGGGGTCAACACTAATGGACTCTTCCCTCTCCCTCTCTCTCTTCTCTGTCTCTCTATCTCTCTCTCTCGCTATCTCTCTCTCTCTCTATCTATCTCTTGGTGTCTCTCTCTCACTCCCTCTCTCTTGCTCCCTCTCTCTCTCGATGTTTTTTTTCTCTCTCTGTGCCTCTCTTTCGCTCCCTCTCTCGCTTTCTCTCTCTCTCTTTCTTTGCCTCTCTCTCTCTCTCTGTCTCTGTCTCTCGCTTCCTCACTTTCAGTCTCTCTCTCCCTACCTCTCTATCTCTCTCGTTGCAACTCTCTCCCTCTCTCACGCTCACTTTCTTTCTCTTGCTTCTTCTAAAACTCTCCCCTTGTCTCTCTCTCCTTCTCTTTCTCTGTCATTCACTGTCTCTCGCTCCCTCTCTTACTCTCTCTCTCTTTCTCTTCACCCTCTCTGTCTTTCTTTCACTCTCAGTCTGTCTCGCTTTCTCTTTCTTGCTCCCTCTCTCTCTCTCTTCCGCTATCTGTCTCTCTCTCTCTCGCTCCGTGTCTTCAGGTGCGACATCTGAAATGGAACCCGATGACTTTCAACCGACAAACTGCAGCGAGGTTCCGCACAATGTCCCAGCGACAGAAGTCTACTCCAGCATGGAGCGAGCGAGGCAAGCCTGCGCTATTATGAAAAACGTCATCACCTGCGTCCTGGGCATGTCGGGCAATGAGCTGGTCATCTGGGCCACCGGCTTCAAGCTGAAGAGAACGGCCGACACCGTCTCGTTGCAGAGCCTTGCCGTGGCCGACTTCACTGTCTCTCTGCTGCTCCGTCTTTACATCACCGACATCGCCCTGGACAACCACTGGCCCTTCGGTTGTCTGCTCTGCAAGCTCAGCTATGGGGCGGTGGTGCTCTGTCTGCACGCCAATGTCTTTACGCTGGCCGCCATCAGCATGGACCGCTGCTTTTCGGTGGTCCTGCCCATCTGGTCCCAGAACCACTGCGGCCTGTGGCTGGCCACCCTGCTCAGCCTGGGAATGTGGGTGGCAGCTGCCATCGGGAGTGCGCCATCATTCGTCTTCCGACAATTGGTATCCCGGGGTGACCGAGTACCCGCTAGAGGGCGAGGGGGTGGCACTGAACACGACGGACCGTGGAGAGGGTGATGACCGGGCGGTGCCGGAGCAGGCGAAAAGGCTGCATGATGCCCGGTACCGAGCACTGACTCTCACCAACTTCCTCATCGGGTTCCTCCTTCCAATCCTGGTTATCACCGCCAGCTGCACCATCTGCAGCTACACGTCCACAGATGTCTCAGAGTCCACCATCAAGAGTGATGAATCAAGGCCATTAACACCTTGTTGGCGCTGTGGGGATGATCATCGTTTCCATTCATGTTGATTCAAAGGATACGTTTACAAGTGCTGTGGAACAATGGGACACTTCCAACCAGTGTGCAGGCGAGCTGCTAAGCCTGTTAAACCTGCAAACGACCAAGTTGCAGAGGAGGACAGATCCACGGAGGATCACGATGAACCAGAGCCTCAGAGGCAGAGTTGCATGGGGTGAACACATTCACCACGAATTGTCCCCCGATAATGCTGAATGTTGAACTAAATAAACTCCAACTGTCAATGAAGCTGGACATGGATGCAAGCCAGTCCATCATGCGCAAAAAGACTTTTGAAAGGTTGTCGTGCAACAAGGCCTCAAGGCCAGTCTTAACTCCAGTTTGCACGAGACTAAGAACTTACACTAAAGAACTGATTCCTGTAATCAACAGTGCTGCCGTAAAAGTCTCTTACGATGGAGCGGTGCACAAGCTCCCACTCTGGGTGGGACCAGTCGATGGTCCCATGCTGCTCGGCAGGAGCTGACTGGGAAAGATACGCTGGAAGTGGAACGACGTCCGAGTGCTATCGCCTACTGGCGACACTTCCTGTGCCCAGGTCTGAAACATATTTCCTTCGCTGTTCGAACCAGGCATCGGGAATTTGCAAGGAGCAAAAGTGCAGATGCACCTAATCCCGGGGGTGCGCCCAATATATCACAAGGCGAAAGCAGTACCGTACATGATGAGAGAAAGGATAGAGATCAAACTAGACCAGCTGCAACGAGAGGGTATCATTTCACCGATCGAGTTCAGCGAGTAGGCCAGTCCTATTGTCCCAGTCCTCAAGGGAGATGGCACAGTCAGAATCTGTGGTGATTACAATGTAACTATCAATCGTTTCTCCCTGCGGGACCAATATCCATTACCAAAAGCCGACGACCTCTTTGCAACGCTGGTAGGAGGAAAGACGTTCACGAAGCTGGATCTGACCTCAGCCTACATGACGCAGGAACTGGAGGAATCATCGAAGGTCCTCACCTGCATCAACAAGCACAAAGGTCTTTTTGTTTATAACAGATGCCCGTTTTGAATCCGATCAGTGGCGGCGATATTCAAGAGAAGCATGGAAGGTTTACTGAAGTCGGTCCTGGAAACCGTGGTCTTCCAGGATGACATCTTGTTCACCGGTCAGAACACAGTCGAGCACTTGCAGAACCTGGAGGAGGTTCTTATTCGACTCAACCGCGTGGGGCTCAGGTTAAAACGCTCGAAGTGCATTTTCCTGGCGCTTGAAGTGGAGTTCCTAGGAAGGAGGATTGCGGCAGATGGCATCAGGCCCATCAACGCGAAGGCGGAGGCAATTGAGAATGCACCAAGGCCACAGAACGTGACGGAGCTGCGGTCATTTCTGGGACACATGAACTAATTTGGTAACTTCTTACCGAGTCTCAACACCCTGCTAGCATCACTTCATGTCTTACTAGGAAAAGGGGCGAATGGGCTTGGGGCAAAAGCCAAGAAAATGACTTTGTAAAAGCGAGAAAATTGTTATGCTCAAACAAATTGCTTGTGTTGTATGATCCATGTAAGCGTTTGGTATTAGCATGTGATATGTCGTCATATGGCATCCGTTGTGTATTGCAACAAGCTAATGATTTCAGGAAACTGCAACCGGTTCCTTATGCATCCAGGTGTCTGTCTAAGGCCGAGAGAACCTAAAGCATGATTGAAAAATAAGTGTTAGCATGTGTTTATAGGGTAAACACATCAATACTTGTTTGTGCTAAAATTCATATTGGAAACTGACCAAAAGTCACTCATATCCTTGTTTTCCGAGAGTAAAGGGATAAATACCAATGCGTCGGCCCGCATCCAGAAATGGGTGCTCACGTTGTCCGCATACAACTAAGCCATCCGCCACAGGCCAGGCACAGAAAACTACGCCCATGCTCTCAGTAGGCTGCCATTGCCCACGACGGGGGTGGAAATGGCACAGCCCGCAGATCGAGCCATGGTTATGGAAGCATTTGAGAGTGAGCAATCACCCATCACTGCCCGGCAGATCAAAACCTGGACAAACTAGGACCCCTTATTATCTCTAGTCAAAAGCTGTGTGCTTCACGGGAGCTGGTCCAGTGTCCCAGTGGAAATGCAGGAAGAGTTAAATCCGTTCCAGCAGCGCAAAGATGAAATGTCTTTACAGGCAGACTGCCTTCTGTGGGGCAATCGCGTAGTGGTCCCCAAGAAGGGCAGAGACACCTTCATCAATGGCCTTCACAGTACCCACCCAGGCATTGTAATGATGAATGAGAAAGCCAAATCCCATGTGTGGTGGCCCAGCATCGATGCGGACTTAGAGTTCTGCGTTCACAGATGTAATACATGCTCGCAGTTAAGCAATGTACCCATGAGGCACCGCTAAGTTTATGGTCTAGGCCCTCCAAACCGTGGTCTCGGGTACAAGTCAACTATGCAAGCCTATTCTTGGGTAAAATGTTCCTTGTTGTTGTAGACGCATACTCCAAGTGAAATGAATGTGAGATAATTGTATTAAATTATGGACAAGTTCCCAAGTGGCTTCCCGGCACTGTCGTGGCCAAAGAGGAGAGCAGGGTGTTTCGGGTCAAACTTACAAATGGATTAATTCACCGGAAACACTTGGACCAAATCAAACTCAGATTCATGGACTACCCTGAGCAAGCCACATTGGAACCTACCTTTTTGATCCCCCAACACACACACCAGTGGCAATCGACACTATGGTTGACCAGAAAGCAGAACCAATCATTCACTGCAGCCCTGCAGGGCCCAACACACCAGGCAGCCCAGCAAGGCCAGCTGCACAGCAGCCCAGCGAGAGCCCAACAAATGACTCAACAACACCAGCTTTCACACCGAGACGATCAACCAGGACAAGAAGGGCCCCAGATCGACTCAGATTGTAAATAGTTACACTATTGATTTTGGGGAGGAATGTTATAATTTATGTGGACATGTATTTACTCTGTACAGCCTCCAGAGGGCTCATTCCCTGGAGTCCCAAGGGATCCAATAATCCCTTGGGAGCACAGGTATTTAAGAAGGCTTCACAGGTTGGAGAGATTTGCAATAAGATAATACGGTCACACTTTACTTTGAGCTCACCGTGTTCAATCTGACTCTTTCTGCATACACAATAGATACCCACCCTCCTATATGCCTGAGACACATGGACAATGTAGAGTCGGCACCTCAAAGCACTGGGGAAGTACCACCAACGCTGCCTCCGCAAAATCCTGCAAATTCCCTGGGAGGATAGGTGCACCAACGTCAGCGTTCTCTCTCAGGCCAACATCCCCAGTATGAAGGTGCTGACCACACTCGATCAGCTCCACTGGGCGGGCCACATCATCTGCATGCTCGATGCCAGACTCCAAAACAGGCACTATACTCCGAGCTATGTCACGGTAAGCGAGCCCCAGAAGGGCAGAGGAAACACTTCAAGGACACCCTCAAAACCTCCTTGAATATATGTAACATCACCAACGACTCTTGGGTATCCCCAGCCCAAATCCACTCAAAGTGGAGGAGGAGCATCCGAGAAGGTGCTGAATACCTCGAGTCTCTTTCACGGGAGCACCGGATGCCAAGTGCAAACAGCGGAATGAGCGCATGACAAGCCAAGGATTACACCCACCGATCCTTCAACCACTGTCTGCCCGAGACACCGCCTGTGGGTCCCGCATTGGGCTCATCAGTCACCTGAGAACTCGTGTTTGTGGAAGCAAGTCATCCTCTACCCCGAATGACTGGCTAAGAAGATGAGCTGTATGTAGTACATCTAGTCCTCGTAGTGATCACCTTTATTGCAAAGGAGATAGTGTGTAAAGGCAGACAAGTCCCGCGATAACTCTGCAGGATATTGGTGAGGCCACACCTGGAGTACTGTGTCCAGATTTGATATTTTTATTTAAGGAGGGATATACTTGCATTGGAGGCAGTTCAGTGTAGGGTCATGAGGTTGATTCCTGAAATGATGGGGTTGTCTTGTGAAGAAACTTTCAGCAGGTTGGGCATATATTGGAGCTTAGTAAAATGATAAGTGATTTTATTGTAATGTATAAGATTCCGAGGAGACTTGACAGTATACATGCAGAGAGGATGATTCCCCTTGTGGGGGAATCTAGAAGTAGGGGGCATATTTTCAGAATAAAGGGGCGCTCATTTAAAACGGAGATGGGTAAGAATTCCTTCTCTGAGAAACTTGTGAACCTGTAGAATTCACTTCCGCAAAGAGCTGTGGAGGGTGGGTCAGTGAATATATTTATGACGGAGATAGACAGATTCTTGAATGATAGGGGAGTCACAGAGCATGGGGAGCAGGCAGGTTCGTGGAGTTGAGGCCAAGATCAGATCAGCTATGATCTGATTGATGGCGGAGCCGGTTCGAGTGGTCAAATGGTGGACACCTGATCCGAAGATGTTGTTACGTGTGTTGTGTTTCTGTGCTTGTGTGTGTGTTAGTGTGTGTGTTTCTGTGTAAGACTTACGTTAATTAAGACAGGTTTAACCAGTAACGTTTATGTATTTTCCCTGCACTTTACAGAGCTGGACTTGTGAGACAAAAACAACACTGACTCCGGGTGTATGTCACCCACCCCTCTACTGGGGTTATCTTAATTGGTTAACCAAAAGAGATACAAGCAATCACGATAGCATCAAATACACAATCATTTCTCATTATTAAGTTGCAGCGATCTATCCCATTAAAATATTTCCTAACAGTTAAATTTGCCGATTACGTAAGTGCTTGCAAAGCAGACACACTCACACCTGAGAGTTAACTCCAACCGTGGTTAGCGATTGGAAATTAACCATCTGATTCTCTTGGTAACTGACCAGGTTACCAATCGCTGGATTGCAGTGCTGCCTTCATGTGTCACAGCCATTTTATCTGTTTTTTTCAGAATGACTGCCCACCGTGTACATAATTGTCCAGATTTAGTTCACAGCGAAAGTTTTTCACAATGAATGTGAGTTTCTTTCTCCTATCTCCTTGTTGCAGCTCGATTACTGTTCCCAGGCAATGTCTTTTTGCAACTGCGAGCTGTTCAAACCCTGGAGAAAGCCTTTTGAATTCGCACTGCCTTCTGTGTCTTTACAAATGGTCATCATCGGTTTTTGCCATCTTTCAACAGTTTGCAAGCACAGTTATTAGCAGAAAATGAGACAAAAGAATGCTGTGGTCTTACATATCCAACCAGAGGTAAATGGACTCGAACTTTTCGAGTCCCAGTAACTTTTAGTTCAGTTCAGTATCCTCTCCTTTCGTCTGTGTTTCCCGAATCAGTGTGACACACTCCTGCAGCTGGCGTCTCCTGTTAACAAGGTAGGTTATTATCAGACAATGCAACACAATCCCTGGCTGTACAGCGACCAACACATGTGTGACAATCCGTATCCACGGAAGATTTTCACTGTTCGATACAATGTCCAGCCAGGATGTATCATCGGCAATCTTAAACATTTCTTTACATACTTCACGGTTTTTCTAGGCCATAATAATGGCTTTGGAACTGTTAAACACATTTCATTAACTTTGCCAAGTGTTCCGGTGGAGCTGGGATGCCAAAGTCAAATCGCACCATGTACTGGTGAAATTGCTTCTTTAATGCATCTTCCACAGCAATATCTACTTGCCTCTGCTGATAAATGCATAACGAAACCCGTGCCCCAAGTCTTACAGTTTGGGCTGGGGTAAAGCACATGTTCCCATCCGGCTGGGACAATTCATGTTGGCACTATACTGGTATTGCCATTGTATGGTGGTGACACAATACTCACCCTTCCCTCTATATGCAGATCGTACGGGGAAAATGCTGTCCCGCAATTACCTTCACGGTATAGGTCCATGCTATCACATCCCACTTAAACCCGCACGCTTGGGCTGCATGTTCTGCCACATCGAAGGGACAAGTGAACGTGTCCCCGAACTTCAGCACATCTAGTTAGGCCTGGGGCTACCCATGTTGTCCCATCTACCCACGTCACATACTGCGGGGCTTCATAGCATCTGACGAAATGGTCTCCCTGACATAATCCTACATTCTGTACTCGGAACAAAGGATTTAAGGTTATTTTCTCAGGCATGATTGGGTAATAACATAAAGTCACGCTGTTCTGGTAGACGGCATTCGTGCCTCACCGGGTATACCGCTACCATGCGCCTGACTTGGCACAGACTCTGAGCTCGTTGGTAAATGCGCGTCGATCAGTTGCCCACGATGGGGGCTTTCCCTCAGCAATATTCCGCAGTTTCTTGTCAGGCTCGTTCCACTAACCAAGATGCGCACCTTACACGTATATTTAACATCAGCAGGCTGCAGCTAGTGGCGTGCTGAAGGGATCCCTGCTGAGGCCTCGGCTATTTACAATCTATATTAATGACCTAGGTGAAGGGACCGAGTGTAATGTATCCAAGTTTACAGACGATGCAAAACGTAGTGGGACAGTAAGGTGTGAGAGGAAGACAAAATGTCTGCAAAGCGATATAGATAGACTAAGTGAGTGGGTAGTAAGGTGGCAGATGGAGTATAATGTGGGGAAATCTGAGATTATTAACTTTGGTAGAAAGAATAGGAAAACAAAATATTTTTTTAAATGGTGAGAAACATTTAAATATTGGTGTTCAGAATGATTTGAGTGTTCTTGTGCAAAAATACACAGACAGCCAGCATGCGGGTACAGCAAGCAAGTAGGAAGGCAAATGGCATATTGTCCTTTATTGCAAGTGGGTTGGACTATATGAGTAAAGATGTCTTGGTAGAATTGTACAGGACATTGGTGAGACCACACCTGGAGTACTGTGCAAAGTTTTGGTCTCCTTATCTAAGGAAGGATATACTTGATTTGGAGGCGGTATAACGTACGTTCTCTCGACTGATTCCTGGCATGAGAATGCTGTCTTACATTAAGAGATTGTGTAGAATGCTCTAGGGTATTCTGTACGCTCTAGAGTTTAGAAAACTGAGAGGTGATCTCATTGAAACATACAGAATGCTTACAGGACACGACAGGGTGGCTGCAGGGAGGATAATTCCCCTGGCTGGAGAGTTTTTCTTAGCAGATACCATAGCAACTAACTTCAAGGCTGAAGCTTATATTTTGCAGAACAAATGGTCTGCTCTGCATTTCATTACAACAACAACTTGTATTTATTTGCATGAATTATATTCAAAATAGCTCTGCACTTGCATTTTTAACCTAAGATCTAATTCAATTGTGGGTAAACGATTTCGTTACCCCATTATTCATCAAAGGCATTCGTACAGCCTGGACAATATTGAACCCTGAAATGGATTATGAACTGGAGTTGCCAAATCAGTTCATAACCAAAAACATGGCTCAAGTACCTCTCTAAAATAATGCATGTGTATACATACATAATTCAATTAACCAACTTATCAGCATAAGCAATTGTCTAAAATACACAACAAGATTACAAATCCATAAAGGTGGGTGGAGCTTAGACAAACATACAGACACTCCCTTTTCTAAAGACAGGCTTTCGAGCAAGCAACAAATTCATCATCTCCCTAAATATTCACTTTAGTAAGTCTTGCGACAAATGCACATTTCCATGCAAAATGGAATTTCAACATTCAAGCTTCTTTCAGTCAATTATATCCGATGTTTTTTTATTTTTCTGGGTCAAGTGTCAGTTTCAACTTCCCTTTTAATCCCTGTTCCTTTAAAACCTTTTGAATTTGCAAAGACTTTTGCGTCACTAATAATTTGGTCAACCCATGTTTTCAGCCATCTTGGAGCAATGTTCATGCAGTTATTAGCAGAAAATGAGCCCCCATAAATGCTGTAGTCTTACAGACGCTGCAGTTTAGCAGCACTGAATCTTTGGCTGATATATGCCAGTACTTTTTAAAAACTATTAGGGTTTCTGCCTCTGCCACCCTTTCAGGCAGTGAGTTTCAAACCTCAAACACCCTCTGCGTGAAAGCGTCCCCTCAAATCCCAACTAAACCTCCTGCAACTGAGTTTGCATTGTTTCCCCCTGATTGTCAACCCGTTGAAACGACTTCTTGAGCAAGTCCCTGAAGTCCTGCCACATAAAGATGTAGAGGAAGGGGTTGATGCAGCTGTTGATGCAGGCCAGGCCGCGGCTGAATGGGATGCCATGAGCCAGTCTTCGTCGTATGGGTGGAGCAGCAGGGCGAGGATAGAGCAGATGTTGTATGGCGCCCAGCACAGGAGGAAGGCCAGGATGATGGCGGCCTTCAACCTGAAGGGCTTGCTGCTGCTGGGCGCCCAAGCGGTCCCGCCTCAGCCGCAGACCGATGATGGTGCAGCTGGCGGTGATCACCAGGAATGGGAGGAGGAACCCGATGAGGAAGTTGGTGAGAGTCAGTGCTCGGTACCGGGCATCATGCAGGCTCTTTGCCTGCTCCGGCATCGCCCGGTCATCATCCTCTCCATGGTCCGTCATGTTCAGTGCCAGCCCCTCGCCCTCTAGCGGGTACTCGGTCACCCCGGGACACCAATTGTCGGAGGACGAACGATGGCGCACTCCCGATGGCAGCTGCCACCCGCATCCCCAGGCTGAGCAGGTTGGCCAGCCACAGGCCGCAGTGGTCTGGGACCAGATGGGCAGGACCACCGAAAAGCAGCGGTCCACGCTGATGGAGGCCAGCGTAAAGACGTTGGCGTGCAGACAGAGCACCACCGCCCCATTGCTGAGCTTGCAGAGCAGCCAACCGAAGGGCCAGTGGTTGTCCAGGGCGATGTCAGTGATGTAAAGAGGGAGCAGCAGAGAGACGGTGAAGTCTGCCATGGCAAGGCTCTGCAAACAGACGGTCTCTCATGCACCTACATTTTGCACATTACTCTGAGAAGATGTACAAATTCCAGCTAACAAGTTAGACACCACGTACATAAATATAGCACTTCGAGAAATCGTACAAAATCCACACAATTCTTTCTGCACCACAGTCAGAAAGTATATAAAACAAATATTAAAATATATACAAATACATATTATGGCTCCTTACCATTACGTAACCTCCTCCCATCATCTGATCAAAGTCCTTCTGCTGTGGCTGACATTTGCATGCCTGACCTGGCAATATCCATTCCGTCATTAGCAAACTGATATATGCTACCTGCACGGGTTAGAGGCAGAGTAAAGCTCCCGCTACACTGTCCCCATCAAACACTCCCAGGGCAGGTACAGCACGAGGTTAGATACAGAGTGAAGCTCCCTCTACACTGTCCCTATCAAAGACTCCAAGGGCAGGAACAGCACGGGGCTAGATACAGGGTAAAGCCCCTTCTGCACTGTGCCACCAGAAATAAACCCAGGTCAGGTGTGTATCTGCAAAGCATGCAATCCCATGTTCCACCACCAGTGTGCTCATCCCCGGAAGTCCCAAGGGATCCCAGCATCCCTTGGGAGCGCTCTATATAAGCCGGCCCCTGAGGCCTGTTCCTCAATCTGGAGTGTCTTATTAAAGAATGAGGTCACTGTTACTTTAACCTCCATGTGTGCAGCCTCATCTGTGTTTGGAACACAAAAACTGGCGACGAAAATATGAATCCAACGCAAAGATTCAGCAAACTGTGGGCATCCTGGAGAAGTTCTCCGAGGGTGAGGACTGAGAAGTCTATGTCGAACCCTGGACCAGTACTTTGTAGCCAATGTGCTGGATGGAGAAGGGAGCGCTGCAAAAAGGAGAGCGGTCCTCCTCACAGTCTGCGGGGCACCGACCTACAGCCTCATGATGAATATTGTGGCTCCGGTGAAACCCACAGATAAGGCATATGAGGAGCTGTGTACACTGGTTCATGAGCATCTTAACCAAAGGGAGAGTGTGCTGATGGCATGGTATCGGTTCTACAAGTGCCAGCGATCTGAAGGTCAGGAAGTGGCGAGCTACATCTCTGAGCTAAGGCGACTTGCAAGACAATGTGAGTTTCATGGCTACCTGGAGCAAATGCTCAGAAACATTTTTGTACTGGGCATTGGCCATGAGACCATCCCACGAAAATTTTTGACTGTAGAGACAGCGACCCTAAGTAAGGCCATTGTGATAGCACCAGTGAAAACACCAAACAAATCTCTCAGCACCCAAGTGCGAGCAATGTTCATAAATTAACTGGAACTGTGTTTGCAAGCAGACATGTACAGGGCAGAAACTACGAGTCTGCAACTGCCAGCAGGCATCAGGTGACCCAGATGATTCAGAGTCCACAAAAAAGTATGAATGCAAGGCAATTCACACCTTGTTGGCGTTGTGGAGGCTTCCATTTAGCCTATTCATGCCGCTTCAAAGGGTATGTTTGAAAGAGCTGTGGAACAATGGGGCACCTCCAACGAGCTTGCAAACGAGCTGCAAGCTCTGCAAAACCTGCTAGCCACCACGTGGCAGAGGAAGATCTGTCCATTGTGGATCAAAGCAATTTCGAGCCTCAGAGAGAGGAGGCGGATGTTGAAGTACACAGGGTGCACACATTTTCGACGAAATGTCCACCTATAGTGCTAAATGTAAAATTGAATGGCTTACCCGTCGCCATGGAACTGGACACTGGTGCTAGCCAAACCACCATGAGTTAAAAAGATGTTTGAGAGACGGTGCAACAAGGCATTCAGACCAGCCCTGAGCCCCATCCACACAGAACTGATAACGTATACCAAAGAGATTATCACTGTGCTGGGCAGCGCCATGGTCAAGGCATGAACTGTCACTCTGGATTGTCCTGGACAATGGCCCCATACTGCTTGGAAGGAGCTGGCTGGCAAAATCCGCTGGAACTGGGATGACATCCGAGTGCTAGCACATGTCGATGAGGCCTCATTTACCCAGGTTCTTAACAAATTTCCTTCTCTTTTTGAGCCAGGCATTGGAAACTTTTGTGGGGGAAGGTGCGGATCCACTTGGTCCCAGAGGCATGACCCATTCACCACAAGGTGCGAGCGGTACCTCACATGATGAGGGAGACAGTGGAAATCGAGCTTGATAGGCTGCAACTCGAGGGCATCATCTCCCCAGTGGAATTCAGTGAGTGGGCCAGCCCGATTGTTCCAGTACTCAAAAGTGATGGCATAGTCAGGATTTGCGGCGATTATAAAGTAACTATTAATAATTTCTCAGTACAGGACCAATGCCCACTACCTGAGGCAGACGACCTATTTGCGATGCTGGCAGGAGGCAAGACATCCACCAAGCTCAACCTGACTTCAGCCTCCATGACATCGGAGCTGGGGGAGTCTTCGAAGGGCCTCACCTGCATCAACACGCACAAGGGACTGTTCATCTACAACAGATGCCAGTTTGGAATTCGGTCGGCTGCAGCGATCTTCCAGAGAAACATGGAGAGCCTACTCAAGTCGGTACCACACGCGGTGGTTTTTCAGGATGACATATTGGTCATGGGTCGGCACACTGCCGAGCATCTACAAAACCTGGAGGAGGTCCTCCAGCGACTGCATCGCGTAGGGCTGCGGCTGAAGAGGTTGAAATGCATCTTTATGGCAACAGAAGTGGAATTTTGGAGGAGAAAGTTTGCGGTGGATGGCATTCGGCCCACAGACACCAAGACAGGGGCTATCAGGAATGCGCCCAGGCCACAGAACTTCATGGAGCTGCGGTCGTTCCTGGGACTTCTCAACTATTTTGGTAACTTTCTACCGGGGTTAAACACCTTTTTGGAGCCCCAACATGTGTTGTTGCTCAAAGCTGAGAACTGGTTATGGGGAAAAAAACAAGTAATTGCTTTTGAAAAAACCAGAAGCATTTTATGCTCCAACAAGCTGCTTGTATTGTATAACCCGTGTAAAAGACTTGTGCTCGCATGTGACGCATCGTTGTACGGAGTCGGGTGTGTATTACAACAAGCTAACGTTGCGGGGAAGTTGCAACCTGTCGCCTATGCTTCCAGGAGCTTGTCAAAGGCGGAGAGGGCCTACAGATTGATTGAGAAAGAGGCATTAGCATGTGTGTTCGGGGTAAAGAAAATGCATCAGTACCTGTTTGGCCTCAAATTTGAGCTGGAAACCGATCACAAGCTCCTCAGATCCCTGTTCGTCAAAAACAAGGGGATAAATACTATTGCCTCAGCCCGCATACAAAGGAGGGCACTCGTGCTATCAGCATATAACTATGCCATCCTCCACAAGCCAGGCATCAACAACAGTTTGTGGATGCTCTCAGTTGGCTATCATTGCCAACCACAGGAATCGAAATGGCGCAGCCTGCAAACTTGTTGATGGTGGCACAGCCCGCAGACTTGCTAATGGTCATGGAAGCGTTTGAAAATGATAAATCACCTGTCACGGTCCGCCAGATTAGGACTTGGACCAGCCAAGATCCTCTGCTGTCCCGAGTAAAAAAAACTGTGTACTGCATGGGAGCTGGGTCAGCATCCCCGCTGAAATGCAGGAGCCAATCATACCGTTCCAGCGGCGACAGGATGAGCTGTCCATTCGGGCAGACTGCCTGCTGTGGGCTAGTGCTCCCAAAAAAGGGCAGGGAGACGTTCATCTCGGATCTCCACAGCACATACCCGGGTATAGTAATGATGAAAGCGAAAGCCAAATCCCACGTGTGGTGGCCTGGTATCGAATCTGACTTAGAGAGTCCTGTGTACGGCAACGCAGTGTGTGTGCTCAGTGGAGCAACGCGCCCAGAGAGGCACCACTAAGTTTGTGGTCCTGGCCCTCCAGACCATGGTCGAGGATCCATGTCGATTATGCGGGCCCATTCCTCGCTAAAATGTTCCTGGTGGTGGTGGATGCTTTTTCAAAATTGATTGAATGTGAAATAATGTCGTGAAGCACTGCCACAGCCACCATTAAATGCATGAGGGCCATGTTTGCCACTCACGGTCTGCCTGACCTACTGGTCAGTGACAATGGGCCATGTATCACCAGTGCTGAATTTAAAGAATTCCTGTCCTGCAATAGGATCAAACATGTCACCTTGGCCCCGTTTAAACCAGCCTCCAATGGGCAGACAGAGCAGGCAGTACAAACCATCAAACAGAGTCTCAAACGAGTCACAGTAGGCTCACTCCATGCCCGCCTGTCCCGAGTACTGCTCAGCGACCACACAAGACCCCACTCGCTCACAGGCGTGCCCCCGGTTGAGCAACTCATGAAAAGGAGACTTAAAACCTAACTCTCGCTGTCGCTGCATGATCAGGTAGAGAGCAGGCGGCAGCAACAAAATGTAAAGTATGGTCGCGCCACTGTGTCACGGGAACTTGATCTGAATGACCCTGTGCATGTGCTAAACTATGGACATGGTCCCAAGTGGATCGCAGGCATGGTGATAGCCAAAGGAGGGAATAGGGTGTTTTTATTCAAACTAGACAATGGACAAATTTGCAGAAAGCACCATGACCAACTGAGGCTGCGGTTCACAGACTGCCCTGAACAACACACAGCAGACACCACGTTTTTAGAGCCCACAACACACACCAAAAGGATCAACGAAAGCACACCGGACCAGGAAATCGAACCCATCACGCCCAACAGCCCAGCAAGGGCAGGCTCACCTAGCAGCTCACCTAAACGGTGGCACAATTGAGGAAGAGTGGAGGACTTTTATGGAGCTCTTTCATAGTGCTCAACAAAAATATAGTCCAATGAAAAAGAAGGGCGGTAAGGGAAGGGATAACCAGCCGTGGATAACCAAGGAAATAAAGGAGAGTATCAAATTAAAAACCAAGGTGGCCAAGGTTAGTGGGAAACTAGAAGATTGTGAAAATTTTAAACGACACCAAAGAATGATTAAGAAAGCAATAAAGAAAGGAATGATAGATTACGAAAGTAAACTTGCGCAAAACATAAAAACGGATAGTAAAAGCTTTTACCGCTATATAAAACGGAAAACAGTGACTCAAGTAAATGTTGGTCCCTTAGAAAATGAGAAGGGGGATTTAATAATGGGAAATGTGGAAATGGCTGAGACCTTAAACAATTATTTTGCTTCGGTCTTCATAGTGGAAGACACAAAAACCATGCCAAAAATTGCTGGTCACGGGAATGTGGGAAGGGAGGACCTTGAGATAATCACTATCACTAGGAAGGTAGTGTTGGACAGGCTAATGGGACTCAAGGTCGACAAGTCCCCTGGTCCTGATGAAATGCATCCCAGGGTATTAAAAGAGATGGTGGAAGTTATAGCAGATGCATTCGTTATAATCTACCAAAATTCTCTGGACTCTGGGGAGGTACCAGCGGATTGGAAAGCAGCTAATGTAACGCCTCTGTTTAAAAAAGGGGCAGACAAAAGGCAGGTTACTATAGGCCGGTTAGTTTAACATCTGTAGTGGGGAAAATGCTTGAAGCTATCATTAAGGAAGAAATAACGAGACATCTAGATAGGAATAGTGCAATCAAGCAGACGCAACATGGATTCATGAAGGGGAAATCAAGTTTAACTAATTTACTGGATTTCTTTGAGGATATAACGAGCATGGTGGATAGAGGTGTACCGATGGATGTGATGTATTTAGATTTCCAAAAGGCATTCGATAAGG